>NC_041218.1:50493203-50565460 GCF_002837175.3 Physeter macrocephalus
ACAATAGTGGCATCTAGGAAAGAACTTTGCCATGGTGGTTCCTATGTGAAGAAAAAAAAGTTTGTTTATTTATATATTTATTTTCTTTCACACACACACACACACACACACACACACACACACCCCTTTAAAAGCACCAGAACGTATCTTTTACAGAAAACCTGTAAGATTTGGAGATAGGAGACAATAAGTATGTGTTGATTAAACGATCAGGTTGGAGTGAACAGATTTTATAATTCCATTCTACTAATCACCAGCAATTTTCTTTTTGATGCTTATAGGCAGACAGTGGTATCTGTGTCTATTTACCTTTGTGTTTGTAACTAGACCTCCCTGCTCTTCGTAGTGGGGGAAGTCACCCCAAACATCTAAATTAGGTATAAAAGTAGTGTAAGCGCCAATCAGAGCACTCTCTGGAGCAGCTCCAGACTGGCTTCTGAAGGAGGACTGGCTGAAGATGGGACTTTGTTGCCATCATGCAATTGGATAAAGAAGGCCATAATAGTTTAGGGCGGTCGAAAATTCCATGTGGGGTACTGGGCGAGGTGTTACACCTTGGCGGGGCTGATTAAGGTCCAGAAAGTCTCTCGATCGGAAAACCTGGAGGCACTACGGATACCTTGTTTTCCGGGACCGTGGAGGAATGGTCAGCAGTTGCGGGGATACCAGTGACAAAAATGGCCGCAAGGCACCTCAGGCGCTGGATCAGGTGATGCAGCAGCACTCCACTCCCTTCCCACCAGGCGCCCCCCTCCCGCGCCCCTACGTAGCGGTGGGTGTGGCCTGCCCAGGGGCTCTTTTTCGGAGGCGAGGAAAACCGAGGGTTACACATGCGCAGTTAAGGCCCCTCTGGCCCTTCGGGCCTCCTCCCCGCCCACCGCCCCGCCCCGAATTGCTGGGCGGGGCTGGGCCGAGAGTCCAGCAGCCTTGGCTGGGGCTTCAGTGACTTCCTTGTTGTGAGCCAGCCTCGGCCCGGCAGTGTCCGGACTCGTATCCCCGCTGTTCTTACCGGGACCGCTAGCCCGAGTCTAGGTCGCAGCCGCAACCCCAGCCGGTCGGGTCCCCTTTCAGCGCAGGTCCTTTCCCCGCAAGCCCCGAGCTCCCTAACATGCCCAACCCCAGCAGCACCTCCTCTCCCTACCCCCTCCCCGAGGAAATTAGGAACCTGTTGGCAGGTAAAAAGCGGGAAGGGGGCGGGTAACGCGGCGGGGGCGGGGGCGCGGGGACGGCGAGCCGGTGGGGACAGAAGCGTTCGGAGTCTCTCCCCTTCTTCTCCGCTCTCCCAGAGAGAGAGAGAGAGAGAGAGGGAGAGAGGGGGAGAGGGAGAGAGAGAAGTCAAAGAAGTAGTTTTCGGTTGCCTGGCCGATGGAGGAGAAAGAGATTTCTGAGCTACAGGGGTTAGGGGTTTGGGGTTATGGGACCAAAGGGTTTGTCATTTCTAAAACTCCCATTTTTCTTCAACATTCAGTCCACCCATATTTGAGACCTTCGAAGAGAGCCTGACTCTCAAATGGCCACTTGTCTTCAGCCTGAGTAACATGTTAAAACAAAAAAGGAAGGATGTGTTAAAGTCCAACTTCCTGTGTCACACGATTAAAGTACAGTACTTCATCTTTGCACCCTCATCTTCCCCTTTTCAGTTTAAAATTACCATTTGTAGGAACTTAGGAATTAAAGGTGCATTCTTCAAGGCTGTTATGAATCCACTGCTAGTTCATTAATATACTTGATATGGAGATGTGTATTTTCACTAAGGGCTGTTAAAAAATTTGTATTTCTGCTCAAGGTAGAAAAGACAATACATCTGTTTTAGGGTAGCACAAATCTTACCTATCCTGATGCTCTGGAATTCTTCCCATTACTCACTTTGTCATGTGTACATCAGAATTCTGAATACTGAATTTTGATTAAAAATTTTTACTTTTCTTTAGTTGTTTCTTTAGTATCCTTCAATATTGGTCATGAATAACTGGATTAAAAGAGTTTCTCTTAGATGCCTGTGTTACAATTTGCTTATTTTAACTCTTAAAGCAGTGTTTAAAATGTGACATTTTAAGTAGTAAGTTACTGTTAGAGCACTGTGAGACCAAATCTTATATGCTCTTACACTGTTTTGGTGGTTAGCATCTTGAATATGATAGAGAAAACCAATAATGTATGAATGCAGACATGTTTATGTGAACATGATTGCAGTGTAATGAATGCATTTGTGGTGGGAGAGTGTTTTACTCTAAGAAATGCTTGTTGTCATTAACGGGTACCACTAAGGGAAATATTGAAAGAACTGTAGGGGCTGAGTTAAGGCAGCTTTTATTCCATTCTATGAGAGTTCAAGTGAATGCTGATTTTGTTTTACTGCAGTTAACATTTTTGTTGTTACTATGCTGGAATTCCTTGCTTAGAATATTATTTTAGTCACCAGGTCAGAGAACTGTTTATCATAACTCTAAAAATAGATGTCACCATTTTCAGGATATTCTAGGTGTGAATTTTTGAGTTTAAGAAGTGAAGTGTAGACCTCTGGGTACACGCTTTTGAAGCTTGACAGCTCCACAGTAGACAGTTTGCTATCTGGATCCACAGTCATACGTTTGCAGATAGTATGATATATGGGTTATGAGACTCTTTATTCTCTGATCCCCATAGATTACAAATATTTCATGTAGCCCTTATTTGCGTAATTTAATTGAAAGCTCAGAATTAAATAATATTTAAATTATCTGCCATTGCTAACTTCCTATATACTTTAGCCATCTCTCTTTAATCAGATAATAATACTTACATAATGTCTGAAATCAGCGTTTTAAAAATCATTTTATTGACATTTTCAGTATTTCACATTTTTAAAGCAAATCACATATTAAAACACATGAAGTATTAAAAACAAATAATAAAACATTAAAATTTTGTTGATTACAAATTTGACTTATACTTTCTTTTCAGAGGATATTTTTAAGAGGTATGGCTATGAGGAAATATATATGATATAAATTGTAAAGAAATGAGACAAGTGAACCAGTGTTTTTCAGTTTTCTTTTTAAACTAATCATTCAAAGAGAATGGTTAACATTTTATGGTTGACTTTAATTAAAATCTTTTTTTGAGGTAGGAAAGGTTTCAAGAATAAGTGCTCTGAGCAATTTTTTTTTCACATTTTTTTATCCAAAAAATTCTGTTGGATTGTTCATGATCATTAGCATTATTCAAGTGTTTGGGTAATAGGACATGGTTAGATTTAAAATTATTAAAACTATAGAGGAAGAGTTGACATTGGTTTGAATTTTAAAGATATTGCTGGCTTACCTAGTTCTTTCTTTGAAAGTAAGGAGGAGATATTGGCAGTGGTGGTTGTAGTTAGCAGTTGAGCACTCTTAGAATGCATGGCGCTATGCTAGAATTCCAGGGTAGAGAAGATAAGGAACTAAACTTTTCAGGCATTAAAATCCCTTCAGAAAAAAGGAATATAAAGTCAAAAGATAATGCCTATTAAAAAAATGTTTTGGACATTTCCCATTGCGTTCCATGTTCCCTTTATCCAAATCATTACGCTATATGTGTTAAATGTTTGACGTTTCAACTGCTTGATGGAGGTAGGTGCTCAAATGTATTCTTATCAATTTATTATTCTCTTCTCTTTATATTTTCCTCTGATTATATCTGTTTTAGGCTTCCTTTTCAGTATTTGTTCCCCCCTCCTTCTGATTCCTTCCCTTTAAAAAAAATTCTTTAGAAATGCAAAAATCCATAGAGGTTATCATTCTTCCCTCACATTTAATGATGCTCTTGAAAAAGTGGCTATATAGTTTGACCGTTAGTTATTTTTATTTCTGTGGAATCAGTATATTAAATATTGATAGCCTATACTTTTTATAAAAGTGTTGAATTATTTTCTTGTCCCATGAATAGAAAAAGGTTTACAGATTTTTGTTGTTAAAAGTAAATTGGGGACTGCCATATGCACTACAGGCAACCTTTAATTTTTTTTCACCACAATGGAAGAACAGGTTTAGCTGGGATAATTAGAATCAAAGGATTATCCCAAATCTTGTCCATTTAATCTTCTCCCACATCCAAATATTTTGACTAGGATGAACAGCAAGAATAATCTTGATTTATGTGAGTTTTTCCTCCAGGCAGGCAAGAAAGTGAGAGGAATTAGAACCACTGCTCACCACCCCCCACTCCCAATCCCCTTGATTTGTTTAATCGCCCTTTGAATACTGGACTCTTGGTGGTTTGCAGTTAGATATTCTCATTCATTTGTTTTAGGACAACATATTTAAAAAGGAAAGCTGTAAGAAAATGTTAGTTTCTTTTTATTGAGTTAGAAAGTGAAACCAATGTTGAAGAAAATGATGGTTCTTAGTATACTCTGAAAAATCAAACCCAAACCAAACAAACAATAAACAGAGTGGTGTCTGCAAAGTGACCCTGAGATTTTGTTCACTTGGCAGTCTTGATTAGAAATACTGCATTTTCCTATATTGAGGATTTCCAGGACATTTTAAAAAACCTTCACACATAATTGATAATCCCTTTAGGGACACTAGTTAAAGAATGGAATTCAGTTGAGATAGAGGTAGAATTTTTTTCAATGCTGAGAATAGTGTGGTTTGATTTCCACCCTTCCAAAGTTCCATTTATAATTTGGTCAACATTTCGGTTTTATTTTTCTTATAAGAATCATTTATGGTGTATCTAGTGTCCCATAACTTCCTTCTGGGGTATTGGCTGAGTATGTAAAGGGAAGAGTGCCACCTACTGAGTCACCAATAGTCACCTACTTCTTTAGCACCTGGATTTTCTTACAGAGCAAGAAGAAGCCTGCCCCATTTTGGCAGTAATAACTAATGAGTTTAAAGTTGATATGAGAACCTTTGATCTTACGGTGAAATCAGTGCATGACACCTCTAAGATTTTTCTCTTCTAGAAATAGGAATATATGTTTGAAACTCAAGGGACCAGAAAGTTATAGTTTCTTGTATGGGTCAAATAACATAGCTGACTTAAGATGTGATGTTAGGAAAATTATTTGCCTATGTTAAGCATACAATATTCTGTTTTTTCTTGGGAGAGGATCTTTGGCTGTCTTTTTTTTTTCATGACTTTCCTTTTAAAGTATTTTCATCTCAGATTACTAAATAAAGCTCTTGATAATATGCTAGTATGCACAATTTTATAGTTACCCAATCCAAATTATCACTGGTTTCCTTTTAAAAAAGAAATCTAAATATTCTAAAAAAGAGAAGTATATAAAAAATTTCCTAATGAGCTTAGCTCTACTTTATCAGCATTAAAGTATTACTAGAAAGAAGACAGAAACATCAGAGTGGGAAAAGCCTCTGGTGATTTGAAACACAGTTCAGTTGTCTCTCATAAATTTAAGATTAAGTGTCATATATGGGTGATAAAAGTGACATAGGCTAGTTTTTATATACTCATTATTCACTTAGTTTGTCTTTTTCAATTAAAGCCAAGTCTATCTTTTTCATTCCGCTGAGTTTACATTTCTTTTTCAATCCCATAGTGAACACATTATAATACATTATACCTAACAGTGAATATAGTGCAAATCTCAGACTAATGTTTTATTCACTGTGGCTTCTTTGAAAATGTGTGGTAAAGAGATTTTGATGATTATAAGGTGCTATTTATCGAGTCGTCTTTTAGAGGTGAAAAATATTCATCTCTATCCTTCAACAGTCCAGTTTTCCACCAAAATAAGTCATTTAGCCTCCAAAACCAATTTTGAAAATGTAATCAGATGATTGGATTGTAAGACTCAGGTACGTTTTTCCTATCATACTTTGAGAACTCCTTGTGCTTGTTCCTGTCTCTTTTTCCATGTTTGAAAAGCCCACAGTTCAACCATAACCTGTAAAGGTGCTGGGTAATCAAGAGAAAGACATTTATTAGAGCTATCAATAACTTTTTAATTAGCCATTTTCCAAATTTGGGCATTTAGCTTAATTGGTCTACATGTGCCCAGTTTAACTGATTTTTATGTTTTCACCAGTAGGTGTTTGGTCAGACCATACCCTCCTTTAACAGAGAAGAAAAGCTTCTCTTTTTGTTCTGATGCCAACTTAAATTCTAGGCTGAGATTCTTGTTTAGTGATAGCACCTCAGTGAATACAAAGTGCAACTTGGCCCAATTCATAAAGTAGAGAAAGATGTGGAATTAAGTCCTAAAGCCATTTGGGGTATGGTTTGACTGGTTTTACACTTATTCATTGATCTGGGGCTGAGCGTGTGGTAGTGGATTCACTCTAATTCTTGCCCCCCCCTCCTATACAATTCAGGCCATCACAGAGGCTGTGTGTGTGTGTGTGTGTGTGTGCGCGCCTGTGCCTGCACACTTGCCTGCCTGCCCAGGGAGGTGAGGTATTGGTTGGTTGGAGGACTAGGCAAAAGACACCAGGTGTTAACCTCTGTGACTTGTTTACAACCTCCAGCCTGGAAGTCATATTCCATGGTGGAGGATGGTGAGGGCAAGTGGTCAAACTCCGGCTTTCTTAAAGAGTTGGAACCTGTGCTATGTACTCAGCTTGGAGAAGCCGCCAGTTTATAGTTTGCAAGAATTTAAAAACTGTCCTAACCTTGTGTGGTTTCACCTTGAAACTGTAATTAGTATGGAAATTGGTAGAAAGCTGTTAGTTTGTGTGTGTTAGATACCTGTCCTAGCCTCTCGGGCTCTAGGGGGAGATGAGTGGCAGTTTTTCTAGGGGGTCCATATGTACAGGAAAAGAAAAAATAAAAGGAAAAATTGACTACTACTGGGTGATTTTGTGTGTGCTAAGTATTTGCCTCTTAGGGGTTGCGATGGCTATTGAGAAGTTTCTAACTTAAACTGCTTGAGGATTGCTGAGCCAAGACATGATGTCATCTTTTAATTTTGTTTTCAGACCTTAACGTTTATCTACAGAGCGGTTGTAAATCAGATCTTTCCAGCGGCCTTCTCCCCCAGATCTTTACAGTTGTACCGGGAGATCAGGTTTGCTCTGACAATGCTAAGGTGTAACAGGAGCAAAAATCACCACCACATTTGTATTCGTTGAGTAACTTTTTCCTTGGTGATGACTTGGGGGCAGAGGCGGATGGAGATGGGCCCAATTCTGGGGTTAAATGCGGCCGGCGCTGACCTGCGGTCTACGTGACGAACCGCGGAGCGGCGGTAGGGATTAGACCTGGTGCTTAGAGGGCGCCGGAACTGCGCTTTCTCCACGTGGCCGGGTGGGTCCTTAAGCTTCTCCTCTCCCGTGGAGGACGCGGGTGAGCCGAGATCCCACCTGTGAGAAAGAGGAATTCTGTCTAACTCACCAGGCCAAGAGGCCAGCGAGGAGGCAGGCTGACCTTTTCTTGTAATCGAATTACGGCTGTTCCCCGAATTATAGGCAGTCTGGAGTCAGTGAAATCTACATATTAACAGAGGGACATGACCCCTAAAGGAAGGTAGAAGAGGGCTAAAGCGCTTGCTAGTTTACCGTTTGCAGGGCTATTCAGAGCACAATAAAAAGCTTCAGATCTCTTTTCCAACCAGCCAGGGGAGTGCTTGAGTCGCCCAGGACTTTTATTGCTCGCTTTTGAAATATTACCCTGGCTCTGAGCTACAAAGCCGCAGATCCAGTCCCATTTGTCTGGCGAGGGCGCTGCCCCAAACCAGTGCTCCCTGCTCACAGCTCCAATGACGGGAACCCTGGGGTTTAACACTCCCAGTGTCTCGGACGGCGGAGCCTGAGCATCTCCCGGTGAAGGCCGAGTAACTTAACAGCACCCGCTACGTCTTTGCGCCGGGGGAACGGGGTCGGAGCTCTGCGCAGGGGCTCGGCGAAGGCCGCGGGCACGTCCAGAGCGTCTCCTGTGCCTAGGAGAGGCTGGTGTCGTTCGATTTCAAAATAAATGGTCACAGTATGGATTTTAAGGAAAAAACCCGGATTTCAAAAGCTTGAAAACCAATTGAGTCTGTGGGCACCAACAAACGAAGAGTATTGCAGGAATCGCTTCCACTATGAAGTTCTTATTTGTTAAAAACAAAAACAAAAAAACCAGAAAGCAGGTTGTACGCTTTCCACATCTCCTTTGTGAAATCATTTTTAAAACTCAATGTTTATTAAATCTTTTCAGTTGCCTTAAACCCCTTTTGTGGCAGAAGTTTAGGAATAAATACATTAAGAATACTCTAAAAATATAGGCTTTTTCCCTTGCGCAATCTCTGAATCTCCTCCCACTCAGAAAACAAACAACACAGATTCTTCCTGCAGTCTCACACTCCTTCAACAAGTATTTCCTCACAAAATAGCATAGCTCAATAATTTAAAAATATTTTTGGCACTGTTAGGAAACACTATACAGAGCATTACAGCTTTTTGTTTTCTGAGTTTTTATACAACTGAAAAGACCTTTTAAAGAAATAACTCGGGCTGTAATTCGTTCTGTTATTGCTTCCGGAGATAGAAAATAGATCCTGTTTGTTTAAACTTGTATTGTATAATGAAAATGTAAAATAGGCAATTAAATACTCGTGTGGATGAGGGAATTAAAGACAAACACTGAGTGAAAGTAACATTAAGCAAACTACCAATCGTTATGCCAGTGATTCTCCCAAGTATTGAGTCTGGTTGGAAGAAAGAATTGGTTGGAAGAAAGAATCAGCAGTAGAGGTGCTACTCCTTCTCTTACTGCAGTTTCTTAGTAGATTTATTGGAGCCATCTCAGAGAAGCCAATGATCTTTTCCATTTCAGCTAATATCTGAATGTCCAGAGGTTGCCTTGCTCCTCTGGGTACATACAAAATTTAGAGTTGAGAGAAGAGTGCTTTTTTTATGTCTCATTATTTTGAACTCACTTTAGAAGTGTGGGTCCAATTTGTACTGGTACTGGATTATGTCTCTGTGTCCCCCTCTTCAAAATAGGGACAGCTCAAGGAAAGAGAAGCTGTGACATTTTGCTTTTGTTTCATTTTGATAGTTACTTTTAACATTAGTCAGTAATGGACTTCAAACCAGAAAGCTACTTAAAATTATTCCAAGACTAAATTTTAATTATTTTACTTATATTGATTTAGTGAAGAATCACTTTTATACAATTTATTATGAATGAATAGAATAACAGTTTAATCAGCTTCACTCCTCGGATCAACATACTTTTGTAATCAAGAATTTAAAGTCAGTTATACCATTCTATTTCAAATACTAGGTTTTAAGTTGCTAATTATAAGTACAGTTGAAAGACTATTTGCTATACTGCTTTGAATTAAGTATAATATTATTGTAGGTTTTGATACCATCTTTTTATCAGTGTGAATTAGGAGACGAATTAGTTAAATAAAAAGAAAGTAAAACATATACACATCTCTTCAGTATGAAATATGGGTGGTTTATAGTCATACCTACTGAAAAAATTTTAATGGTATCTTCTATATTAGATATCTCAAAGTGACATTTAAAATTCTGAATATAAAGTTAATTTAAACTTGTACAGTATTTCATGAACAGTAAGAGTGGGGCTATTGTAAAATCAAACCAATATGGATTTGGTGGAATTGCATACCAGAGAGAATTACAAAGCAGAATAATTTAGAAGTTTACTGAATTAAAAAAAAAAAGGCTTTGTGAAAATGTTATATGAGGCCATAGAAGTCTTATCTCTTGGTTACTATATTTTAAAATAGTGGCTAAATCTATTTTGCCACTTTTTCCTTTATTTAAAGAAATATTTCCAGGTAGTAATGCCAAGGCAGGAAGCAAGAGCACACAAAACCACACAACTGATTATCTTTTTTATTTGAGAATAGCTGGCCAGAGTAGGTGGGGCAGATAGGAAAGAGGAAGGTTTGATTTGGGAATCTTGGCTAGAAAAAGGGGTTTGTTTTTCCTCTAAAGCATTAAGCGCTGCATATACCTGAAAATTGATTACACTGGGAAAAGGATGCCTTTGCCAGAGACATTAGCTTATATTGATATAATATTGTGAATGACCTGTTCATACAGGAACTTACAAAATACTAAAAAATGATAGTAACATGCATGAAAGCTCTGCACTTGCTTTTATACAGAGAATTTGTTTATGGGGCACCATAGTTTATTAAAACTTGCGTGCTTCCTCCTGGTTTAATGATGCCAAACGTTCAAATAGCATTCGCTGTGTTAAGCATAAGTAGAGCATACACATTTTATTAGCTAAGTGGTGAACAGATTTGTCCAATTTAGTATTTGAAACATACTTCAACTGTTATGCTTTGGATTGATAAATAACTGTAACAAGTTGTACAGATATTAACACTTATGGGTAGAAACAATCATTGTCCTATTTGTCTTCACAAAAAAAATGATTCTTTCCTATAATTTGTATCCTTTTTCTTATATTTCATGGTTTAGATGTTGAAACATTTGTAGCAGACGTACTGAGAGGGGAAAATTTATCCAAGAAAGCAAAGGAAAAGAGAGACTCCCTTATTAAGAAGATAAAAGATGTAAAGTCTATGTAAGTCACTTACTTGCCTTTTATTACTTATTTCTTATAAGAAACGTTGTAATTAACATTTTAATGAAGGACTGATTATTGTGGGATTAAATTTTTTATGTTCTAATTTAATTGGTTTGAAGTATTTTTAAAGGACAAACTATATTTCTACTATAATAGTTTTTAAAAACAGACAGGCTTATCATTATACCGTTTTTTGTGAAGCCTATTGATTATGTATTTTTCTAAGCATTCTAGCAAAATCCAACTCTTTATTTTGATTATTTGAGGATATATTTGGTTTAACTGATAAGACATAGGTAGGTTGAGAGTTTTAACATAAATACGGAAGATACCTCCAGATACTCAAATGAATAAATGTAATTTAAGTTGTATGTACTAAAGATATAGTCTGGTTTTACTACTGTAACTTAAGTCTTTAAAAATACCTTTATTATAAATCCATAAGCCTTTTGGAATTATCATTTCAGGATAGGAAGTAGTTTTTTCTCTAAATCTATGTTTACAATATAGATTTTAAAATAGACTTGAATTATTGCCATTGATTAGATCTTGTTTGATTTGTCAACCTTTATTTTAAAGTATAATGTTCTTGCTTTATTTTGCAGCTATCTTCAGGAACTTCAAGACAAAGGTAAATTTTCAAGTTTTGTCAAACTTGACATTTTTTTTCCTTGCAGAGATTTTCAATAGGAAAATCTAACACATACTGAAATTTGATAGTTGGAGTCAAAATTTAAATTTCTGTGTTGTATACTTAGACTTTAAAGATGAGAGTGCTAGCTCCCCCTGCTGAGAATAAAATTTAAAAACATATCTAGAATCTACTCTGCACAATCTTCTTTTGCACAATCTTTCATGCAGAAATCTGTGTTTAACATTCTTAGGTTTTATGGTTCTTAGAGTTCATTGTGGCAGAAGTTTGTTAAGAAAGGTATATACGTGCAGTTACACACGGAAGAATTTTGTGAGGCAGAGGCGAGATACCAACCTAACACCATTTAACCCTGTAGAGATTACTTTATAGTGGTGATGGGAGCAGGAGGGCCTGTGGCTGGGTGCTCATAGGTAATGTTTCTAAAAGGTAATTGGTTTAAAAACAGTATCAATTTTTGTTTGAGAGCATGAGTAAAATCTTTTTCAAATGCTGATTTTTTATTATTCTTGTGATTCTTTTGATATGAATAAATGTATGCCATAGGCATTTTCTAAGAAGGGGATTCACTTTCATTTTTCGAAATATGTGAGAATGCTGGTAAGCTGATTGTCTTCCTTTAGATTTGAGAGACAGCTGCTTAGCTTACTGAAAACCAAATCCAGAAAGGTGTAGGAAGTTTCTAGTATTTCATGTCTTCAGTTCTGTAAGGGAAACTTGGTATGGCCCTTACTTCCATGATGCTAATTCATAGGTCATGACCTGAAGCCTGTGGATGCTGGTATGAGGGTCACAACATGAGGTCAGTTAACTATGTGAAGCTAGGCTCTGAGTTTGGGGGAAGCAGTGTGGCATCTTCCAACTGGGGTTAGCAGATACCACAGAGTAACTCATATCTCTGCCAACTGATAAGTGAGAGAGTAATGATGGTTTCAATAAACCAGCTACTTAACCAGACAAACCTAAAATCAGTTAAAAGGAAACCACAGTTTCTTTTCACATTAAGTCATCACAATTGTTGTGATTAGAGGAAATAAGAGATTTTTTTCCATATTAAATTTTTTAACACTGTTAAATAAAGGGAAGAGCAGGAAACTCCTCCTCTCCACAAGTACCTACTTCTTTGTTCTCTATAATGAATCCTAAACTGTGGGTTTAATCATGTTGTATTTTGCTTAGTTGAGTAAAGAAATAATGAATTTATGCATTTTAATTATGATAACTTTTATACAGTGTACTGTTTATAGGGGAAATATTGTGTATCAGATTCTGCCTTTTTTCTTAAAAGGCACATTTTGTTCTAGTGGTTACTTATTGGACTCTCATTGTGACATAATTATTTGTACGTTAAACATTTTTAAGCTGAGAAAATGTGATAGTATGAAGTCATATATGTAGAATTGCATATGATTCAATAATAGGGTAGGAACTTTCCCTTGGGTATTCTGGTTTAGGACTTGTTCAGGTGTGTGGATATTAAAATTACATTACTGAGATACATTCTTTGTCTCTAAGGAGAATGGAAGTTTATATAGTATTTGATAGAAATTGAAAAATGAGCCTAGAATAAGAGTTCAAATAACACAGAATTCAGAGATTCCCCATAATCATTTTCCTCTGAATAAGTCATTTGTAGTTCAATACTGCTGTATTGAGTTAACTAATCACCAAGAGTGCCTACTCAGAAGTAAGCCTGTGGATAAATTGGATGTATACCTTGGAGAAATATGAGAAGCTGAGTAATTTTATGCCATTCTACCCTCAAAGTATAATTCGACTGTTCTAAAAAGACTATTTCTGTAGTTTGTTAGAAATAGTAAAGGGAAGTTAGTACAGGCTTAATAGTTGAATAAGCAATTGCTCAAAAGACATATTTCTTAAAAACAGGAATTTATTAACAATCAGATCTCTACACTGAATAAATTGAATTCATCTAAGTATGTTTTGATAATGCTGCTTTTCTTTTTTTTCTTACATTTTCTTCTTGGGGTTTTTGGATTGTCTTCATCCAAGGAGACCTGGGCAGAAATCCTTTTGGCTGTTTCCCCTCTCTCTCTTTCTCTCTCTCAGGTCAATATAGGGTCACAATGAAGTGACCAGAGGCTATTTTCCTGCTTTTTACCTTTATACTCCTATTTGTTTCACATACTTTTTTTTTTTTTTTTTACATGATGGTTAAGTACCATTTTAATATCATTATTGGGAGAAAAAAGGACCTGGAAGAGAGTTTTTAAATAAAATGAATTAATTCACATTTATTTATTTCAGATAAGTGAGTTATTAGTTACTTTAATGTTCACAGATGTCTGTTATCCTTCCTTACTTTACTCTCACTTCTCTTCTTATAGTCTTTAGATATTGTACATGACAGAATAACTATCTAACCCTAGTGTTTTATTCTTAGTTACAATGTAGCCTAGTAATATAAAGTATACTCCTAAATACAGGCTTCATGAACTAGAATTATGCTCATTTTAGAATTATTTTACAATTATGATTATTTCAGAATTTGTTCTCTGTCACATCATAAGGTCATAGCACTCTTAAATGTGACTTGAAATAATTATTTTGGGGATGAAAATATATTACTACTTGAGTAAAGGTGTTACTGAGTATAAAATAGAATTTTCTAATATATATTAGGTATATGATAAAAAAGTTTTACTTGTAGTTGTATCTTGCCCTTATATTAGGCTTGTTTTACTCCAGTGATGATTTTGGTATTATTATTTTCTTTATAGAATAAGATAATGTGAAGATACCTATGCATGACACATAGTGTTCAGTAAGTGTTATATTAATGTGTATTCTCAGATTCAAGTTCATTTATCAAGAGGATTTAGTAAATCTTGATCTATAATTCAGTTTTCAAGTAAATTTTGAGGAAACCATAAATTACTAAAGGAAGGGTATGCATATTAACATGAGACAAATATTTCAAGAGAATATTTTTCAAATATGGGTGTCTACAGCTTTAAAAAATGTGAATATATTGTTTTCAATTCTCTTTAGATGTCATAACTAAAAAGGTCTCATTTTCTCCTTTAAAATATTTTTCCTCTAAATTAAAACATTTATTTAGCAGATTTTATCCTAAAACTCCATTGATATTGTTAAATATGAATAGGTTTACTTAGAAAGCAATTTCCTTTGACCTCATTGGTATTATTAAGTTTATTTATGGACTAAACTAGTTTTTTGAGTGACAGGGCTGTTAGATAAGAAGGGACCCATTTTAGTTTGTTCTGATGGAATCCTTGAGAACAGCAGAAAAGTCAGAAGTTTGGATGACGTTTAACTTCGTTTCCTTTACTCTTCCTAACATAGTATATGTTCTGTTGAAAGTTAGCTCCCAAGTGAAATCTGAGCAAATAACTTGCAGCTCCCTTACCCCCACCCCACATCTCTGGCCATATACAAATGTGTTAAGCATGTTTGAGATTATGGGGCCTATAGTAGTAGAAGTCTGTTTCAAAGGTAGTACTTGAGGAATGGTGTCCTTCCTTTAAAATTCTGCCTCATGTTTGCATGCTATAAATTAGCCCTTCTATGGTAGAAGAGTTATGAAGAGAATCTTATTTGTGGTGACTCAAATCTTTCAAATTTTTAAGAATTAAACTACAGGTTCCCTTAAGAAATGACAAGTTAAATGTTTATGTCCATTCATAACTGTATATTATCACTTGAGAAATTATTTTGGACAAGTGAACTGAGTAGAAAATTAGAAATTAATATTTTTCACTAAAGTAATTTTCCCCACCAAGTTTACATTTCATTCTCTGTAAAAGGGAATGGTTATCATCTGAATTTTAGGTATATTGTTTAGTTTACTGTTTACCTGATTGCATTCAAAATAGAACTGTATTTGCTAAAACAAGCAGTGGATTGGTTAAATCACCTTCAATGGTGGGATCATGACTGTTCAATTGCTGTTGGGCTTTATCTCCAGGCATTTAGGAAAATGTTAATTGACCATGAGCCATATAGAAAAGAAGGGATAATAGTAATTTGAACCCAACAATTAAAAATTTAAAAATATTTTTCAAAGAAATATGCTGCTGTGATATGCCTAAGCCTTGATTTTGATGTGTTATTTAACTTGCCAATGAAATTACAGGACAAGAAGTCTTGGATCATTGTCTTTTAGACTGTTAACTTTGTATCATTAATTAAACTTTTGAAAGTTGTGGGATAAATCACATGCTTTTCTAGGGAAACAAGAAAGAGTATTAATGAGCAACAACCCCATAATTATCCTTCTGAGTACATAACAGGGACACATTCATGTCTTTTCTTTGAGCAATAACTTTTACAAAGAAGTATTTTTAAACTGATCATTAATTTTATGACCATAGAAATGAGATGCAAAATTTATGCTGTTGTCATTGGCACAGGCTCAAGGCACCACTGACATTATGTGTGATGGTAATAGAATGGCTGCCAACTAATGATTCTGTAGACATTTCATTTGAGCATGCTTTTCTTTTAGATGTCTGATTAGGCTGTAATGCTTTCAATTATGTCTGTAAATTGTATTGGATACGTTTACCTGATGCCCATTGTTGCTTTGGAGTTCAGTTTTCTATTACATAAACACAAGTTGAACATTTTCCTTTTAATTTATCGAAGTCTTTGCAGGTATAGTTGCAAGTGCTCAGCCCCTGGGGAGAAAAAATGCTTTGCACTGCTCAACAGCGACCCCTGTGTTCAATTAAAGCTCCTTATAATATAGCAGCTCTTCGTTGAGTTGAAAAAAATAATTAGGGAGGGGGGAAAAGGGGTAGATCATCACTGGAACAACAATAAAATGAAGAAGACTATTTTGAAAAATGATGTGTTTTTTCAACTTAATGCAAGTTAAAAAGGGAATAACCCTATACAGATGCCACAGGGATGCTTATTCTTTACTTTCTGAGTTAAATTCAAGGAAAGCTTTAAAAAAGGGGGGGCCGGGGAAGGGAGAAATTAGGCCAGTAGCAGTACTTAATTTATTTTGTCTTAGATAAATATAAATATCATAGTATTTTTTTTAAAAAAACCAACGTTTGAAATGAACTGCAGTTCTTAGAATGGGTAAATTGAGGACAATTTCACTTTACTCTATAATCCAAAAAGTGTTCTTTTTTTTTGCACAAAACCAAAAACCACAGAGGCCTTTAACATGTCAGTGACTAATTTGTGTAGAACGGTCTTAACTTATATTAAATATTATTGAATTTATAGCTTTAATAATGATGTTTTTGCTGTGTGTGAGTATGTGTACACACATGGGGATATATACACTAAAATATATAATGGATATTATCAAAGGATAATAAACTAATTCTGATTTTCAAAACTTAAAAAAATTTTTTTGTTTATTTCCACACAGAGTTTAATAGATTTAAGCATGAGCATCTGAATTTTTTTCAAAATCCTTTCCATAGAATCATTAGCTTTATTGTTGTATTCCTGTATTCTTAATAGTGTCATATGCTAAGTGCCAAGTTAGGGTGATGTAGTCGAAGTGTCCTAATACTTTTTTTTCATAGCAAGATTTATAGTTCATGATTTGAAATATCCTTAGAAAATTCATAACAAAAATTCTTACTTTATTAAGAATATAAGGATATTCTAGCAATTTTGAGCAGTTGAGAATTTTGTGATCTTTACTACTGTGTATTCCATGAGCTGTCATTTTATGTTCAAACATATTTTTACTAGCACTTTTTATGAGGTTCTCTCTTACCTCATATTTTAAATCAGACCACTCTTCTTTCCATAAGAGAAATATTATAAGGGATCACTGAATGTTCTGAGAAGTACTTTGAACATCTTGAAAGAAAGAGAAATTAAGATCCAAAGAATGAGTAGTATTTGTACATGTTTCTTGGAATTTTAATTGGGGAAGAAACATCACCATGTATGGTACACATAATGGTATAATCACTAAGGACAATAAGGTAGTCATCTCTATATTCTGCTCTTATTGTCTTGATGGGAGATATCTTTACTTTCAGGATAGGGATGATGAATGCTTATAAAATATCAAAATTTTAAAAAGTAGATATAAATACTGGTTTTTATTATTTTGAAAGTGTTGTCTTGAAAGAGGCGCTTTCCTCTACCAAAAATATGGTGAAAGAAGGGTGCAACCCATCAGATGCATGTCAGAGGATACAGATATCCTTTTGGAGAGCCAGGTAGCTTTAATCTGGATCTGCCCAGCAACTGTGATCTAAAAGTAATACTATAGGCACTCTAGGATTCCTATGGAGATTTTTCACTATGATTTTTAGGTAATACCTGAGGTGGCTGGTTTTCTCTTGAATTTTTAACAAGTAACTTGAATTGTTAACAGATCATTTATATGGTATTAAGCATACCTTTTTCCTTGTTGTTCAATATGGATGAAGAATGAGTGCTTAGATATAACTGGGATATAGCAAATGTTTGATTCACTCTTTTAAAAAATTATTCTAAATGAGTATATGGAAAAACCCCAAACCACAAGATTTTATTGTGGGGATTATATGACTTCAAACCAACCAATCAGCCTAAGATTTGGAAATCATCTAGAAAACTAGCCAGAACACAAGAAAAAATAAAGTAACATATCACTGAATGCAAAATCGAAAGTGTCTAGTTTGTAAATCACCTTGTTTGAATTTAAAAGGTTTATATGAGTTTTAAAGCAGTTTTTCCGTAAAAGATTCCTGATCTTGAAAACACAACTGAGTACTTTTAATCTATTCTAATGTAATCTGTGATTTTTAATGAAAACATAAAATGTTCATATGGCTTTGAATTATCAATTTCTCATCATCATTTTTCCAATTATTGAGTAGGTAAATGGAATTAACTTGAATTATTTTCTCTGTTGTGCTTTCCATGCTTTTTTTGGTTGCTGTTATTGTTATTTTGGCTTTGTTTGTTTTGGTTACACACTATGTTTTAACCTGCTTCCACTTTTTTGAATTCATCTTTGTAGAGACCAGCATAATTTTGGAACTTGTATCCTTTTGTAACGGAAAGAAGCAGTTGTGTACTGACTTTCAAAAACTTACTTTAGCTAAGTTACAGTGAATATACATTAAAATAGGATCTGTTTTTATCTAGTTCAAAAATTTTTCTTTGGTTTTCCATGAAAGTGACCGAATTTAATAGTAAAATTTACCTCTTTGACAAAGTAACACTTTTAAAGATGGCTAAATTATAAAAGACTTTTCTCTGATTAGTTTTTGTTTTTTTAATAATATTTTTAAATTTAATTTTCACTTTATATCGGGGCATAGTTGATTTACAATGTTGTGTTAGTTTCAGGTGTACAGCAAAGTGGTTCAGCTATACATATATGTATATATATATCCATTCTTTTTTTCTCTGATTCTTTTATAGGTGATATAGAAGATAGAGAAGAATATGATGACCCTTTTGCTGGGCCTCCAGACACTATTTCATTAGCCTCAGAAAGATATGATAAAGATGATGAGGCCCCCTCTGATGGTATGTGACATTTTCCCATAGAATATACCTCTTGACACTCTAACACAAAACAGTGCAATGTGTAAAGGTGGTGGTCTTGTCAGAAAGCAGATAAATACAGAGGCTTCAGTTAACTTACCTTTACCAGAACCTTTTAAGGAACAGAAGAGCTCTCTCTAGTGGTTTTCCTAAGTATGTAGTTCTTTCTTTTCCTAGGAAATTTTCTTTACTTGAATATTTAGGAGAGTGCTTGCATCATCGTATGAATATTATCAGTAAGTTTGTTGGTTAATTTGATATTATCAGATTCTTGCTTAATTTTATTGTCCTGCCTAATAGCTTGTTGTATTTCATTATTTTATAAATAATGAAAAAGGTTTTTGATCTCTTTTTTCCTGAAAACTTCATACAAAATGAGTTCATAAAATATTAAGTTAATTATTCCTACATTGCCTTCTCTCATTGAGACAGGTTTTCATCAAATGCTTCTTTTAATAATACATTTTCATTTTTCTGATTGTCATCTAAAAATATTCTATATTACACAGTACTATTATAGTTTTTTGTATTAATTGAAATGGTAATAAAATTGATTATCTTATTAATTTTTAAAAACTTGCCAAAGTTATGAAACTTGTTTTTAGTGTAGCCTGTGCTTTCTCTGTTATGCCACCCTGTTGAGTGCATCTGAATTATAGAGACCTATAAGGGTGATATATAGGTACAAATTAAGAATGTGTATTGATAAATTAGCCATGCATATTAATTTGTGGCACTCAAAGCTTCACATAGACATAGAAATGAATAATGCCTTCTGCCGCTATATGATGATCAAACTGTGCAGTTCCATCTCTAAATACAATTGCTGAATGAAAATATGCTTCCTGCAACAGAGCACTCCACATTTTATGTTATCCAGATTATTCCCTTTGGAAACATAAATTGCTTTTATGAGGTATAAAATTATGTCTACTGCAGAATGGGGATAAGTCAAGTACATGCATAAGTGATAAACATTCTAACCACTGATTCAGAACAATACAATCTTTTTTTTAATATTCAGAACTTTGTACAGTGTGTAGCAGCAATAATCATATCCATTTTATGTTGAATTTTACATTTTGGCAAACATTTAATATCTGTTTTTAAAAGGAAAGAATTTCTTTCTCTTATATTCTCTATTTCTTTAAAAGATGCACATTTTTCTTCAGTCACATTTATTATCTGAAACAGAGCATTACACTTTCTAACCTGATCTTCAAAAGCATTTCTACTAGAAAATGTTTTATAATCGATGAAGTAATATTTTCAGGCAAAACAGTGAATTATTATTTGAGTTGAACTGTTTCTCAGACACATTACAATGGTTTGTTTTGCTTCTCTGGAAAACACTGGTAGATAGAAATGAGTATGTTTGTATGTATACATATATAGAGAGTACTTATACTCATGATAATATATAGATATGGATACATACACATACAGAATATATTCATAGAATATATATGCTCAGGATTTCTCAAAATAGCATAGATATTTTGATGTACCAGGAAGCATTATGTGCCGTCTTGAAAAAATTACGACCTAAGAAATCCAACAATTAAATATATGTGAGAGCCAGTGATTTGTTAGGAAAAGTGAATTGCTATTGTATTTCATGTAAATAATCCTGTAAATAATCATTTACAGGATTATTGGGTTTTTTTATGAGTAAATAATTTATTATATGTTTGTTTTCATAACCAAATATAAAGAAAATACATCAATAGCATGAAAAAGGTTTATTGCTAAAACATTATCAATATTTGAATATTATTTAATAAATTATATTTATGTGTAACATTTAAATTTTTGTTAAATATTGCATTTTCATCAGTGTTTATGTAAGCAATTCTTAGATTGAAAATTTAACTTTTAGTATTATTTATTTTTGGTATATAAATAATGCTGTTTTTGATAATTTTACATTTTCTTCTAAGAATACTCTAAATTAATTTTAAAACTACCACTTGAACTTTTAATTTCCACTCTAAAATATCATCTAGTCATATTAGTTTTTCTTCCTGCAGCTTGATTGTTATATGTGTTCTCTTTCCTTTGCTGAATAAATTTTCCTTCATTGTGTGACCTTAGTCTAATGATATATTAATTTTAAAATGATAATGCATTTAACAACAAGTATAACTAAATTAGCACAGGTCACCAAAAGGCCTTTTGTCAAATCAGATTGTTGTTTTGTCCTTTTGACTTTTACCTTATGGTAGGCACTAACAAAGTATCTGAACTTTGGTGGATTATAAACTCCAAACATGATATGTATTTTTCATAATGCTAATGTAATTTGCAAGGTACTAAAAAGGTCAAACCTGCACATCTCTGTGTGCATTCTAAGTTTGTCTTTTCCTTTAATATTTCTTTTTCTCTGTTCCTCTGGTTCAAAAGTTCATTCAGTTCCCAAATGGCTACCTAATTTTCCAGTTATTCCCTCAAGCCATATGTGTTTTGGTTTCTTTATGGTTTATTAGGTACTGTAGGAAAGTAGCATAAGTTATATCTTCTAATGAAATTCAAGCACACTTCAGTGATGCTTCGACTTGATTGCTGGTAGCAATTAAATCACAGCCAAGGAGAATAATGCATAATCTCACAAGGTCCAGACACCCTATAGAAACTGAAAGGGAATGAAAACAGAAAACAAAAACAAAGTCTTCAAACCCTGCCAGACACTCTGTTTCCAGCCTGCCTTTTTTTTTTTTTATTGGCCAACTGCCTGATTGATAGCAAAATCATAACTTGCTGCATGCTAACAGGCAGAGTTCACTTGTAGGTTATTGTGAACTGATAAAGGGTTAGATGGAGTTTTGATTTTCACATTGGACCTTGCTTGGTACACCAGATTAATGGAATTTCAATGAGCGACTAGAGTAGCCACAGCTTTGTCAGAGAAACAGATGGAGATTCTATAGTCATGTCTACTCATTAATACTAGTTGCCTGAAAGGTGTGCTGCTTTTCTATACAAAAGAGTTGATATAATTGATTTTTGAATAGTGCATTGAAAAACAAGTACCTTATTGATGACTAGAATTGTAACGTAGATGGTGACAGATTTTTGTAAAGCTTGTAGCTTAAAAATATTGTACTTTGTAATTTTTTCTCATCTCTCTTTGGAAACACTTTTTTGTTTTTATTTTTTGAGGGAAAATACATTTTATAAATGATTGTATGACTGCTGTTAGTTTCATTGTGATTTGGTAATATTTATAAAAATTATGTTTAATAGAAATTTCATTTTATTAGCTTTGTGCTTTTATTTTTTTCTGAAAAACTTAAAACAAATCATAATGGTTTCTACACTATTGTAGATCACTATTAGAAGTTTTATGCTATTGTATGGCTGGATATATTGAAGTATTAGTAGAAATGGTGCATGTCAGTAATCAGATAAAATTAGAGATAATGAAACTCCAAACCTTAAAGAATATCCCTTGTCATACATGTTAGAATGTTTGTTTAGGCACTAAGATGGTAGATGCAGGGTAGCTTTTAGATACTATATAATGATTTGGGTTTCCATTTTTCTATTTTGAAATCATTTTTCATTCATTTTCGTTATTTGTAAAAGCAAGCATCTAACCGTGTAGCATTGTGGAAAGTCCCTAAGGTAAGGTGAAAGGATTCAGTGAGCTAGAAGACATATATTGGCTCTGCCCATCGATGATAGGTTGAAGGATCACAGTAGACATTTGTTACAAATCTGATTCAGTCCTAGACCATAATCACTTTGTGGATAAGAATCTGGAGGGCTTCCCTGGTGGTGCAGTGGTTGAGAATCCGCCTGCCGATGCATGGGACACGGGTTCGTGGCCCGGTCCGGGAAGATCCCTCATGCCCCGGAGCGGCTGGGCCCGTGAGCCATGGCTGCTGGGCCTGTGCTTCCAGAGCCTGTGCTCCACGGCGGGAGAGGCCACAGCAGTGAGAGGCCCGCGTACCACAAAAAAAAAAAAAAAAAAAAAAGGAATCTGGAACCTCTAGGGCGTGAATATAGGAAGACTAAAATGAAGCTAAAGATATAAAACAGTCATTTATTGTCCTGGTATCTTCTTAACTAAAAATTCCCAAGTAATGTAGGTTACTAAAAACTGTGAGCATTACAAGAACATAGGTTTGTATGAAAAAATACTGGTTTACATATGGAACTATTTTTAAAGTTTGGGATTAAGAAAAAAGGCTATGCTCTTTTCATCATAATTTATAATAGTAGATGTTGTTTTTTTCTTTTTTGATATTTGTTTTCTTTAAGGAATCCAATATATGAAAACTTGAACTTATAAAACATGTAAATCACTTATTCCAAAAGATTACTTTAAGGATTATCTCCATGATGCGTATAAATAATGAACTCTTATAATGCATCTACAACAAGCTTAGATATAAATCCATCCATGTGCATAAACGTAAATTTAATGGGTAAATTTTTACACATTACACATTTTTTTAACATCTTTATTGGGTATAATTGCTTTACAATGGTGTGTTAGTTTCTGCTTTATGATAGACACCAACTTTTGAGGAAGATTTTTTTGTGTGTAAAGTTAGGTGTAGCACTAATCAGTTCTAGTAAAAGCCAAGCAATAGATGTTTTACTTTTCTCTGGGCTCCAGTAGAATGTGAAATAATATTTAAAACTAGGAAAGACAAGGTTCTTTCAATTACTTACCATTTAGGGTAAATGTTTTCCAACTATAGTATCATGTGGTTTTTGATAATAAAAATCATATTTTTGTATTTTATTCTGAGAATTTAGATTAGTTTGAATCTTACACATATCTTTGTATACATAACATATTGTTGCACTTGTGTGGTTTTTTTTTTCTAAACTTTTTTTTGGGTTCTTTTAATATACCAATTGCTAGCTTGTATTATAGCAGTATAAGAACGATGATTATTTTAGTCCTTCTGTAATGTGTATAGCCTAGCTTCAGGTACTTTGGTAGAAGTGAGGGGTTATAGTTTGGGGAAATGATAAAAAGTAGAAAACATGTTTTTATACTCAAGATATATATTGTGTGATTGGAGATATAAAGTAATACAGAGATATAAAATATTTTTATGATTACAAAGGCATATATGAATAAAATAAAAACACATAGCCATTGCGAATCATCTTTTTAATTTTTATGTCATTGAATGGGAAAATACATCACTATAAAACAAAGTGGGCAAATAAGACTATAACAAAGTGTACTAGATAAGAAATATTGCAAAGGTAATAAAACTCAAATTATGAAAAATAATGCATCTTTAATACAGTAAATTAGCAGTTATTTACACAATTCATGAAGAAAGGAGCAAGGTATCTTGGCAAGGTAATGGGGAATTCAAAGATGAGAAAACAAATTCCTGTTTTCAAGAGATTTGTAATCCAGTTGGAAAGAGAAGATAGCTACCTATCAGCAATCTAAGTTCTAACAAGGCAGATTCCGAAAATAGTAACTAGTATGTGTTAAAATATTTAATTGATTTGGTCTGTACCAAGGCAAATAATTGGTATCATTGATTTTCTTCCCTTATTTGTTGACTGAGTCAGTCATATGTTTTGGCATCATGTTGAATAAACCAAAACATAAACTTTATGCCTACATTCTGAGAAGTTGTAGAGTAAATTATAAACGGAGGGCCTTTTTTTTTAAAGTGGGTTTTGCATGGTTCCTGAAGTTTGCTAGAGAGAAAGTGGGAAAATCTGCTGAAAAGAACATTTAGAGTAGAAGTCCAAAAACCAGGTTTTCATACTGATTGGTAATCATTTTGTTGTCAAGATCAAGTCACTTAGCCTCTCTGGATTTTTATTTCCTGATTCGTGAAATGAAGAGTTTGGACCAGGTGATTGATTAGAAGTTCCCTAGATCTCCAAATCCTTGTGTCCACATTTCAGAATTAGTAAATTTAGTCGTGGCACAGAGGTGATTTGCCTCGAGAAGGTAATAACCAGAGGTGATGTTGAATAGGAAGGAGCGCAGTGGTTCTTAGAGGTAAGCAAATGAGGGACAGTAAGAGCTGAATACCAAGTTAAGGAGTTTACCTTTGATTTGGTAGTCATTAAGAGATCCCTGAAGCAATAGACTGATGTGATGAGTACATATTTGGGGGAGATTGTCCTGGCAGTTAATTGTTGGATGAATCAAGCCAAAGAGACCATCTAGTGGAGGCAGCAAGCTAAGTGCCTTGCTACATTATTCTGAATCTTGACAGCCTCTCTGTGAGGTAGATATCATCACTATTTGACAACAGAGGAAATTCAGGGATAGAGAGGTCAAATGAAGGTCATATAAGTGGCAGAACTGAAATTTGAATTCCTGTCTGTCTGACTCCAAGGACCAGGCTGTGCTCTCAAAACCACTATATTTTGCCTCTTCCCCAGCTAAGATACTGTTGCTTTTGGTTCAGAGGGTGTTGATAAGAGCCAGGGTTACAGTAGTAGACATTGCATTGAAAAGGAAGGGATTCTTTTAGCCCCTTCCTACCCAAAGTATGGACTGCAGACCAACTGCCACAGTGTCACCTGGGAGCTTGTTCAAAATGCTAAGTCTCTGTCCCCACCCATACCTACTGAATCTGAATTAGCATTTAAACAAGATCCCTGTGTACACATTAAAGTTTGAGAAGCTCTGTTCTAATTGTATTTATTACCTTGGTGTTTGTGGCTGAAAGGAAGGGTGAGCCATTGCACTTGGGCTGAATGTGCAGATGTGTACTAGGCATGGCGCTAAGCAATCCCTTGAAGTAGGTAAAAAATATTCTTTACTTCCTGCACTCTTCTGTGGTCCCTCAGCACACTGCACAGGGCCCCTTCCCGACACTACTGTCTGTGAGTAGTTGTCCCATTTTTGAATCTGTTTCCCCCCTCAAATCAAATTCTCAGTTAAGTACATTGGAAAGGCTTTGATAAATTACCCCTAGGAAAGTTTGCATGTTAATAGAGGAATACCTTAACCCAAGGGAGGTCAAGTCCCACTCACAGATCTTTAGGTATCAGCACTGGGCCAATGGTAAAGATATTTTTGGCTGTTGCAGAACACTGTATCTTATAAAATTTAGGCTCATAACAGACTTATCTTTCTTGGTATATGTATTTGGATTTGGCCTCTGGTCTTTGTTTGGAGAAGTCACAATGTATAGCTTCCTGTTTTCAGTTGTGTCTCCTGTTTGCAACTGCACCAAAGTGTGAATTAAGAGTTTAAACGTTGAAAAGCAAAGGTTAAGACCATAGCCTGACCCACTTGATTTTCAAGGAAGGCATGCTAGCCTGGCACGTGATTCCGAAGAAAGCTCCCTTCCTCTGAGACAAATTCCTTAGAAGTGACCGTGCTGGTGCTTGAGGTAGCATCTTAGGAAGGAAAGGGGATTGAACCATCTTTAAGTAATATTTATTGAGAAATATGTCTGACACTGAACCAGATTCTTTCATCTACATTATTTCCTTTAATTGACTCAGAACTACCCCATGAGGGAGACATTTTCCCTATTTTGCTGTTGTGGAAACTGAGACTCAAAAAGTTGACTATCATATCCATCTCAGAAGTAGCAAACTTTAAATCCTTTGATCCTTCTATGCCATGCTGCTTAAAATATTAGACTCGTTTTTTTTCTACTTACATGAGACATGCATCTGGTTAAAAATAAAAATGAACGGAAGGGTATACAATAAAACGTAAAAGCCTCCTTTTCCACCCCGCCCTAACCCCAGAGGCAGCCACTTGTTACAGCTTCTTCTCTAGCTACTATAGTAACTTTGGGCACACTACTTCTAGTTCTTGTCTGATCAACCTTGAACAGAATCTGTTGACTCCCTCTATGATGGATGATTCTGCACACCTCCTTTCCCACTTCTGCCTCCTGATTTTTTATTATTGTATTTTTAGTTCTTTTTGTGTTTGCTTTTGACTTAAGTAATGTTCTTCTTATTTTGTAACGCACCAACCTCAGACGGCGGCTATTGACTCTTTGTTATTAAGTATGCGGAAATTAGTGCACCCAGCTTTCCTTCCATCTCTCTTTCCACTCTTAAATTCCAAATTTGTTCATTAAATTATTTTTGCGTTGTTAAAATCTATAACGTTTATGTTTGATTCTCTAACTCTAAGCTGACTGTGCTTTGTCTACAAGTTGCATTTTAATCATTGGTCCTTTTCCTTCATGTTATTGGTTTCCCTCAAAGGTCTGGACAGCCTTGGCTGTTGGTTCCTGTTTATGAGCATAGTGTAGGTAATTTGTGAGGGGTTCCTTTGCTTTTGCATGTCTATATCCTGAAAGCCTCTTCCTTTGAATGGGAGGTCTGATTGGGGGTTGTGAGTAAAGTGGGCAAGGCTTGCTTGGAGGCAGCCTGCCTACGTGTTAGTGAGGAGCACAGAAGCATTCTGGGACCCCCAGCTGTCAAAAGAAGTAGGACATTACTGAGGCAGAAATTGAATGCTTTTATTTCATTTCGAGTTACAGGTTTTTAACCCCTTTCCTCCTTTTTTGGTACAGAATTGGGGGTAGGATTAAAGCAATTCCTTTATTAAACCTTCTAAAATTATGGCTCTTGAGAACACATGCACTTATGAGTTAAAGGGGATGACTTTGATTTTATAGAGTCCATCAACAGTTTGGGAGTAGAGTCTAGGATTCTTATTCTTTTTCTAAAAATTAGCTTTATTGAGATATAAATAATATAGCCATAGAATTTACCCATTTAAAGTATACAATTCAATAGTTTTTAATATATTCACAGAGTTGTACAAGCATCACCCCAATTAATTTTAGAAAATTTTCATTGCCACAAAAAAGAAACCCTGTACCATGAACAGTCACTCCCCATTTTCCCCAAATCTAGGCACCCCCCGCTCCCCACCTCATGGGCCTAGGCAACGACAAATTTACTTTCTTTCTGTATAGATTTGCCTAGTGTGGACATTTCTTGTAAATGGAATCACACAATATGTGGCCTTTTGTGCCTGGCTTTTACTTAGCATAGCGTTTTCAAGGTTCATTCGTGTTGCAGCACACAGCAGTACTGCATTCCCAATAATGCTTCACTTGTATGGGTATGCCACATTTTGTTTGTCCATTCATCAGTTGATGATTTTTTGAGTTGTTTCTTCTTCTTAGCTATTATTAATAATGCCACAGTGAACATGTGTGTACAAGTTTTTGTGTATGTCTTCATTTCTTATAACTATATACTATACCTTGGAGTAGAACTGCTGGGTCTTAGGTTAACTCTAAGTTTAACCTTTTGAGAAATTGTCAAACTATTTTCCAAAGTGCCATATACCATTTTATGTCCCCACCAGCAATGTGTGAAGGTTTCCACTTCTCCATATCCTCCCTCTTCAACACTTGTTATTGTCTGTCTTTATTTTAGCCATCCTAGGGAGTGTTCAGTGGTATCTCATTGTGGTTTTGATTTGCATTTCTCTAATGACTAATGATGTTGATCATCTTTTCATATGCTTATTGGCCTTTTGTATATCTTCTTTGGAGAAGGCCTAGTCAAATCATTTTTCCATATTTCAATTGGGCTGTCTTTTTATTGTTAAGTTCTAAGAGAACTCTAGCTCCCAGTCTCTTATGAGATATATGATTTGTAAATATTTTCTCCAGTTCTGTAAGAACTTAAGTTCTTACACCTTAAGGTGTAAGTTCTTAAGGTGTTCTTAACTTGAGGCTAAGTTATTTCTCAAAATACTGAGTTCTTTAAAGAATTGTGAGATTAATATACTAATTAAAACAGGGACATATCCTAGCCTACCTTTAATGTTATTGTTGCTTAGTGGATACTTTAGAAACTGTGCAGATGGCAAAAAGTAATTTTCTTGCTGTGCTTTTTTCAGCTCAGTGAACTCTCGAATTCTGTAGCCTTTAACATAATTTAAAAAAGAATTCTTGCTTTGTGTTGTTGCAGAAGATATCAATCCCCTCATTTAGCAATATCATCTATGCCTTTTTTTTTTTTTTTTTTTTTTTTTTTGGCGGTACGTGGGCCTCTCACTGCTGCGGCCTCTCCCGTTGCAGAGCGCAGGCTCCGGACGCGCAGGCTCAGCGGCCATGGCTCATGGGCCCAGCCGCTCCGCGGCACGTGGAATCCTCCCAGACCGGGGCACGAGCCCGCGTCCGCTGCATCGGCAGGCGGACTCCCAACCACTGCACCACCAGGGAAGCCCTCATCTATGCCTTTTGAAATGTAAATGCAGTAAGGTGTGCTGCATTACACATATAAATGAATAATCATATGGCTCTTCTTTCACATCAGTTTTACTTTAACAAATTATTTCAGAGAACATACAGTCCAAGTAAATTATTTCGTTGATATTCTGAGTTTTTTGGGCTAGATTTTGTCAGTGTATAGTTATGGTGGTGGGATCTAAGGGGTGCTGGGGTGATCATCTCAGAAAAATGGTCACTATTTTTAGCTTTCAAGAAAGAAGTTCGTTTGTTTCTTTGAATTTGTTTCTTCTCCTTTGTTAGGACGTGTGTGTGTGTTTTGTGTTGTTTTTCTTCCTATATGTCAGTCACTAAACCTAGTAGTCTTGCCAGATAAGGGAACTGAGACATAAGGGAGCAACGTGAATTATCTAAGCAGTGCTACTCAGTGTGTAGTCTGCAGACTGATCTGAGTCTGTGATCTGTTTGCTACTGGTCTGCAACAATATAAGTACAGAAATTGAAATTAAGCACTTAGAAATGTTTATAGCATTTTGACATTCCTGCATTATCCAAATACGTGATCATTATTTTTTCTAGTAATTCATATTATATATAAAATACATACATATATACCTATATGTATATACATATTTTAAACCAAAGTATTAATTTGTGATGTTGTGATGTCTTGGGGGGGAAACTGGTCCTTTATCACAGTTAGAAGAATTGATCTAGGGTCAGAGAGAGAATTAATTACAGTAGTCTCAGTATCTTCATCTCCTATTCTGATTTTTGGTTATTTTTTTGGAAGTTTTATATCTTATATCTTTCTCTATATCTTCATCCATAGTCACAGTCATGTTTTAATTTATATATTAGGTCTATTTTCACTATTGAGGAAATTTTAGGGATTCTAATTCCATTTTTCTTGATATACTTTCAAGTTCCAATGTCATAGTTAGATATTTAATTATATTTTATATGAAAGTTCTGAGAGCAGTCTCCAAGTTTGGCTGTCATTGAAGCAAAGATGCCACCTCGAAGCTTTTCATTTGGAATATCTAGAGAAAATGTTAATGTAATTTGGATACCATCTAGTTATTCTCCATGCGTAAAAAGCAGAAAAAGATAGTGTAATATTTAAAGACTGTCAGAAAAGTAATTTCATCTCAGAGATGTGCTTTGGTGTCAATTTGTTTAAATGTCTTCAAAAGCTCCTCCTCACTTTCTAATACCACCTGTAAGCCACGCTATTTTGAACATGCCCATCACTTTTTTTTTTAACACCAAAGGAGGTTAATAAAAAATAATGTTTTAACATTAAAAAATAGTAAAATGTCTTACCATGGGGAAAAATACGCATATATTTCTTTCATTGAATAGGACTTGTTTTGGTATTGGTGTCCTGGGACCTATGTTCTGGGATAAATGTATGCCATAAACTTCTAATATGCTTACAATAGGATTTCTTTATAAAAGAAAATGTGTCTTTTAGGAGGTGAAGAATTGATTTTTTAAAATATAAGTAGTGATAGAGGGTAACAATGTTGTATGCTTTAGGCAGAGTGCTACATGGAATAAAAGTTTAATTCAACAAATTTTGCAGTTTATTTTGTTAGACTGGAGTATTAATAAGACATGTCACTGCTTTGCAGAGGAAAGAGAGTTGAGGACCAACTTACTGCTACTTTGGGTCATCAACTGTCATATTTAACAGAGGTAATAATGGGTAAAGCAAGTAGATAATGGATTAAGCAGTAGAGATAAGAGCTGTGAGGAAAGTCTCAGAAGACAAATAAAAATTTGGTTTGCTGTGGGAGGGGAGCTGAAGTGGGGAAGAGAGACAGGGATGGGCGCCCTTCTGGGGAGCGCACGCATAAGAAGGACCTGACTAGAGGCTTGTTGGTCACCTTGACGGTGGAGGCAAGGGACAAGGGAGAGTAAGTACCCAGAGGGGATATGGGGAAGGACCAACAGTAGATTTCACCATGAGACCTAAGGTGAACCCTGACATTTAGATTCTTTTCTCAAGAAGGTGAGGCCATCTCTAAAGAGGACAAGAAGCATCAAGTCTGTTGAGCTTGAAGGAGAATTGAGAAATTTAGTCAAAGAAATTTAAGAGGGAGTCTGAGATATGGGATAGAGCTATGGAGAATCATTGATTTATTTGGCTAGACATGTTGAATGTCATGAGAATGATAAGACTTGCCAGAGATTGTAGAAAGAGATAGATTAGGAGGTTCAGAATAGAGACATCTGCCCCAAGTTTCCTCACAGGTAAACCAGGAAAATTGTTGCTTTTGCTTCTAAACATATGATCTTAATTTACAGAATTTTAGAAGTCATTAATTACTTTCATTCCTTAATATGTTTATATAGATACGGGGATACATTTTATCTTGAGTTTTCTTCAGCATTCATTTGAATCCTGATATGTTCTTAGGCTTTTCTTTTCTCTTTGTTTTTACTGTCTAATCATATTTCTCCTTGTAATTAAGGAATCATATTTATTAACTGTGTTTTGCCCTGGCAGTCTAACCAATATTAAGCATTAGTCAAGGCAGACGGGATATACTTCTGGTATCCGAAAACTAAATTTTGAGGGGCTTTAAAGAGGATAAAATTTGTACTTCATCATATCAAGGATCAAATTGTATTGTGGTTAAGTGCACAGACTATGGTCTTACATGTACCTGGGTTCAATCCTCGTTTGACATTTTGACTTTGGAAAAATTATTTTCTCTCTAAACCTTAGTTTCTGGGTTTATAAAAATAGGGATAATTGTAGTATCTCATAGGATTATTGTAAGGATAAGTGCCTGGCACATAGGACTTGCCCATTGTTAGCTCTTGGCTATTGTAATGTCACACGATGACCAAGTGATTAGATGAATAACTTTGTTTTAGTATATATTTTCTCTGGAATTTTTTCTTGTTTTTCTTTTCCATTATAGTTTATTATAAGATACTGATATAGTTCCCTGTGCTATACAGTAGGGCCTTGTTGTTTATCTATTTTATATATAGTAGTTTGTATCTTCAAGTCCCAAACTTTTAAGAATGCTTGCTAGTGGATCCTATTTTGTAAATGGATGAATTCTTTTTTTGTGACAGTCATGCCCTGTTTTGACAAAATCAGGTTGTTAAATATTTGATTTTTTCCAAAGAAATAAACCTGTATCTTATAACTACATGTTTCATAATTGAGTACAATTAAAGTCTTAATATTGCTTCTTGAACTATGTCAACTGGAATTCTGATACTGGTGTTTGCAAAGTTATCCTTTGGGTGATAAAAATATACGAAATAAAAGTTAGTGTTTTTATTATATGTAAAATATTTGGATTTTATTTACTAGTAGCTTCTTTAGTTTAAAAATTTTCCCCAATAAATTTTGTCCTGCTCTGTTTTACTATCCACTGAGCTTTTATAAGGTATCTCTCATCATTTTTTTTCTGTTGACATTTTTTTGACTAACATTGAAATACATTTTAATGTATTTTTATGAATCTTTATGGATACTGGAACCTATTGACCAGTGTGAATACAGACACTTCTGTGAACTAGCTGTCCTCCTCTGAGGCTTTAAAAACATTGCTGGTCTGTTATTTAGTCCAGAAATATGAAGGTTTAACAGCTACTTATCCCAAAATTACAGTGAGGGAATGTGTCCTAAGAAGTTGAAATGCTGATGTACATTTTAAGTTTTATAGCAGTATTTCAAACAAGCTATTGGAAGTATACAAACACAGGTTTAGTTAGATGAGGAAAAGTGAGTTAGGTATAGTTTAGATAGGGCATATCCTCTGTGATTAATTTTTCTATCACTGTGGCTGTCAGTGCCCACAACAGGGTTTCAGATAGTGCATTGAGCAACTCATGTTAGCAATTCATTTCCTAGCCTTCTGCAGTATGCTAGAAAATGTATTAGAAGAGGTTTCGGTGAACATCGATCAAATTAGTGTGTACCTGCAATTTGACTAATCCCTTTCTAGAAGCCTTGTAAATTCAGTCCTGGCTTTTATACTTAGAGACTAATTAACCAAAAACCATTTTTGCTTTATCAGATTTATTTATTAATGAAATCTAATTGATCTGTTGCTGATTGGGTTTTGAGACTAAATCCAAAGGCTATCTATCTATCAGTGTAATTGCTAATATATTAAATGAATCAACACATATTTATATTGTAAAATTGTATATTCTTAGGGATTTAAAAATATCAATACTCTTAATTTTTTATCTTTAATATTTTAATATTCTTATTTTCTTATTTAATTTTCTGACTTACTCAAGCTAGAGTATTACAAAGCAGCTGTATATATTCATAGGTGATGATAGGCCAAGGAAAGATGGTAATAAAAAAACAAAAAAGCTTCCTCAGCATAAGCTTTGCCAGACGTTACTAAGTGTATAACTGTCTTACATTTCTAAAGTATGACTTAACTGATATTGAATTTCTCATAATTGCATAAATTGACAATGTGTGTTATCTTTTCCCTATCATGATTTGACTTTGAACATGTCTTGAGATGTTACTGTTTCTTTAGCATTCTTTAGATATCACAAGTGGGAAGTACTTTCTTTGTGTGTGTCCAAAAAAATAAGTGAAATAATTTTTTATAAAACATGTACGTCAGTTGTTTAGTCATGAGACCATTATATGTAACCATTATCTATCCATAATTCTCTTTTTGGAAAACATGCAGAATTTTAACAAATGTCATTGTTGAATGTAACACAAAATAAAAAATAGAAAAAAATAGCTTTATTTTTTACAACAAAGCTATAACTAAAATACTTTAGTATTTGTTGTCTGTGGATAAAGTTATTGGTGTACTTTGCTAGGGCCTATGATGAAGAGCTGAAATTATCTTTTACTATATATAAGTTTATCATTCCCAACTAAGATTGGGACTATTTAAACCTTTGACAGTTCACTGGTATGGTATTTAGAATCCGTTATTAGGCTATGATAGGAAGGATGTGGTGAGTTGGTGGTAATTGATTTATCCCCATCGTACTGAACCTCCCGCTCTTCTTCCACTTTGTCCTCCCTTGGGCAATAATCACCGGGTCGAACTGCCAATCTGTAGACTTAATTTCTTCCAGCAGTACCATCTGGCTCCTTGGCACCAGAAGTTATATTGGTTCTTTGTGGTTGCTGCTGAATTTGTCATATTGTTAGACAGCTGATGGGACGCTTCTTGCTATTTGATCCTAATTTTCTTTTAACTAATTATTGATTTTTATTTAGACTCTCCTTTAGCCTTTTCTTAAAGCATGGAAGAATTGTATTGTGAAAAGAAGAGAATGCACCTAAACAAATACTGTGTGTAAGCCTTGAGCTTCTCCTCTCTGTATCGTGTTCTGTCTAGTTCTTCAGTAGCCCTCCCTTTCAAGAGAGATGAATTTAAAGTTAATTGTGGAGGTTTTCTGTTTCATACAAAGCCTTGTATCTGTGGGTAAATATTACTTGAATGTGTATTTAAAATCCTGTTATGACTGCCACCATTTTCCAATAACGAATATTTAGAAATCCCTATCAGTGGCACAAATAACCTTCTAACCTCCAGCAATACTTTATCCCCTTCTTAAAAAAAGTGGCCATTTGTGTATATCTTGTGTTTTTTTTGGTAGGTGAGGTGGTTTTACTGTCATCCCTAATAACATCCATAAATGGTTTAAAAAATAGTTACTAAAAGCACATCTGCGTTTCAGTAATTAAAAAAAATTGCCTAAGCACACAGTTCTATACACTGAAACTTTTTTTCATATTACATAGTAAACTAGACATTTTTGGTGAAGGCAAAGAGTTATCTGACCTATTTGTTTTCTGATGTAAAGATCATAAACAAAAATAAATTATTACTGAAACTCTTAAAGAATCTGCATATAAAGCAGTTCATTTGGACAAATATTTACTGTATCATATTAGATCACATTCATTTTTAATGACACAAGATACATCTTTTAGAATGTTTTTAGAGGTGTCCATTCGTATAAAAGTGTTTCTACTGAGTTGAAACTTTTAATTAGATGTTAATAATCTATGTTGGTTATAATAATTACAGAATGCTGATACGTTAGAAATATCTACTTCAAATTCTTATTGTTGCTGGTACGTGGGCGTTTAAAGTTCTTAAATAGTGATTCAGCTGGGATTATTTTAATACCACTATAGGGGAAGTCTACTAACTGAAAACTGAACTTTGCAGAACATTTTCATTTTATGTTAGGTAAAATATACAGCTAAATTGCTGTAATTTGGTCATGTTGTGATGTTAAATCCAGTTGTTTATGATTGTTTTAGTTTAAAGTATATAGAGAAAAGGAGCAATAAATGTCACTCTGTAAGAAGAACTAAATCAGTTGTCAGTGAAATGATTCATGTGCTAACTGGGATAGTTAACATGCATCTTATTCTACTGTCTAGCAGGAGGAGGTGGGCTATAGAAAAATGAATGCTTCACTAAATAATTTACAACAATTATATCAAATTTTAATAACTTCAGCTAAGAAGGCATGTATATGATTCATGTTCTCACTATCACCTACATTAGAGATTAATTGTGCTTTCTTCAAACAGAAATGTACTCTTATAAATGTTTTTAATTGGTAAATCATGATCAGTTTTATCTTTATAGAGTAGCATTATTTGATCAGTTTTTAGCTATAAGTTAATGTGAAGCTAAAATATTACAGCTAATCTGTTGTCACAAATGCCAGCTCATTAGAATTTGCCCCTAATATCAAAAAATGCCCTGAATTGTTTGTTGGCTTTATCTTAACTTAAATATGTAAAGGGGGACAGTAAAGCATTTTTCTTTGGAATCACAGGGAGTTCAGTGACCTTTCTGTGGCAAATTATGTAGAAAGAAAATATTTATATTCATTTAAAATAACCTCTGTGAAGAAATAGTCTCATTACCCTGTTTGATCAATTTCTTGTAGCCTGAGCTGTAGCATGCTGCTATTGCCATTGGTTGATGGAATACACTGAGTAGTGGCTAATGGTGATGGTGCTCATCAGGAAGGGTTCAGCCAGCGGTCAGCAACAAATAATTCAAGACTGTTTCTAAGTTTGTGGCTGGTGGAATTTGCTTCTTGCTCCAAGCCAGCGGCATCGCTGAGCTGGGCTATTTGATTAGAAGAGAGGCATATTTGCTTCTTAGCAACTGCACATTTGCACAACCCATAGTCCTCTACTGCCTCCAAAGGTTTTCCTTTTGTGATGGTAGAACAATACTTTATTGTTGATTGACGGACAAAAGAGATTCTAATACAAGGCAAGCTGATAACCATTTTTGTTGTTGTTGTTGGCTTTAAAATTTTGCACCTACACATAACATTTTTTTGAAAAAGTATAGAATAAATGTATGCATAGTATAAATAGGCATGGAAAACCCCAATGTGTTAGAATTTTAATATGCATATTAGCATGGAGGTTTGCACAGCATGAGTACAATTGCATACTGTTACTTTTTTGCCCAGCAGGTTCAATGATAGGAAATCAATTCTGACCCTAGTGTATGTATTACATATATCCATACTCTTGAGTGTTTGTATCTCCCAAGTAAAATTAATGCTAGAGAAAAATTTAACAATTGGTGTTGAAAGATAAATTGTTAGTAGAGTTTTAAATGGCTTTGTCAAATTTAAAAACTATTCTTTATATAAAGTTAAATAAGTCAAATTTAAAATTCTAATACAATGTGGGTATATAGAATTTGGAACATACTTCTCACAGGAATGAATCTGCAGAAGAAAATGTGTCTTTAATAATAAACAAAGGTATTTATAACCCAGCAGTTAAGAAACAAGTGAGAAAAGATAAATTTGGGGAGGCCAGTCTGAGTTTTATGACCCTGGGAAACCAGGACCAGAAAATCCTTTTTTTAAAAAACATGGTTTTATGGATTATCTCAAACTACATGGTTAGGACTTGAGTTTCAAGATTTTAAGGAAGATGATGTAAAGGGTGATATGACCATAGATAATTTTAATTTTACTCTTGCATTATTTTTTGATAATTAAAAATACCTACTATACTTTAAAGGAAAAATGCAAAACCCATTTGAACCTATATATTTTGATATATATAATTTAAATCCATTGTTTTGTTTAAATTGTTGACATAATTCATGGTAATGCATATGTAAGATTAATATAAGGTTAAATTTTTAAGATTAGTATAAGATTACATTCTGTGATGTTATATTTAGACCATATTACCTTTTTTTCCAACTTAAGGAATGTTTTTTCTATTTTTGTCTCCTAAGGTTCATGACAGATATGAGAGTTTCCGTAATTTAAAATGAACAACGAAAAAGTGTAGTGGTGTGAAATTTTCCATTTAACAAATCTTGAAACGTGTTTTGGGATTTAGGGAAAGTTAAAGCAAGTGCAGACATTAACATAGACATTAAGTGTGTATGGGCAAATACTCTCATTTCCCAATAAAAGGACCTTAGGGCATATCAGTATGCATAATATGACCATCACTGTATTTACTTACTAATAAATAGCCACTTTAGTGGCAACCTAGAGCCCAAAAAAGGGAAAAGGAGTGAGGTTGAATGATTTGATATTGCAAAGCAGTAATATGCCCCATCGTATCAAGCAGCTGTCCCTTTGCAATTTCATTTAATATCTTTGGAACAATTTCTTCAAAAACAAATTGGAACTCTAGGAGGAAATGGAAAATACTTTTAAGAATGGTTTTAAATTGTTTAAAAATTAACATGCCTTGAAGTAAATTGCCAAAGTTAGGATGTGAGTTATATGAATTAAGATTATAGCTTTTATGAACATTTTATTTATAAGGTAAATTATAGGACTTTGATGTAATAAGGAAAATGTTCTTTAAATTACTAAACTGTCTTGCAAATACTAGTTGCAAAAATGGGATTTTAAAACTCTAATCTACTACATTAAAATCACCTGTATTTATTAGTCTATATAATTAGGTGGCATTTATTGACAAGTGTCCTTTCCCCTATTAACGATTTCTCATTTAGGGGTACACAGTAAAAGTTTTCTTAGTGGGACTTTATAACAACTGTCACCTGCAGATGGGGGCATCTATTTTATTATTAACTAGGTTCTTCCCTCCATCTCCTTGCAAATATAAGAGGTACAAAGTTATATCTCTTTGGACTTCGGTTTTTACACATAGGTTCATTTGTTGGGGAAGAAGATAAAGAGGGACAACGAGAGGTTTCTGGTGCTCTTCTTTGGGTAAGGAGGATATAGGAGTAAGGAAGGAGCAATTTGGTGGGGTTGAGGAAAATGATGGGATTTTATTATCTGTTCATCAGAAATTTTAGTGCTCGTGTGGCTTCCTTAGATCTTTAAGGTAAAATCTCTAGAGAAATATATAAGCATAAATTTCAGTGGCATGCATGGTGAATTATTGTTTTATTATCGAAGAAGCTATGGTCCAGAGAGATTAGGTGATTTGTCCAATGCCACAAAGCAAGTAATGGTGAAGCTGAGGAGGAAATTTAGGTATTTTTTCCTCCAAAGCCTATGATCTTTCTCTCGTGGGGCACTAATACCTGTCCTGCAGGCTAGTAGTGTTTAGGAACATTTGCATTGGATGCTGACAAACAGGAGATGAAATCTCTGATACTAGCTTTGTGACCTGACCAAACCACTTGGCTTCTTTAAAGTTCATTTTATAGTTAGATTGAAGAAATAGTCACTTTAAAGTTCATTTTATAGTTAGATTGACATAAGGATAGTAATATGATGATGGGGTTATTTGAGGCCCATGGAGTTATTTGAGGCCCAAATGAGATAATCTATGTGAATTTTCTTTATAAATCTGAAAATACTTTAAAGAATTATTGTTTTCCTAATTTAATGGCACATCTACGGTCTAGATGGTTTGAAGAAGTCAAATTCATGTTTGTTGATTTTTAACCATGGGAATTATATAGTCTTTTTTTTTTTTTTTGCGGTACGCGGGCCTCTCCCGCTGCGGAGCACAGGCTCCGGACGCACAGGCCCAGTGGCCATGGCTCACGGGCCCAGCCGCTCCGGGCATGTGGGATCCTCCCGGACCGGGGCACGAACCCGTGTTCCCTGCATCATCAGGCGGACTCCCAACCACTGCGCCACCAGGGAAGCCCCTATATAGATAGTCTTTTTAGTTCTGTAAGGGACTTAGAAAGTCATTGAGTATGCTACTTCCTCATCTTGCAGATGAACACTTAAGACTTAGAATGCTTAGTTGGCTTCTCAAGGTCATTATCTCATCACTACTACTAGCACTGTTTATTGGACTTCTATGTACCAGGCACTGTGCTGGGTGTTTCCCATGTTTTATTTTGAATCCTCATAACATCCTGGTGTAGGAAGTATTATACCCATTTTGCTGATAAAGAAACTGAAATTTAGGATGATCACATTGCTAAGAAGTGGGAATACCAGAATTCACACCAGAATCTCTCTGACTCCAGTGTCTGTGTTCCTAGTACAATGTCATCTGCCTCCCTAACACCCGATACCAAATGTTAGCCTCCTGACTCCAGTTAGGGAAGTGTGATCTCCTCACACCACATCTCTATTTTCTGTAAAGAGTCTGTTAGTATTAACAACTGTAAAATTTGAATCATTTAAGAGTCTTTTCTTTACCTGCTTTAGAAAAAAAAGAATTTTTTTCAGTTATGTGAGAGAATTCTAAAGTGATAGGAATCATATGTTGGTTTTTTTTGATGGAATTCTTTAGGAAGGATAGGTATGAAAACATATTAGTTGACATAGATATTAGTAAAATAAATTTCATTTTAAAGCTATAATCACCATTTATTGTTTTTCTTAAAGAAGGGAATAGTGGCAATCTATACAGTGGACTATTCTAAAACTAGTAGGATGGAGTAGATAATTTTTATTTTCTCCATGGAAAATTTCTCTTCTTAACATAATTTTGCTTAGATTAATAGTGAAATCAGTTTGTATATCAAAAGTACAAAATGCCTGGGGAATAGGTGATGGCAACTTCATGATATTCAGTGCACTGGGAGAAACTGGTCAGTACAAAATATTTTAAAAATGGGTAAGACAATAAACACCTAATTGTGGGTTGATTTGTTTTTCTAAAATGGCATTATAATTTCTCCTTCAAAAATAGTAAACTGATATCTTGTGATAATGCATGTTTAGGGGCCTATACAATGGGGCTACCTTACAGTGAGATTCCTTTATAAGGATGTTCTTTTGTTACTTCAGTAACTAAATCTCTTTTTCTGATATCTAACATCATCTGCCTTTTAATGAATGAATTTTATTTTATAGTTAATAGTGTTTTAATCAGGGTAGAGTATTATATAATTGTATATAAAACTGTACATTTATAGTAGACATTTTATTTTATTATTTTATAGTATAGTTTCTAAGTAACAAAATTTTGAGATAAATTAAGAAAAATAAAAGAAAACCTAGAATATGTGAATATTTCAAGGAAAATGTGTCCAGAATACATAAGGTTGCTAATAAGTATTAATGTTTATCCTGTTAGGGAAACACAAAATAAGACAAGGTCCCTGCCTGTGGTCATATACATTAGAAACTATAGAACAAATGCTAATGGTGATGTAATATAAACTATAACATATATGGTTAACCTTTGTTTAACCAAAAGTCAGTTAACCAGTTTCTCTTTTCAATACCACTTTTAGGTGAAAAGACAAATTCATATAAGTATGTTTTTTAAAACTCTCTGTTGGGTCTAGCCTGGAATTTATGTATAGTCAGCTCAATAGCTAAGACCGTTTATTGTGAAAGCATGGTTTAGTATTATATTTGCATTCATAATCAGGACTCAGAGACCCTGTAAGATCTAGAAATATAAAAATACAGTGTGCTGGTAGACTTTATATGGAGATACAACAGCATGCGCAAAAGTTTGGAGTTATCCATGAGTATGATGGGGCTGCAAAAAAGGGGTTCAGTAAAGCTTGAGATATAAGGTACTACCATGTGAATTAGCCAGTCGTCAATGGATGACTTCAAATCCTAGACCCTGTTTAGATTCACACAGAAGAGAGGATAAAAATCATGGTGTGGGAAGATAATCTGGTATTTTTATGAAACGTGGACTGTTCACAAGCAATAAAATATAAAAAAAAACAATTTGGACTACATCAAACTGAAAAGCTTCTGCACAGCAAAGGAAACCATCAACAAAATTAAAAGGCAACCTACTGAATGGGAGAAAATATTTGCAAATCATATCTCTGATAAGGGATTAATATCTGAAATATATAAACTCAACCAACTCAGTAGCAAAAAACCCAAATAATCCAATTTAAAAATGGGCAAAGGACCTGAATAGATATTTTCCCAAAGATATTCTAATGGCCAACAAGAAGATGAAGAGGTGCTTAACATTGCTAATCATTAGGGAAATGCAAATCAAAGCCACAATAAGATATCAGCTCACACCTATTAGAAAGGCTATCACCAAAACAAGAAATAACAAATACTGGCAAGGATGTGTAGCAAAGGGAACGCTTGTGCACTGTAGGTGGGAATGTGAATGAGTGCAGCCACACTGTGGAAAGCAGTATGGAGGTTCTTCAAAAATTTGAAAAATAGAACTACCATATGATCCAGCAATTCCACTTCTGGCTATATATCTGAAGGAAATGAAATCACTATGTCTAAGAGATATCTGTACCCCTGTGTTCATTGCAGCATTATTTACAATAGCCAAGACATGGAAACAACCTAAGTGTCCATTGACAGATGAATGCATAAAAAATGTATGAAATATATATATTATATATTATATATAATACTATTCTACTGTAAAAAGAAGGAAATCCTGCCATTTGCAACCTTGGATGGACCTTGAGGACATTATGCTAAGTGAAATAAGCCAGACAAAGAGAAAGATAAATACTGTATGATTTCACCTACGTGCAGAATCTAAAAAACAAAAACACAAGCTCATTGAAAAAGAGATCAGATTTGTGGTTATCAGAAGTTGGAGGAATTGGATGAAGATCAAGGTCAAAAGCTACATACTTCCAGTTATAAGATAATTAAGTCCTGGGAATGTAATATACAACATGATGACTATAGTTAACACTGCTGTATGGTATATATGAAAGCTGCTAAGAGAGTAGATCCCAAAAGTTCTCATCACAAGGAAAAAACCTTTTTTTTTTTTTTTTTTGGTAACAGGTGGTAGATGTTAACTAAACTTATTGTGGTAATCATTTCACACTATATGTCAAATCATTATGATGTACATCTTAAATTTACCTAGTACTGTATGTCAGTTATATCTCAATAAAACTGGGGTGGGGGGGAAGAAGGAAAAGTGGACTTTGTAGGAAGAACATAAAGGTGGTCCAGTCATCAGTTGGGAGGCTCTTGAAATAAGAACGAAGATGAGAAAGAGCTGAGTTTTGCATTTTGATTTTGGAGGGCAGAATGTCAAATATTAGAAATGGGATAGAGGAAGGTGAATGGACTAGGTAACTGACACAGAAAAAGGAGGGATCATAGAGAATTCAATTTGTAAGTACAATTACAAGGAAATTAATTTTGGCATTTAGTCATTCAACAAATATTAAGGGAGCACCTACTGTGCTCAATACTTTCTGTTTTAACTGCTGGAGACACAACTTGGAAAGGATAAACAGTTATTGAAACTAGTAGGGATGTTAGGAAGGATTATTAGATCCTGGGAAAGGTAGTATAATCTTAGTAGTGTATGCATGTAAAGATGTTCCTTAGAGTCTTGGAACTATGGTATGAGATTAGAGAGAAGATGAGAAGACAGAAGTAGAGTTATAAAATATGAAGACATTTATATAAAATTTGAGGTTACATTGTGAACTCATTGAAGAAATGGAAATGGAAGAAGAAAGTGTCTTTGTTAAATGAGAGAAGGAAAGAAAAAGCTACAAAAGAGTAAGGATGATTAGAGGGGGAATTAGTATGGCATAGTGTCATAGAGAAGAAGGAGACAGATTCAGTTAAGAGAATAACGATCAGAAGCAACAGAGAGTTCACTGAATATGAGAATTGAAAAAAATTTATTAGATTTAACATGGAGGACATTAAAACAGTTTACTCGGGCTTCCCTGGTGGCGCAGTGGTTGAGAATCCACCTGCCGATGCAGGGGACACGGGTTCGTGCCCCGGTCCAGGAAGATCCCACATGCCGCGGAGCGGCTGGGCCCGTGAGCCATGGCCGCTGAGCCTGCGCGTCCGGACCCTGTGCTCTGCAACGGGAGAGGCCACAACAGTGAGAGGCCCGCGTACCACTTAAAAAAAAAAAAAAAAAAAAAGTTTGGTTTTTATATGTTATTAATCTTAAAGCAATTCAAATTATTTTTTGATGCATTATTATTAACCAGAGTCCAATAGGGATATATTATATACAGTATTTCCCAGCTCTGTCCACTACAAGTCTAGAAGCAATGATACACCAGTAACATGAGCATGCTGAGCACCTAGATCTTGGTTTTTAAGTACCATCTTCCACTGAAAAGAACCAAGGCTTCTTAGAGAAAAGGCTGATTCAGGACTGGGGTACAAATGAGCTTAAAACATCTTGTTATATGAAGTGCTCAAAAAATAATAGGAATATATTATATAAGGACACAGAAATCAACTTGATTCCTCTTTGTCCAATAGCCCTGAAGTGATTAAGGTGGATCATTAGTGGCCTGGATGAAGTATATGAGCTAGATAAAGGAGGTGGTATTAGGAGGTTGGATTGGTTGGATTGCATATAAAAGGCACACTGCTGGAGAGTTCTTTACTATCTCCAGGAATTGGCTAGCCCTGAGGGGCACACTCTGTAGAATCAGCAAGGCCCCAGATGTCAAAACATCAAAAAATACAGAAAATAAAAAGACATGAGTAACACAATTATGAGAGATAATGAAATGGTTGTTATTTTAAGCTACTAAATTTTAAGCTTGCTGTGCACAGTAGGTATCTAAAACATTCATTTACCTATCCATCCACCTATCTATCTACCTACCTGTTTACCTACCAATAACTATTAATTCACTCTGGTAACCCCAATTCCAATCCAACACCACAGGCTACATTCTGGTCATCTTCCTTTGCATATTTGTAACTCCCTTCTCTAGTAGTGAGAAACTAAGCTTCCATCATTCTCAATGTATTTACTCATTTGCTCAAGCCCATAATTCAAAGAAAGTCGTTTCGGAATTGGTAACCTATACCAATAAATGCTTATCCATTTATTGGTAGACTCTTGAGTTGTTTCCACCTTTTTGATTATTTATGAAGAAGGCAAAGTCTGCACTTTTAATCACAACCCTATAGAGATGTGTAGTTATTTATTGCTACATAGCAAATTACCTAAAACCTATATATTATTTTATTATTATTTACTTATTAAACAATAAACATTTTATTATTCTCACATTCTCTGTGGGTCAGGAATGTGGGAACAGTTTAGCACTGTGTTTTTGGCTTGGGGTCTCTCATAAGATTGTAGTCAAAATGTTAGCTGGGGGCACAGTCATCTGAAAGTTTGGCTGGAGGTAGAGAATCCATTTTCAAGGTGACTCACTCACTTGGCTACAAGTTGGTGCTGACTATTGTCAGGAGGTCTTAGTTCCTTCTCACATGGGCCTTTCCGTTGGCTGTTTGGGTACCCTCATAACACAGTGCACTGCTTCCCCCAGAGCCAGTGATTCAAGAAAGAGCCAAGTGGAAGCTATTTTATGACCTATCCTCAGAAGTCACATACCATCACTCCAGCTACATTCTACTCATTAGAACCAAATCATTGAATTTGACTCGCATTCAAGGGGAAAGGGATTAGTCTCTACCTTTTGAAGGGAGCAGTGTCAAAGAATTTGTGAACATATTTTAAGATCACCACAACTGATAAGCATAAAGAAGAACATAATCATCAGTAATAGAAATAATCCCTGCTAAAATTCTGGTATATATCAGTCTAGAGACATTTTTTGTGCATATCTGACCTCATATTCTATATGCCATTTTATAATCTGATTTTTCCATATTATGTACTGGGAACATCTTTCCATGATATTGTGGGTTTTTTTATACACTGGTTGTTAGTTTTTCAAATATTTGCCAAAAATAGTATTTCATTGTTGTTTTAATTTGCATTTCTTTTTTTCTAGTTTTTTTGGATATAATTGACATATATAACATTGTATTTCTTTTATTACTAGTGATGGTGAATTTTTTTTCATATATTTCTTAATTATTTGTATGTTTTATAAATTGCCTTTTCATGTATTTGCTTGTTTTTAACATTGGCATGTTCTTTTCTTTATTAAACATCCATTATAGTTTAAGGATTCTAAAACATCATGTGTGTTGTAAATATTTCTTCCTTGTTAATCATTTGTATTATTGATTTAAGAAAAATAAATTGTAGAATTTTAGAGTTAGAAAGGAATAAAGGAAATCTAGTCTAACACTTCTGACGTAGATGAAAATGCCTTATTTTCTCTCCATCCCTCCAGACCTTTTTCTAACCTCCTCCCACTAATTCTTAACCTATTATCTCACTTGCCCACGTATTTTGTGTTCTGCTCATGGTAAATGAATAAAGGATAAGGTTGATTAGTTGCTATTTATATTTAACAAAGAAGCATTCCTTAATAACCCTGAACAATTAAGGACTGATGATGTACATAAGGTAAGAGCCATCAGGTAGTGGGAGAGATTTTGGTTTTATGACTTAAGTAACTTCCTAGGGTTTTCCAATGGTACTCTATAGGTGACTCCTTCCTCTGTCTTTTTATGGGACCATATCTTGATTATCTGGTTGTTGCCCAGTAAATCTAAACAGAACATGGGAGCTTAAATGACACACCATTGTTTATACTTCATCTCTTTCCAAAATGGATTTGAGATGACCAGAATTTTGTTATTTCACTTAGAGTGCTGAGAATTGTATTTTGCTAATAAATGTTGATTAATCACACTACTTCTAAAGTTATCAAAATGAAGTACTTATAATAGGAAGAAAAATTCAAAAATCTACTTATGAGTTTATCCATTTTGTGATCTAAGATAAGGTTGAAGTATTTAATACTTAGATAATTTAATCTTATTAAAAAGCTTAGAGCTTTCTGGTGGGAAAAAGTGGTATGACTTACTATTAGAATAGTCATCAAAAGGAATAAATTATTTACTGGAACCAACATCTGAATCTTTTACATTTGTCCTCTTTGGCTGTATATAATTACTGAAGTGTATCTATCACAAGTGATAAGGAACTTGGCCCAGGTTTCAAAGATGGGGGAATTTGATTGCAAACGCTATGTAGGAAAAATAACATTGAATTTCTGTGGCTCTTATCTTATAAGCCTTTAGGATTTTTTCTGTTTATATGGTAAAAGATCTTTAATTTGGACACAAACATTTATCTACTTATGATCAACTTGTTTTGTCTACTCCTTTACCTACTTCTCAGTACACCTAGGATTGTATGAGGCAAATTATTATAGATGATATGTGTTGGCTTTGTAGTTTCTATAAATGAAAATACAGATTTTACTAATGCCTGTATTAAAAAATAGAAAAGAATATGATTTATACCATTTCCCCCCAAAAAGAAAAAAATGGTCAATTTTTAAAAATTGGGCTTTTTCTGGGGATAGCAGCTCAATTGATTAGAGAACCAGATGACTTTAGGGAATTTTCTTCTTTTCTTTTAACTTATTATGATCATTTCTGAATAAAAAGATTGGATGAAGTAGCTTCAGCTAATATATCAAATTCTTCTTAGATTCTTAACCAATCTCTTACTCTGTTCTTCGTTTCTTTTGAGCTCTAATTTCCTAGGGCAGGCACATTTCCTGACAACCAGGCAAATTAATTGTTTTTAAAGCCTAGATTTTGCGGCTTTAAAAATCTGTCAAAATTAGCAAGTGTAAAACTTGACTCACTTAATAGTAGCTCTATATTTCACTCATCTGCTTTAAAAACTGAATCATTTTTATTCTGATATGTGAGAGAATTATCAACTGTGAGAGTTGAATGTAGCCTCAGAGATTATTTTACAGATGAGGAAACTAATGAGTATTAATGACTCATCCAAGGTCACACAACTGTTAGTGGCAGAAATGCTTCTATAACTTAGATTATATGTCCCTCATTTAGGGCTAAGACTTTCTATCTCTTGCCCTTATTGTTTTAACTTACTTGTCAAGTCATACATGATAGTAATCACTGTTTATATTGTTAAGTGAAAAATAATTTAAAAACCCAGAAATAGCAAAAAGAAACCTTTCCTAGAGAATTTGGTTGATTTCATCTACTGTATGATTTAAGTCATCTGTCTTCTCCCCAGGCTATGGTGGCAAAATGGTTTCTCTTGTCTGGATCATGAGCTATGAGGAATTTTTATGTAAGGGTGGTCCACTTAGGACTTTCAATTTCTGATACTAGGGCACAGGGTTAAGGAAAGAGCCCTCTGGAGGATTCCTGAAACTTTTTCTCATCTCAGAGAACAGTAATTTCTGGTCAACCTAGTTTAGTTTAGTTAAGGATAGATAGTTGGCAGTTGTCCTTTAGCTTATTTCACATGCAGAAGTTTAAAGTCAGGTAAAAGTAAGCCTATAGGACCTGGGGAGGGTTATCCTAGAAACAGCAGGTAGGTAAAGAAGTTTAGCATTTCAAAAATAAGGTCCTAATTTCTAGAAACTCCATGTCACTGCTAGTCTGGAGTAGCCTAATTGCCATTAGAAAAGAATTGGGGGCTTCCCTGGTGGCGCAGTGGTTGCGCGTCCGCCTGCCGATGCAGGGGAACCGGGTTCGCGCCCCGGTCTGGGAGGATCCCACATGCCGCGGAGCGGCTGGGCCCGTGAGCCGTGGCCGCTGGGCCTGCGCGTCCGGAGCCTGTGCTCCGCAACGGGAGAGGCCACAGCAGGGGGAGGCCCGCATACCCCAAAAAAAAAAAAAAAAAAAAAAAAAAAAGAAAAGAATTGGTTTCTTTAAAGGGAAAAATAATGGGGAAAACGTCTTAAGAGCTTTATTACATTCTTTTTCATGAACTTACTTCTGCAGCGTATTGATTAATATGTAACTTTAAGAATTTTATGTAGACATTTCACCATTATGATTTTGAAATATGGAAAGTCCTTGCAAATATTCTTAGATTGCCTTCTGTCTGTCTGCCTTGTAAAAGATCCTTTTAGTTAAATGGACCATCCTCCTTAAATGATGTCATTAGCTCAGATTGAAAAGACATTGCCTGCAGGGAAATCACTTAATTGAACTAAAGTGCCTTATTTCTGTAGATCTTGGAGCAGCTCACTCACTCTTATCTTCAGATTATATAATTTATATCAGATAATTTTTTCAACTCTATGAATGATAAAATGTTAAAAGTAATCCAAGGTATTTTGGTGTTTCATAGTTTTCCATTTTTACCAGAGTTAAAATTGATGGTTCTCAAAATGTAGACTAAAGTCTTATTTTCAGATAAAAAGGATTTCAGTTCACTAGACTAAATTATTAAGGCATTTGGGTTATACAGGTCAGTGGTTCCAAAATAAATGTTTGTGACTTCTATAGAAATGAGTCACCTAATTTGCTCTTGAGATCTTTCCCCACTTTCACTCTTTTTTGTTTTATTTTTAATTCAAATTTATTGAGGTATAATTTAATTCAAATTTATTGAGGTATTTACATACATTATTGAGGTAAAATAATGAAATAATAAATTTCATTATTTTAAGTGTAGTAGTTTGATGAGTTTTGACAGATGTATGGAGCTGGGTAACCACGACCACAGTCACAATCGAAATAAGATACAGAGCATTTCCATCACTGCAAAGCGTTCCCTCACCCCCCTTTGCAGTCAATCCCTTGCCTACATTTCCAGCTTCTGGCAACCACTGATCTAATTTCTGCTCCTATAGTTTTGCCTTTTCCAGAAGGTCGAATGAATGGAATAATACAGTATGAAGCCAGGGAAGTTTGGCTTCGTGCACTTAACATAATGCTTTTATAATTTATCTATCTTGTTACATGTATTTGTAGTTCATTCTTTTTTATTATTGAGTAGTAGTCCATTATATGGATGTAGTACAACTTGTTAACCATTCACTAATGATGGATATTTTGGTTCTTTTCAGTTTTGACTAATATGAATAAAACTACTATAAATGTTTGTGATAAGCCTTTGTGGTATGTTTTCATTCCTCTTAGGAGTGGGATTGTTGGGTCCTGTGATACATATATGTTTAACTACAAGAAATTCCCAGATTGTTTTCCATAGTTGCCATACCATTTTGCATTCCCACTAGCAATGAGAGTAGCAGTTGCTTTGCATCCTCACCAGCACTTGGTATTGTCTGTATTTTCATTTTAGTCCTTCAAGTAGATATGTTAATGATTGTACTACCTTTTAATTCTACTACCTACTTATCTCTATTTTAATCCTTGAACCCTAAGAATTTAAGGTCAGAAACAACTAAAACATAGCATCTACCTGCTTATTATTTGAATCTGTTTTAAAAATACTAGATTGGTTTGATTCATGATTCTAAAACCAATTATAATCATCTCAGTTAAAAAAAAATCTTGTATTGAATTCAGTGCATTCTAATCATTTATGTTATTATAGGAATAAAACCATTATTATCAAGTATATTGGTCATGTTCCTAAACATGTGACATGATAATGCTGGTTGAAGCAACACATGACTCTTCATCTCTTGAAGTTTGCCCTGTTAAGAAATATTTTATTGAATTTCCTTGGCAGCTATATATATGCTGAAATAAAAAAAAATAAGACAATAATTTTTAAAGTCTCAAGGTAATGTTCAAGAGTTATACCATTCTACTGCTTAAATGTATTTCTTTAAGGAAGACTTTTACCATATTTGATTATTAAAATATTGATAGTTCTCTACTTTGAAGCCCTCTGGTGTCTTAGCACAATGGAAAGTGTTGCTATACTCAAGGTTTTTTATATAGCATCACTATTTAGTAATAATTTTAAGGTCCTGCCGATAGTGGTTCCTGCTTCTCTACCTGGATTGGCACTGTTTTGAAAAGGAGGTAATTATTTACATAAAAATTAAGGGTGCGTGAGTGATGTTCTAAGATTTCTTTACAATCACCATAGCATTAATTGTTTTATCCTGGATACTTTAAAAAACAGAGAAATGCTAGGATATAAGTATCAAAGGCAAATATGAAACACAACGTGTTTTATTAACTAATATCCGAAGGCTCTCATTGAGGTAGAAGATAGTACCAAATAGAACAGTGTATTAAATCACATCAGTAATTATAACTGGTAAAACCTTTTCTTAGTATTTCTTCTGAAAACTGGTTTGCTCTTAAATAACTGTACCTCATAGTTAACTGTATCAAAATGTTTTGTAACTCATGTTGTAAAATTCACATGTGAGATTTCTAAAAGTTCACCTTATTAAATTTAGTTGATTTCATGTTCTGTAGCTCTTCTATCAGTCATCTGATGTGAACCTCACCAAAATCAGTCTCAATAACATCCAATTTTCTCCTGGTCTCTAGTTCACTGCTAGGTCAGCAAACTTATGGAAAAGAGAATGAAAGGGCAAACTGGTCTGGAACAGGTAATAGGCAGCTTTTTGTATCCAGGTGAGAAGGTTCTTCACTTCCAGACCTAAGTAATTAGGGGGGTAAAAATCCTCTGATAATTCAGCCAATAAAGGTGTTTAATGATAGAATGAACAGTTAGAGGTGATGATTCATTAGCCTGGGCACTTTGGGCTGGCCAGTGTGCATGCAGTAGTACATACTGGCCATCAGCTGGTAAGCATGCAGTCTTGTAAAGGGCTTTCTACTCTGACACTGGTCATATATCATTGCAGCTGTGCCCTTTGATTACTGGGAGGGCTTGCAGAGTGATTAATAGCCAGGATCAATGTTTCTGCCCAGCACATGACATTTGGTCACAGAGCAACCATATACTTATTCCCCTTTGGCACAGCGCTTAGGAGGAATGAAGGATGAGACCTGCCAATTTATAGCTGAGGAGCTTCCAGTTTATAAAATGAGTCAACTTTGACTGTACAAAATTATTCCCCATTGAAATAATTAGTGCAGCATTAAACACAATTAGAACTAAAACTACAGGAGCATGCTTGCTGAATTCAAGCCAGTTGACAGATGGTTAAGGCCTGATATTTGGCTGCCTATGATGACTAAGAGTTATTATTTTGCTGAGAAAATGAAAAAGCTTGAAAGTGAACAGTGGCTACTTAAAAAGAAAAAAGATTAAGTAATATGATGTAAAATCACATTTAAAATACACCGATCTGTTAGACTCTTCAGTGTGACAACTCTATAAATATCTGTAACACAAACAATTGAATATCTTTGTGTGAATGAGCTTTATTATTAGTACAATATACATCTATTTAAAGCAGATCCTGTTTAAAGCAAAATTGGTTACATGAAGTTTACTTTAATATGATATGTTTTTACTTTATGATATTTATTGGGCCTCACCTTACTTTTAGTGCCACTTATAAATCCTGCTAGAATAAAAAGTTTGTCAGATATCAACTATTATTAAGAATTTAACTATATAGAAAAAATTGGGTTAAGAAAATTTTAATCTAAAACTTTTACTTTGGAATCTTTAGATATGTAAATTAGTCTCCCTTATGTTAATTATGTCAGCATAATGGGGAAAAAAATCATTTCCCAACTTTCTAGCTTTTTCATAAATTAAAGTCTAGATACTCTCATAGAGACGAATGTATATATATTGCAGTCTTCGGTTTTCATAATACTACTTAACTAACAGTGGTTCATATTGCATTTGAAGTACTGGCATTTAGTTCACAGTGTACATATTTTACTTTTTCTACACCAGTGTTAGCTGTGCTGAGTCATTGTACATTCTGTTCATAATTACTCCAAAGAGGCTACATTCGTAAAGTTGTCAAGGTCTTTGAGTATACTATATAACTTTATAATTATTTCCAAAATATCTGCATAAATATGTATGCATATATGTATGTGTACATGGCATTAAGCATAGTTTTGGGGGTGTGAGAATTTAAGATTTGGAAGAAACTCCAAGAAGTTTATATGAATAGAATTTTATTTCTCCAACTTACACACTTGATTAGGGCTGGGGTTGCATTTTGTACTCATGGTAATAATGTCAGTTTTCTTACCTGATTTTTCTTACTTCTAAATCATTAAAAAGGGATCTAAGACTAATATGCAGCTTTGTATTTCTATGCCCCTTTATTGACAGTTAGAAACAGATAGGACCAATTTAAATGCTGAAAGTTTTGGGTTAATCACTTAATTTTTGACACGTCTACACTTCTTTTCTTAATTTGTAATGTAAGAAAGATATGCTAATTATTACCTGGATGTATATAACAAATTTTTTCTTGAGAATTCTAAGTGCTTCTGATTTCTCCTATAACATCTTTTCTTTTCCTTTTTTCTCTTAACCCCTGGGAAGGCTGAGGGATACAAAGGTTCTGTGGCTTATTCAAGAGCACAGCCAGTGAATACAGCTGTTGTAAGAAAAGCTGTTGTAAGAAAGCAGGACTTGCGTCTAATTATCTACCTACTCTTCTGTTACTATGACTTTTTAACAATATAAAATAGTCACAGTTCAGCTTTCATGAAATCTAATACAACATCTTTAATAGTATAAATAGACCATTTTTTTTGTTCCTTGAAGCTATGATGATTCTGTTTTTATCTGTCTACACATAGTAATCTTTTTTGACTAATATAAATTTTTGAGTTAGTAAGAGTTTGAAAAGTGGTGGTTAAAAGTTATTTATGGTTGTAAATTAGAGCAAAATTCTGAGCTCAAACCGAAGAAGTTGGCTTCATTCTAATCTGTGTGCTAATCTGGAGTAGCTGGACATTTGAGTACATGACAACAAAACATTAGCACAATTGGTTACTTGAAGGCCTTGGATTTCTACTTTTACTTCATTTCCTGTCCCATGTGGTATATAATAAGTGTTCACATGATTAAAAATTAATTAGTTATGGGGAAAAGAGATACAAAGTATTGAGTTAATTACATATTAGATAATGGCTCTCTAAAAAAGCATGATCTGTAGAAAGAAGAAAGATATTTTCTTAACCTTAAAAAAAAGAGAACTCCATAGCAAGAATAAAGTCAAAGAATTATATGTTCATGGAAACAAGATGTTCTAGAACTGTCACTTGGGGGAGAATGTTTCTCCTGTCATGATTACTAAATAGTTTGTATGGTATTGCCAGTACAGTCCTTAGACCCAGGCAAGAGGGGACTCTGCTTTGGATCCTATACTCTAGAGGACCCTAATTGGGCCCTTCTCTAGTTGTACCCATCCCCTGTCACAGGTCCAGTCGTTGGGCTCAAGGGGAGCCGCCCAACTCTTGTATTCATCTCATTTCACCCCACCTTACCTTCTAAACCATGCTCTGGGTACCCAGGGTCCCTGAAATCCCTGCCCAGATGGCCCCAAGCTTGTTTCCAGGGCCTGTGTGGGCCTCTTCCCTGGGTTTGTCCTCTGGTAGATGGGTCATATTACCAGTGTGAGCACCCACAGGCATAGGAAGTAGCCATGGGTTTGTGCACGGAGTGTGGACAGAGCATGGAAAGGTTGTTATGTGCACAAGGCTCCTTGAGGGTGTAGGATGGAGCCAGGAGTGGGAAGGAAAAAGATATAGAGCTCTTAGGAATCAAGATTCTAAATTCAACTCTGATCTTCCACGTTATCATGATGGTGTATATGTGTCAAGTTAGAAGGATAGACCATGTCTTAGTTAATAGTTTTATTAGCTTGATAGATAACTTCTTAATATTTAGACATATGCTATGCGGGCCTCCATTTGTACTCTTGTTCTAGGCCCACAGATGTGTGGGGAAGGTTTGAGTGTTGTATCTAAAACTTAGCTTCCTCAGGATCCTAAAGGCCTGGTCCTTTTCCCAGAACTTGTGTATACTGAAAGGGTTTAACAGGTTTTTAACGAAGGTGAAAACTATTTGCACACCTTATGAGCAAAGAGGTACATGATGCTAACAGGAGAATCTGACTTAGTCAGGAAGGTCAGGGAGGCTTCCCTGAGAAAGAGACAGTTGGGCTGAGGTTTGAAGAGTGGCTGTATTGTGAATGAAGAACAGTGTGGAGGAGAGTGGTCAGAGTAGATACTGCTAAGAGCTGTTTCAGAGATTTGGGAGAAAGATGACAGTAGCCTGATGTAGAGAAGTGATGACAGTAGCTTGATGTAGAGAAGTGATGTAGAGAAATGATGTCGAGAAGTGACCACGGCAGAAGAGATGGAGATCCTTAGGAGGTCAAATCATGGGGCTTGGTGATGGATGAGCAGACAGGGAGGTGTCAAAAGTTGAGTCTTAGCTTTTGATTTAAAGTCCTGTGTTTTATTTAGGAGTTGTCACTGATTCGATATTTAAATGAAACAAAAATGGCAGCTACACAAAGCCTAGGGATCCCTAACTTCCTTTTAAAAGGTCCGCATTGGTAAGTTTCCTTTTGAACTAAGGATTTGTTGCAAAATTGATTCATTGACTATTTTAGAAGCAGGTAAATATGCAAATATCTCTGCCAGGAGCATTAGCAGCCAGCTTGGCATTTGCAGTTCCATCTTCTTTTGACAGATACATGGAATTTTTACTGATGTGAATTTTAATTATATGCAAAATGAGCAAATATGCTTTTCTTTTTTTTCCAGAAAGACTTTGTGTTTTTTATTAAGGAGAAACCCCCACAAAACATTATTTTTCCGTTGGGTTTTTGATGTACCTTACTCCGTTCAGAGCTAATGTTAATATGTAAGCTATACTGTTTTACACACTGTAGGAGGATCACATTTGTATTGACTATGTTGCTGAGGGATAACCTTCCATCTTCCTCTTTTATTAAAAGTATGTCTGTTGGCAGGGATTTAGTGAGACTGGATAAATACCTTGTTTTGTTGTGTTAAAACTGGCAACAGCTCTAGTTATCTTGTAAAATAAGCATTGATAAAGTGAACATCATAATAGAAATTTTTATGTTACAGTGATCTCTATAAACTTTCAATGTGTAACCATTTCCTTAATACAGTTCAGCTTCAAACTCAAAAGAAACTTAGTATAACGGCCTTTTGCACTGTTTTAGCCATGATTTTTTGTGTGTTATGTTGCCCTGGAGCAAATTGGTGAAAAATTGAGCCCATCAGCTATGTTATCCCTCATGTGAAAATAAATATTGTTATTTCAACATTGAGAAGTTAGGAAAGCTGATTATATTTGCTTTGGTTTTATATATGGAGAAATTATGACTGAAAGGCTCATATATTTATAAGTGTCTAGATTGGCAAAGTATGGCCTGCCACCTGTTTTTATATAGTTTGTAAGCTAAGAGTGGTTTTTATATTTTTAATGAATGAAAAAAATCAAAAGAATAATATTTTGAGACACGAAAATAATATGAAATTCAAATTTAGGTGCCCAGTTTGTGGGACACAATCATGCTCATTAATTTATGTATTATCTATGGCTACTTTTGAGTTGCAGCAGATTGAGTAGCTGTGACAGAGCCTTGGCCTGAAAAGCCTAAAATATTTACTATCCATCCTGGTATAGATAGCCCCTAAGCAAGAATGGAAATTATTTAGGTCATTGAAAACAAATTGTGTGGTTTTGAAAGAGGGACGACAGAAGTATGAATTGAACCAAGCAGAATAAAACATCTCTACCACACTAATAATTGCAGCAGCTAATACTTATTGAGCATTTGCTTTGAGCCCAATACTCTTGAGTACTCTATATACATTGACTCCTCTACAGGCTGTTAGTGTGTCTCATTCTATAGGAAACAGCGTATGGAGATTAAGCAACTTGTCCAAAGTCAGTCAGTGCTGAAAACAGGCTAGTTGAGTGCTTTCAAGTTTATCTCAGTGGTTTTCTTACCAGTACGTATCTTGTAAGTGTTTTCAATTGGTATTAAATTTCTTGAGTAAGAGGTATTTTCCTTAGGTTGATGCCAATTGCTTGTTCTCATTCAGGAGACTCCTGGGTTGTAACATATTTGTACTAGTAAGAGCTTAATCAGTGCAATTCATCTAACTTCAAATTGAAATTATTTCAACCTGTTTGTAGTGACAACTTTAGTAGATTGGATTTTTGTACAACAGGTTCTCCAGTCTTAAAACACAAATTACTTGTTTTTTAAAAAATGAACTTCAAGTGTTTTTTTCTTTGTTTATATCTAATTTATGACCAGTTTTTTCTCTTTTTTTTTTTTTTTTTTTTTTTTTTTTTTTGCGGTACGCGGGCCTCTCACTGCTATGGCCTCTCCCGCTGCGGAGCATAGGCGCATAGGCTCCGGACGCGCAGGCCCAGCGGCCATGGCTCACGGGACCAGCCGCTCCGCGGCACGTGGGATCCTCCCGGACCAGGGCACGAACCCACGTCCCCTGCATCGGCAGGCGGACTCCAAACCACTTCGCCACCAGGGAAGCCCTTTTCTCTCTTTTTTAAAAAACATTTTATGTCACTTTCCTGATCAAAATCCTCCAGTGGTTTCCCATTGCACTTAAAATCAAGTTGCAGTTTCTTAACAAGGCTACCATAAGGTCTTGCATGCTCAGTCTCTGCTTCCTCTCCAGTCTCTTAATATGTCAGGCTTCCCTTCCCTCAATGTGCTAGAGCTACACTGGCCTTATTTAAGTGCCTTGAACAAACCAAACTTCTTTCTGCTTTGACACATGCTGTTCTTTGTTCTTCCACATGGTTTAGGTCTCAGCTTAAAAATCATCTCCTCAGAGAGGCTTCCTTGACCCTCCTTTCTGAAATGAGTCTCCCTTTTGGCCCTCTGCATTATTCTCCATCCCTGTTTGTTTCTTAATAGCACTTATCACAATTTGTAATGTTTGTGATTTCTTGTTGCTTGTTTTTCTGTTCACCTCCCTCACTATATTGTAAGCTTCATAAAAGAAGGGACCATGAATCTTATTTACCATTGTAAAATCTCCATGCTTATCACAGTACCCAACATGTAACAGGCTCTCTCTGTGAAAGGAATGAAAGAAGGAGATCTACCGTCAATGCTACTGTTTAGTCTGAGACCTCATCATAAAGAATTACTGTGGCTGCCTCCTAAACTAAAAAATCTCTTAAGTTCCTTTTATGCTCCCAATTCCATCCTGCCAGATTGCTTTTATAAAAATGCTACATTGGGGCTTCCCTGGTGGCGCAGTGGTTGAGAGTCCGCCTGCCGATGCAGGGGACACGGGTTCGTGCCCTGGTCTGGGAAGATCCCACATGCCGCGGAGCGGCTCGGCCCGTGAGCCATGGCCGCTGAGCCCGTGTGTCCGGAGCCTGTGCTCTGCAACGGGAGAGGCCACAACAGTGAGAGGCCTGCGTACCGCCAAAAAAAAAAAAAAAAAAGAAAAGAAAAAAAGCTGCATTGATAGTATCATCCCCTTCCTCAAGATTCTACAGCAGTTGCAGATTGCCTACTGAATCAAGTCCAAATTCCTTTTGCTTGTGTTCTAAGGCTCTTCATAATCATAATCTTCAATTTCTTTCCCATAACCCTTTGCTTTTATTAGGCTGGCTTCTTCTACAAGCCATCAGCATTTGTCCTTTATGCTGCTATCTTCCAATAGTCATAGAAGAAGGCCTACAGCTTCCGTGCATTTTCTAATAAACCCAGTCTTTCATCCCTAAAGTCCCATTGTAACTATTGCCTGACCCACACTTAGAACATCTTGAACGTGTACTTGAATGGATTCTCCAATGTAAATCCTGGTTGTACAGTGATATTGGATATCCATTGTGAAAGTTTTGCCTCAATATCCAATAAGAAACTAATCCTAACTTCAGCAGAATATATTTTATAGAATGATATGGATCGAGGTGCTTTTTTGTATGGTTGTCAATTTTGAGATTAGAGAAATACTAAAATTATACCATTTCTATCTTGGATATTAATTAGGATATTTGATGTCAATGAACAAAGTTGCATTTATCTTTATTAAATTTATTTGAGTATAGTTAGTCTTCAGATTTTTCTGATCTATGGCATATAGAGAGTTGCTTATAAAATTAATGGCATTCCATTCCATTAGTTCAGAATTTGTTTGGTAATAAGGGCAGGAGGTTGTATTCTCTCTGTAAGAAAAAGTGAGTTTATTCACTGTGCAAAAAACATTGTAGGGACTTCCCTGGTGGTCCAGTGGTTAAGAGTCCATGCTCCCAATGCAGGGGGCCTGGGTTTGATCCCCAATCAGGGAACTAGATCCCACATGCTGCAACTAAAGAACTTGCATGCTGCAACTAAGACCTGGTGCAGCCAAATAAATAAATAAATATTTTAAAGAAGTTGTAGAGAAAATTATTATTATAAAAATTATAATACATTTATAATTATTATATATTTATTTATAATATAGTGTAAAGTTATTATTTCATTATTATTAGAATCATTCTTGTGTTTTTTAAACAGTATTCAGTGACAGCAATTACAAGTAACCCCGAATAAGTTTTAAAAGCAGGATGCCCCCATCAGAACTCTATTTGGAATTATTGATAGATTCACATTTCTAGTCACAATAAAATTAAGAACACTTAACATCACTGTGTTTTATAAATTTTTTAAAAAAATTCTGTTTTGTTACCCATTCAAATTTATTGTCTCCTAATTAATTTCAATTGGTGTATTTAACTTTCTGAGTTTTTTGAAATTCTAGACTTAAGTTTAGAATGTCTCCGCTATTAAAGCAGATATTACAGTCTGAAAAAAATTATCTTTTTAGCTGCTTTTGACATTGACAAGGCAAATCATTATTTGCTTTTCTTATCATATCAAATATTTGAAGGAGAGGAAATAAATTTATTTTTACTTTAAATTTATTTTATATACTGTAGCATATATACTATCCTTAAATTATGTTTATATTACTTAAGCACAAAATATATTCCATTTAGAGCCATTAAGAAATATATGTGTTTGATATAAAGTGTTACCTACTTTCCCAGAAAAGTAACTTGCTTGAGGTCATCCAGCTATTGAGTAGAAGAACCTGAACTGGGAAACACAGCCCTGTCTGGCTCCTGAGCCCATGACTTTGACCAGTGTGCTATGCTCTTCACAGACATACAGATGATCACAGTGCAAAATAATGAATGCAGTGATAGAAATATGCCCATCGACTCAAAGTTATTTGCCATTCTTAATGTCCTTTTTATGAACTTAAAAGTCTGAGTATGTGTATAGCACTAATTGTTAGCAGAATCATAGAATATGGAACCAGAAGGGCCTGGAAAACTGTCAAATATTGTTCTAAGTGCTTTACATAAATTGTATCATTTAATCTTCAAAACAATTCTATGAGATCTGTGCTCTTATTATTTACTTCTTCAGCTTAGGAAACTGAGGCTAAATAGAGGTTAAATAACTTGTTCCCCAGGGAGCCTACACTAAACCCAGCCCTGTAGTTTTCTTCTAAGCACTATGAATTCTGCTTCCCTGAAATGTTTTTATCCCCAGCATTTAAAAATAAGGGCTTTCATATTCACCAGTAATGATTTTTCTATAACAAACAACTTTATACTTGTCACTACAATTCTTATAGCTTGGCAGTGTTCTGACTTAGGTCTCAGTGTTTAGAGATCAATTCAGGGTCATCGAAAGGATTCTGTATTATCTTTTTTATTGTAAAACTTATGTAAAATGTAATTAATGGGATTGCCATGTCAATTTACAGCTCATACAGTTGTGTATTTCTAGAATTTTATTAGTTTAGATACATACAAATCAGTTCATTTATAGACGTGGAGTTGTAAAGCGATGGGTATGTAATATTTTACCAGGAACTTAGTCTATTTTCCTTTTTTACTTCAAAATACCATTCATGTGTCTCTCTGACATCTTTATTACTCCTCCTTACAGGTACGTATCTTGTCGTTGTTTGCTAGTCTCGACACCACACTCTGGACTGTTGTGGCAGCCTGTTACCCTCATTATTTAGTATTCTTATGTTTGTGTGTGTACAAAAAAAGAACAACTGCTTTCTGCAGACACTTTGAGTACTCATTTATGTTCCCAGTGGTGACCTCATTTTGAAACACACTGCTACCCTGTGAATAAGCAGAAGAATACACTACCTAGAGGTGTGGATTGATCAGTCTGTTATCGGTGCTTAAAGGTGTCGCAGGAATAATGAAAGAAGATTAAATCATTGGGAGTCCTGCACATCTGAGGAAATGTCTAATAGTCAAAGAACTGTTAATGTGTACAATTTAATATTTAGCAAATTTCACCAGAAGCAAATTTTATTTCCTTTTTTTCTGTTATCATTTAGTTTATTTGGAGAACAAAATATCTCATTATATCTCTGAAAAATCTATAGTTTAGACTTTATTTTGTATTATATTCAGTGTCTAGAAAGATTTTATCAACCACCTTACTTCTTTTTCTGGCCTGTTTAGGAAGGCATTTGAATTTAACCCTCTGGAATTGAAGGAACCAAATGGCTACCATCTCCAGAAAAGATATTTTATGTTAAATGTTTGAAATATTTGTTCTTTTCTTTAAATATAGAACATTTCTAAACATTTAAAATTTCTTTTCCTGAATGTCAAATCAATTAGTGATTTCAACCCTTTGACCTCCTAGAAGTCCCAGCTACCATTTTGATTCTTGCATAGAGCACTCCAGATTCATTGGAGACCTGAATCACTGGTTTGTGAGACAGCACATTTGGGAACTGCAAGTGGTTTGGAATGGTGAGAGCATAGGATGCAGATGTATGAAAGGTGAAGAAGATGGAGAGGTAGGCAAGGGATAGATTTTGAAGGGCTTGTGTATCATGCTAAGAAGTTAGGCTCTATCATATGGACATCATGGAGCCATTGTAAGATCTTAGTACAGAAATGACATATCAGATTTGTATCTAGGTAAGAGCACTTGGCAGAAGTTTAGAGAATCGTCTGGAAAGACCAGAAGTAGGGAGAAGCTGTTGTGATGATGCAAGTGAGAAATGATAAAAGCTTAGACTAAAGAAATGGTGTGGGGAGTAGAGGAGGGAATAAATTCAAGAAATATTTCAGGGATAGAGTTGATAAGTTTAGTGATGTGAAAGTGAAAGGAAAGCAGTTGAAATGAGTCTGAAGCTTTGTGGTGACTCAATAAATGTGGTACCATTCATCGAGGTAGGGGTTACAGCAGGGGTCCCCAAGCCCCAGGCCACAGACTGGTAACGGTCCACGGTCTGTTAGGAACCAGGCCGCACAGCAGGAGGTGAGAGGCAGGCGAGGGAGTGAAGCTTCATCTGTATTTACAGTCACTCCCCATCGCTCCCATGACCGCCTGGACCATCCCCTACCCCACCCACCGAGTCCGTTGAAAAATTGTCTTCCATGAAACCGGTCCCTGGTGCCAAAAAGGTTGGGGACCGCTGGGCTACAGGAAGGAGAGGAAATGGTTGGATTTAGGTTAGTCATAGTGACCAGAAAGGGGGTAACGTGTTAGTTCAGTTTTGGACACATGAAATCTAGAAGGTGAAACATTGTCATCTGAAAATATGGATTTGGAGTTTAGGAGAAAGGTCTTGGCTAGCGTCTTCAACATATAGGGAGCAGTGGAAGTTATATGTGTGGGTGAAATTACACTGGGAGGGTGTGTAGAATTTTGGAAGTGAAAACACTAAAAATGTAATTCTGGGAGGATATCAACATTAAGGACTCTGGTGAGGAGGATAAGGGTCCACAAAAGTAGATCGGGAATGACCAGTATAAGAGGACCAAGAGAGAATTGTTTGACTAGAAGCCAAGGGAGAAGAGATTTTTAGAGGAGGGATGAGTGGTCAGTAGTATCAGTTGCTTCAGAAAGACCAAGAAAGATAAAGGCCAAAAATTGCCTCTTGAATGGAAATTAGGAGGTCGTGGTGATTTTATGAGATAGCTATGGAGCAATATGGGCAGAAGTCAAATTGTAGTGTATTGAGGAATGAGAAGTGAGAATTAGAGAAGCAAACTGCTTTTGTAAAAAGCTAGGTAGTGACAAACTGTGGTACACACATACCTTGGAATAGGACTTAGCAATACAAAGGAATGAACTGTTGATACACATGGCAACTTAGATGGATCTCCAGGCAAGTCCACTGAGTGAAAGCAGCCAACCCCTAAAGGTTACATACTGTATGATTCCATTTATATAACAGTTTTGAAATGACAGAGTTATAGAAATGGTGGACAGAGTAGTGGCTACCAGAATTTAGGGAAGGGGGAGGTTGTAGTTATGAAAGGATGACACGAGGGACCCTTGTGGTATTGGACCTGTTCAGTGTCTTAACTGTAGTATGTATATTAACCTACACAGGTGATAAAATAGTATAAAACTAAATACACACACACTCAAATGAACGCAAGTAAAACTAGGAATATCTGAACAAGATTGGTGAGTTGTATCAATGTCAATAAGGTTGTGATATTATACTAGTTTTGTGAAATGTTACCATTGGGGAAAACTGGGCAAAGTGTACAAGGGACTCTCTGTATTATTTCTTACAACTGCATGTGCATCTATAATTATCTCAACAAAAATTTTTAAAATGTTCAAGTAGTGAAGGGGAGGAAAGGGCACAATAGCCAGAGCGAGATGCAAAGTTAATGTTGGGACTTGACCATGTTTATATGTAGCAGAGGAGGCAGCAGTGGAGAGGGATAGATTCAAGATTCAAGGGAGAGAGAACTTTCTGTGAATCAGGAGGGAAGGTATAAGGATGGGTGTGAATATAAATGTGTGTATATGTGGAAATCTGAGAGAGTTCCCTCTCAATAGTGTCTGTCTGTCTCTTTCTTCCCCTCTCTCTATGTAATTTATAAAAAAAGACTCTAGGGCTTCCCTGGTGGCGCAGTGGTTGAGAATCCGCCTGCCGATGCAGGGGACACGGGTTCGTGCCCCGGTCCGGGAAGATCCCACATGCCGCGGAGCGGCTGGGCCCGTGAGCCATGGCCTCTGAGCCTGCGCGTCCGGAGCCCGTGCCCCGGTCCGGGAAGATCCCACATGCCGCGGAGCGGCTGGGCCCGTGAGCCATGGCCTCTGAGCCTGCGCGTCCGGAGCCCGTGCTCCGCAAGGGGAGAGGCCACAACAGTGAGAGGCTCGTGTACCACAACAACAACAAAAAAAAAAGACTCTAATCATTGCAAATTAATTTTTTGCTCAATGACTGTGACAGACTTGGGCACCCTAACTTTCAAAAGGTCTCTTTAGAGTAATATTTAGTAACTCCTTATTCCAAATCAACATGTGTGCTGTGATGCCATTTATCCATTAGAGGCAGTAACAAATAAGGTGTTTGTTAGCTTATGTTAGTAATACCCTGCTCTTTTTTTAAAATTTTTTTATTGCAGCTGCAGTCTAACCCAAGATATTTTCAACAGTGTTAAAAATTCTATACAGATTCTTGGTACTATCCATATTCTTTTTGAGCTGTGATTTGAATTGGTTCCACAGTATGTTTTATTTACTATTTATAGCATATCTTGAAATCCAAAGTTTTAAAATGGTATTGCTTGCTTACTAGGCTTTGGCAAAAGAAGCAGTGGCATAATGCACATTCATTCGGAGAAAGAGTGAATTAGTTTGGTCACCCTGAACTAAGGGGGCTTTGAGAAGTTAAAGGATTGGTTGGCTACTCACTGGAAGAGAGCATCTTGACGGGTAGCATATGTAGGCCTCTATATACACACCTACAACTCGATCTTGTCCTTTTCTCCACCAAAATGCACTTCAGCAAGAAAAAGAAGCTGCAGTTATTTCTCCCCTCCTTTCTGCCTTTCAAGATGCGTTTTTTTCTTTTTGAAGACTCTCTCTTCAGAGTTGCTCCTGATGGGCTTTAAAAAATTTTTATCTATAAAAAAGATTGGGATGTGTGGATAAAGAGGAGAGGTGTACCAGTGATAATTCTCCAACTCTGCCTTTTTCAGTGGCACTGGGTTTTGCATGCAATACCTTACAGTAGCCTTACCCCAAGAACTACTGCTTCAGTTGCATTTTATTTGGTTTATATATTAAGCTTATACAATAACTTACTGTTTCATCACATGTTGTTGTTTTTCAGGTGCAAGATATGAGCCCTTGAAAAGCAGAGCCTGTGTTGTCTTTATATCTCCCCAGGTTATAGTATGGTTCTTGACATATGCCAGATTTATAATAAATGTTTATTGTTTGCTGAATAATGACTGTCATGCACTATCAATATGGAATATTGAAAAATATTCCAATAGACTATGTGAAAAATATTTTATTTTGAAATAACTTTTATAATTGAAGTTATGAGGTTTAGAGGGAGAAGAAAAGGGAGATATTGTTGGAAGGTGCCAGCACTTTATCCTGGTGTTCAATTGCAGAATCACTGTATTAAACTGCTGTTTGTTTATGCTCCTTTGGAAATGTATTAGCTTGAAGAGGCAGAGTAAATGGAACAGAGAAGAGCCTGTAGCATGCCAAGAAACACCTAGGGAGAATGCTAACTTAATACAAATTATCTTGCCTGCATCCTCAGGAGGTCAATAAATCTCAGTTCATATAATCTGAAGTAGGAAAAAAAGGAGGGTTTTTGCTTTTATATCCTCAGTGGGAGACAGGAAGAGAGAAATGTAAAATGGCACCTCATTCCATTTTTCTGGTGCCCTGGGCCAATCTGTAAGGAACAGCCATATTAGGGGGCAGGAGGTGATGTTTGTGGCTGCTAGTTTTTGTGGGCCTACATGATTACATACTTGAATTAGCCCCTTTGTTTTGGGGCGTTTAAAATGAGTCTAATTTTCAAATCACACCAAGTGTATTTCTGGAGAATATCATTCTTATCCAACAGGGGTGTTTTTGATAGGTGACAGACAGTCACCAAGACCATCAGTGGATTTATGTCAAAAACTACATCCAGGCTGGGTCCAACAGGCTAAGCATTATCATTGTACCCAGCATTAGCATAAGGAAGTGAAGTTTCCTATTAGTGTTAAAAGTTTATTAATCAACTATTCTAGATTCTATGCATAACTGAATGAACATGTAGTGTAACTATAAAGTGACATTTTATATCTGCCACCAATTAAAGTTACATGCCGTGAAAATAATCGGTTCCCACAAAACAAACATACACATGGATTTAGTTTCACTTGGAATTTCCTCTGGCTGGCTGAATGTTTGCCAACTTCTTTATAAAGTACTGCATACAAAAAATTCAGTAGGCCTTGGTTTTTCTGATATTTATGTAGTGCTTACTGACTTAAATTAGAGTTTTATTTCTTTTGGAGGGCATAATTTGGCTTTATGGCCCACCATGGTTACTAAATTTCAACACAAAATGTAAAAGTTAATCTTTGGATATAAAGGATGATCCCATACTGTATATCTTTGCTTAATAACTTTATTTATTCAACCTGCATTTATTAAATGATTATGTTTCAAGCACTGTGCAGTGGGAAAAAGAAGATGAATAAAATTTCTGTGGTCTAGCCCTCAAGTAGCTTATGCCTAAACATGCATCTTCCCAAACCTGTTTGTTTTCAAATAAAACTTTCTCTTTGCTGGTTTTCTGTGTCATCTTTTAACCGCATATTGAAAAAATGACCTGCATAAAAGTGATTCAGCTTTTACTATCATCATTTAAATTATTTTAATAAAAATATTGACTTTTGCTTTATGCACAGTACTTATGCATTGTTTTCAGAATTTACTAAATCTATGGTAGTTTGGTCAGATTTGTACATTTACTGATAACCAGCCTGTTAACTCCCATTTTACAGCTGTAGAAAGTAATTATTAAGTCACAAATATAAAGAAAGCCAGCTATATATTTATTCCATTTTAGTAAATAAATATTTATTCTATAAATAGCTATACATTTTCTACTAATTACACACACAAGCATTCATATTCCTATATATTCTATATAAAATGTACATATGCACATCCAACCTCAGCCTAGATTTTGTACCTATTATTACAAGTTCACTATAACTTTGTGAATATCAGTTACATCACCTACTTGTCATTAGATGTATAGGAGGTCTGTTTTATTCTTGAACTCTACTTATTGATTTCCCTTCCCTTTAAATCATCAAGGCAAGTTTGGACAACAGTTCAGATTTGTTTTCCTCTGTCAAGTCTGAGAGAAGAGATTTAGAAACCAGGCTTTTTTTTTTTTTTTTTTTTTTTTTTTTTTTGCGGTACGCGGGCCTCTCACTGCTGTGACCCCTCCCGCCGCGGGGCACAGGCTCCGGATGCGACCCGTGCTCCCTGCATCGGCAGGCGGACTCTCAACCACTGCGCCACCAGGGAAGCCCGAAACCAGGCTTTTTGATTAGAATACGTTGGCGAATCTTTTGGTTTGAGTCCTCGGGTCCCAGATTGATTATCATTTAAAACCCTTATTATCACTAGCTATACCTAAGGGTAAGTTGGCATATTAACAGGTTGTAACACTTATCTTGCAGAAACAGTTCCGTCTTTCTCTCTGTTGGAGGAAATTTATACCATCTAATATAAACTATAGAATAATGACTGCTGTGTTATAAGTTGTAACCAGAATTTTCCTGAAAGGAGTTGTGATTTTATTTCCTTTGGAATATTATTAGGTAAGCCTTACCTAAACAGTTATTATACTTTCCTCCAGTTTTAGTGTTATTTATTTATTTATTTTTGATTGGGTATAAAAGGTGTGTGGTAAAGATTTTAAAAAGCACCTTTGCATAAATCAGTATATCTGAGTATCATTAGAATGCAGAATACTAGAGTTGAAAGGAGGCTTACAAATGATCTAGTCTATGTTTCTCATTCCACAAGTGAGGTCTAGAAAGACTGAATCTTCTAGGTACCCACTGTGAAGTTTAGGGGCTGACAAGAGTAGTCTTCTGACTCCTAATTTATTTTTTTCTTCTTCTTCTACTAAGGATGACTATGCTATTGCTATTTTTTTATTGCACAGTTTATGTGCATTATGAGGTACTATACCTGGTTGCTGTACAGTTACAAAAATGTTACACACACACACACACACGCACACACACGCACGCACACACATCATGTTTGCAGAGTCTACCAGGCAAGAATCAGCTATTTCTCTTTACTAAATATTCAATCCCCAAATTGTATTCTTTTGTCTAGCTTTCAGCTTTCTCATATAAAGAGTATTCAACATTTTCTTTTCTTTTTTTTTTTTAACATCTTTATTGGAGTATAATTGCTTTACAATGTTGTGTTAGTTTCTGCTTTATAACAAAGTGAATCATCTATACATACACATATATTCCCATATTCCCTCCCTCTTTCATCTCCCTTCCACCCTCCCTATCCCACCAGCATTTTCATTTATTAAAAAGAAAGTTGAAAAAAAAATTAGAAACATCACCATTTGCAGTCATGATAGAAATAATTAATTCAGGCAAGAATCATAAATGAATGTTAAAACTCATGGGTGGAAAGTTTGAGGAAGAATAGGACATTTCCATCATCACAAAGAATCTCCCCATAAGATACTTATTAACTGTAAAGTGAAAAATAGTAATGTGGCAGTGGAGAAATGTGGCAGATACCACCTTACATAGGCAATGAAAAGTAACATCATCTATAATGGGACAAATTGACATCATGCACCTCTTGATATGGTGTGCTGAGCCAGAATAATGGGATGAGTTTTGAAAAAACTAATCTTTTTGCCTTTGTATTTTTTGAATTCCTTAGAATAAAAAAATTTAGACTTCATATCTTTTATGTCTGAACCTACAAAGAAATGTATGGTATTACTAGATCACTTTCAGTGTGACCACTAATTTTCTTTTTTTGAGATTTTCTTATATGGTTTTATTAATGTGACTAAAAAAATACAAGAAAAATGGCTTTACTGACACTCCAGAAAGTAAATACTTGATATTATTAAAATATAAATGAAAATATTTAAAGAAATCTAAAGTCTCAGACTTAAAGATAGATAACACTTTCTTCAGAACATGTGACTTCAATTGGTCAATTACACACACTGCTGCCTCCTCATTATGTCCTAAAGAAGCAACTAATGCTGGACTAGCAAGTTAGTTCAGTTAAAATTCATTGTTAAGAGGCCAGTGTTACACGTTTGATCTTATGTAGGTGTTATTTTGTTCTCTGGCTATGCATGTAACATTGGCAAATTAGCTTGCAAGTTTATGATTTTAGTTACTTGGATCTTTTAAGTAAGAGTGTGAAAGGTTTTTGAGAGGTTATAAATTGCCTTCCTTTGAAACATTCAGTTACCTTCACCTTAAAAAATACTGTTTCTTAGAAGATGATTTCAGTTGTATTTAAAAATATAAGCTGTTTATGAACATTACTGTGATTTGTAAAAGAAGTCAAATATTAGCTTCTCTGGGATATATTGGGCAGCATTGTGTGTGTGTATTTTACGTACATGCATACATATATACACATTTTACATGTGTGTATGTGTTTGTATGAGAGAGAACATTAAAATAATGACATGTGCAGAGTCTTCAAGAATTTCATTAGGATGTTTAAAGACAACTAACAGTAGACCTAAAAGATTTCAACATGAGTAAATGTATAGTTTGCACAGTAGATGCTTTTTTTTGGTTATGTATAAACTGAGCTTTGCAATATCATAATTTATTGCATAATATCATTATGCAATATCATAATGCAATATCATAGAGAAATACCACTATTTCAAGATGGTATGAAATGGCATTGGTGACTCTGGACTATAAGTAATTTTTATGGTTCAAAAGAGTTTTGAAATTTATTTTTCTTGGCTGTTGGCAAACTTCTCTAGTTATCTAATGTGCCATATTCTTGACATGGACAGATCACCTATAATATTGAACTAGTATTGCTGTCTTTTTGTTCACTCTGTGCATTAGCTTCTTTCAGTAAGGCTAATTAGAACCAGTTATCTTGTAAGACTTGGTGATGTGTATAATTCTTTTTATAGCGAATGCAACTAACTAACAAATTATTTTGCTTACTATCTGAAAAGCTGTTAGATTTTAAGATTGCATTCTTAAAATATGCAACATACCATATGAAACATTTTAGCTCTACATTACAGATGTCACCCTAAATTTTCAAATGCTAGTTATCGCTTTTAACCTATTATCATTCATTTTTAAACATTACATATGAATGTATTTACTAAATAAGGTTAAAATGATCAGACTTTTAAAATTGCAGTGTTGGCTTTTAGTTATTTTGAAGACTAGATGTTGCATTACAGTGGAATTTGATATTGAAAAGGGAATATTTCTACAAATATTGTATTAGAAAGTAAACCGGAAATCCGTTTTTTCCTGGCTGTTGTTCCCTCTCGTCTCCCCCTTCACCACTGAGGTTTTTAAAAAGCCAATTCTCTTTTCCTTGTTCCCCTTTCTCCCATTTTATTTCTTAATTACTACTGGTTTCTGCCCAGAATACCTCCTCCCTGACAGCAAGGCCATTGCAGCCTCCTGATTTCCATATTCAGTGAACAAGTTTTAGCATTTCTCCTTCTCGGCTTTTCTGAAACAGTTGATACTGCTGATTGTTCATTCATTCCTCTCTTAAAATTCTGTTCTCTTTTGGCTTCTGGTCAGACCATTCTTTCCTGGTCTTCTCGTATTGTTTCTTCTCAGCATTTCTGTGCCCTCCTCTTCCTCTCAGGAGGAATGCAAAGTGTAAGAGTTAATAGTTGGGCACTTCCCTGGTGGCGCAGTGGTTAAGAATCTGCCTGCCAAGGCAGGGGACATGGGTTCGAGCCCTGGTCCGGGAAGATCCCGCATGCGGCGGAGCAATGAAGCCCGTGCGCCACAACTATGGAGCCTGTGCTCTACAGCCCGCAAGCCACAACTGCTGAGCCCACGTGCTACAACTACTGAAGCCTGCACGCCTAGATCCTATGCTCCACAACAAGAGAAGACACTGCAATGAGAAGCCCGTGCACCGCAAGAATGAGTAGCCCCCACTGGCCACAACTAGAGAAAGCCTGCGGGCAGCAGCAAAGACCCAACACAGCCAGAAAAAAAGATTTAATAGTTTGGTTGATATTCCTTTTTAGATACAGCTAACCAGAAGTTGTACATGTACAGGAGTTCATGTTGTCTTTTAAAAAATTAATTTCATTCAATATATTGGGTTAGGAAAGAATTTTTTTTTATGCCTATCTTTACTCTTAATTTGACATGAAAATTTGCATTTGCTTTTTCTTCAAGCAGTCTCAGTTAAGGGTGCATAGACTATCTGAATTGCAATAACTTTGTTAAGGAAATTTATATTAGGTCTTTAAATACAATTTAATATATTCCTAAAGAGGAATCTGTCATATCATCTAATTGTTAAGGATGATTAAACTTTTTAATTTTATAACTGTACAGTATCTGTTTCTGTTAGCACAGAGCCCTTATAATATTGTCAATCACTTTTCAGTATGAAAATGAATCTTTTTTATTCTCATTCAAAGCCTTAAGTATTAAAATGCTTTTCTGAGGTTTTTCTTCAGATGTAGAACTTTAAAGTACCATTAGCCAAGAACAGGGACTTTTACTTCACATATAAGAATTCTCCAGTTGGTTTTGTACATATGAGCCTCTTCTCTTGGCCACAAAATTTCTTTTTACCTTGACTTAAATTAATAACAAGGCATACTTTATGAACAGGCATTCTAGAATCTGCCAGAAGACTTTTCAAACCAAAAATAAGGATATATTTCCTAAGGAGTGTGAGCTCAATAAATCAGGTGACTGGAGTGGAAAGGGATAGTGCTGAACCTATTGGTAAACTTCGGGTTTCTGAATGTTAATTTTAAGCTTCCTTTTTAAAAGGCCAGTGTTTGAAGAGCTTATCCTGTCAGCAATATCCTGTGTCAATTGTCAGGTCATGTTTAACGTGTGGAGATGTATTAATCGGCCATAGCTAGCCCTGTAAGAGGCCGGGATAAATAGAGGGCTCAAGCAGATGAAGAGGGATTAACTATGTGGATTGAGCAAACTCTTCCATCACTGAACCAGTGATTTTACAAAGGATTAGCTGCTGCTTTTACAAATATTGATTACTGATTTGCTACTCAGAATGGAGATGACATACTTGTGCAGTTGCTGTGTGGTGTGCTATGTGAAGTGAACATCATTCATATTAATGGATTTGTCATAGGCATTATAGAAACTGACAGATTTATTATAGCAGTCGCTAGAACTGTTATGGTTAAGGTTGTGTTAGCATATCTATTAAAACTTCAGGATTTTGGAAGTTTATAGTATAGCCATAAAATTTATTTTCCAGGTGGAAGTTGGAATACCAGTTATAGCCTGGCACAATTATTTTTGTGCATATTTTTGAATTTAAATTGACATAGAACAAAAAATGCATTGTTAGTTTTGTAATGTCAAAGACTTTAGATTTATTTCATTTTGAAAAAAATTAATTTATCATAAATGCTTGTTTTCCAACCAAGAACATGTCTAATCTGTGTGGACTTCTAAAAATTCATCAGTATTTTTCCCAGAATATGGTTTATCTTGAAGCCTTTCGTTGTTTCTATAATCAGGTGGAGAATTTTAGAAACTACAGAAATATCTGGATAATTAAAAATCAATGACTATTTTCTTTCCCTTAAGTGACTTTTTAGAACACTAAAAAATCGGTAGTAAAAAATTAGAATTATCTATGGCAGAGAAAATAACTTCCTTTAATCTTTTTAAGAAATTGGTTTTCTTTCTTACAAATGTTTTTATTATGTCACAGTAGGAAGGCATTTCAAAGAGCTGAGTTGTATCCTGAAGGATAAGCTGGATGCTTTCTAGGCAGTGAGGGTGGAGAGGGGTGGTAAAGTGAGGAAAGGTGAGGAGAAACACGTTCCAGACAGAGTGAACACTTGTGTGGATACGTGAGACTTGACGTATTTGAAAATAGCCAGGTATGTGAACATTCTTAAGGTTATATCTTCATATTCGTTGAGGGGATTGTTTTCAAGTTGTACACTTGTATTGATTAAACTAAATCTTCTAGATCAGTGGTTGAAGTTTTTCTGGCTATGATTTAAATAATATAAATTGACTTAATTTAAATTACTTAAAAACCTGTAGACTGTCTTTTTAGTTTTTCATTTAAAAATTCTATTATGTAAAATTTTAAACATAATACATGCTTATAACAAAGAAAAAATTGTTTTTCCCACCTAAAAAACTCCCTAGCAGTAAGAATGGTTAACAGTTCTGAATGTGTCCTTACAGACTTTTCCCCCCTCAATTGTACAAATGTATTTGTGCTAGAATAAATATGGAATCAGACTTTTTTTTAACACCTTTATTGGAGTATAATTGCTTTACAATGGTGTGTTAGTTTCTGCTTTACAACAAAGTGAATCAGTTATACATATACATGTGTTCCCATATCCCCTCCCTCTTGCGTCTCCCTCCCTCCCACCCTCCCTATCCCACCCCTCTAGGTGGTCACAAACCACCGAGCTGATCTCCCTGT
>NC_041218.1:50565593-50581456 GCF_002837175.3 Physeter macrocephalus
TCTCCCTCCCTCCCACCGTCCCTATCCCACCCCTCTCGTGGTCACAAAGCACAGAGGTGATCTCCCTGTGCTATGCGGCAGCTTCCCACTAGCTATCTAATTTACATTTGGTAGTGCATATATGTCCCTGCCACTCTCTCACTTCGTCACAGCTTACCCTTCCCCCTCCCCATGTCCTCAAGTCCATGCTCTAGTAGGTCTGTGTTTTATTCCTGTCCTACCACTAATCTCTTCATGACATTTTTTTTTCTTAGATTCCATATATATGTGTTAGCATACGGTATTTGTTTTTCTCCTTCTGACTTACTTCACTCTGTATGACAGACTCCAGGTCTATCCACCTCATTACAAATAACTCAGTTTCATTTCTTTTTATGGCTGAGTAATATTCCATTGTATATATGTGCCACATCTTCTTTATCCATTCATCTGTTGATGGACACTTAGGTTGCTTCCATGTCCTGGCTATTGTAAATAGAGCTGCAATGAACATTTTGGTACATGACTCTTTTTGAATTATGGTTTTCTCAGGAATCAGACTTTTTAAATTAAAAAATGGGATATCACTATACATATTATTCTACAACTTATGTTTTTCACCTGAGTATGATGAACATCATTAGTACTACATTAGTACATATCTTTCCACATTACTACACATAGATCTACATATGCATATTTAAATAATATACATTATTTAAAATGGTTTTATAATATTCCCTTTGCTGGACATTTTCTGTTTTTCTGCTGTCGCAAGTAGTGTTTCAGTGACTGTTGTGGCACACACCATTGTGAACCTGTGCTTTATTTTTTGTAGGATGGCTTCTTAAGAGCTGAATTCTTAGAGTATTGTCAGATTCTATCATAGAGCCGTAGGAAGTTACGTTCCCCAAAGCAGTTTATGAGAGAAGCATCTCTTCCCACCTTCCCTGCTATTTGAAATCATTAATCTTTTTAGTTTTTGCCAGTCTTATAAGTTAAAAAGTAGTATCCTGTTTTAGTTTGTTATTTTTTTTTTTTTAGTGAGGTTTGTTTATTTATTCAGCAAAATTTAATGAGTACTTACTGTGTCCCAGGCACTAATCTAGGCACTGGAGATACACAGTGGATAAGACAATGTAAGTCTCTGAGCTCATGGAACTTACATTCTAGTGAAGGTAAGGACAGCTGGGGAAAGACAATAAATCAGTAAACATTCATCTTTTCTTATGTTTATTGGCCTTTGTATTTATTTTGGAATTGCCTGGTTCATATTTTTGACCTGTTTCTCTGTTAAACTGTTATCTTTTTCTTTCTTTTTTTTTTTTATAAATTTATTTATTTATTTTTGGCTGTGTTGGGTCTTCGTTTCTGTGTGACAGCTTTCCCTAGTTGCGGCGAGCGGGGGCCACTCCATCGCGGTGTGCGGACCTCTCACTGTTGCGGCCTCTCTTGTTGCGGAGCACAGGCTCCACACGTGCAGGCTCAGTAGTTGTGGCTCACGGGCCCAGCTGCTCCGCGGCATGTGGCATCTTCCCAGACCAGGGCTTGAACCCGTGTCCCCTGCATTGGCAGGCAGATTCTCAACCACTGCGCCACCAGGGAAGCCCCTATCTTTTTCTTATTGATTTGCAGGAGTTCATTGTCTGTTGTGACATCCATGCAAATATTTTTCCCATTCACCCCTTGAAAAAGTCATCCTTTGATAAATTAATGATTGTACTAATCCTTATCCATGTATGGATTTGTAATATCATACCTGACTTCTTTGGCTGATAAGAGATCATTGGACCAAGTGTCAAATTTCCATAGTTTTCCATCCTCTGAGTGATTTTTAAGAGTTATTTCTTTTCTCTAATTTAATGTATTTTGATAATTTTTAAGAGTAAATTAGAACTTGGAGTCTTGCATGAGACTTGAGGCTATCCATATGAAGGGAACTTAATAGAATTAATTAATCTAGTTACTAACTGTAATTTTATTCTTAGGGAGATAGATATATAAATAAATTTTTTTCAGTGAGAATATACATCATGATCTATTCAGATATGATTTAATTACAGACTGAATTTGTAGAAAAACATGTAATGGAATATCTTATCATAAGAGCTTACCATATCTGGATTTATTTTGAGTAAGATGTTTGATCATTTATTCATATGGAGTTTGAGTAGGATGTATATCCTTTAGATTTTAAGTCTTTACCACGTTTTTAAGAGGTCATTGTGTATTTCAGACATTCATGAGCCAACTACAGATTCAGAGTTCAGACTCTTTTACTGCCTTAAACTCCCCTGAGGTAACTGCCAGCACCTTACATTTCAGTGAGAGACCACAGCTGAACTACCTTGGTGGGATGTTCATGTGTGGCTAAAAAGCACTGTTTATCACATGAAGTTGCATCCGTTGTTGCATGTTGCTGACAAACATTTTATTCCATTAAATATTCGATGGGCCTGTTTTTTTTAAGTTTTAATTTTGAGTTTTAATTTCAATCAAAAACTTTAGTAGTGAAATTGTTCTGGTAGTGACGACTCTTTATAAGGAGAAAAGGAAGCCATGGACAGTTGGGCTGTGTCAGGTCTGTGAACCCAGGGCTGAGACAGTCCACACAGTGAACAGATTCCTGGATTGCCTTATGATGTGTAACTCATAGTAAATGTCAGTTTTAATAATTGGCAGTTGATTTTTTTATATCATGGATACTAATTTTTGAACAACATGCTAGAATCACATGGTTTAAAATGGGCCCTTTTAATACTATATGTTCAGTCCCAATTTATTTTTTTTCCTTTGCACTGTAATTCTTACTTTATGTTGGTTGTTATAAAGTTTGGAACTGAATTAGAGTGTTATTAACTGTGAAAGTGGGTATTAAGATGGAAAGAAATACCAGAAGGATGTTCTCTTTGCTCTTCAGTTGTGATAGCCCTCTCCTGCTACCTTGCTATTTAAACACTCCTGTGTTTCCTGTCACTTTCCTCTTCCCCTGGTCTTCATCAGTGGGAGACTGCACGGGCAGTGGTTAACATATATTTTTATAAAATTATTTTAATGACTCAAAAGTTAGATACTCTATAAATAAAAATAATCATCCTCATGATCATTTATGTCTGGCATTTTTCTTCTGTTTTCAGTTGTAGCTGCAGAAGTGTATTTTATCTACTTATTGATGTTCTTTTGATTTTCTATTTAACATTATCTTTAGAGCATATTTTACAAATCCTATAAACAAGTATTAAATGAGGTTTTAAAATATACCACCAAGAACAATATTGTATACTTCAGTATTGTACTTCTACATTTTAAATAAGTATCCTTAGTTATTTTGATGCACACTCAAGTTTGAGGATCACTGTCATGATTCCTTACTCAAAGTCTAGTAGAAAAGACAAACTTGTGAACACATTATTTTAGCCCAATACTGTAGGTACCATGTGAATGTCTCTCTCCTGAGCCAGTCCCACATATGGCTGTTAATAGTACTCTGAAGCTGAGGACCAGAAAAAGAATTACGCATGTGGTATGCTTTTATTTTCAGGTACTAGAGAAAAAAATGCTACACATTAACTGTTCTAATACTGAAGTTTTAATTTGTATTCTGTAGTAATTTACTCAGTTACATAAATAACAATGCTTTCTAATTCTTTTAGTCACCCAGGTGTATATAAAATTACCAGTTCACACTGAAGAGTAGACTCAGGGCTTTTATTATTCTCAGTAACATGTTCTGTGGATGTTTTATTCATGTGTAGTAGGCATGTGCTTAAACTTTTTGCAAGCTAGAATTATTCTGGCACTGAGTTAGAACTTTAAGGGCAACTGATGATTTGTTTTTGTGTTACGGTGATCTTCATCTAGGCCCTGCAAAGCTATTAAACCTTGTAAATTTATAAATAAGAGTGTGTATCAACATTACCCCCAGCTTGGCTGCTTGTTAAGGGATATGGCTCTTAAGCAATAATAAAAAAGAGCTGTGTTAGCTTCTTGCAGGGATCAATATCTTCTGCCTGGGATTCAATGTGTACCAAAAGTTTGATCAAAACAAATAGTATTTTGGAAGGATTGTCTGAAAAATGTGCAGGGTGTCTATTCCTATAGGCATTCTATTATTTTATCCTTAAGTTTAACAGAGCTGTTTGGGAGTTGTATACTTGGGCTACCTGGTTTTGTACTCTGTAGAACCGCTTTTACTGAACCTCGTTTTGACCTTATGCTGTTGACTCAATATGAGTGATGTTATACAAAGCAGCCCTATGAAACTTTTATTTTACTTACTGTAAAAATGTTATTCAGGACATTGAGAACACATGGGAGAAATTTCTATCTCATTTCAGTGCTAGGAATCAAGAATAGTTGCTGTTTGTTCCTCCCTGAGCAATGATCTGTATTTATCTTAATGGGCAGTGAATCACATGATTTATTATTTCTTGCTTCATGTTGGTTTTTATAAAGCTTGTAACTGAATTTTTTGCCCACTTCTGTTAAGTGGTGGCTTTGTAGTTCCAACTTGTTTTGTGTTCTACCCTCACTCCTAGTTTTGTCTTAATTTTTTACTTATATATATATTTTTTAAATTTGAAATAGTCATTTATAGAAAAGTTGAAAGAAGCTTACAAAGAATTCCCATTATAAACCCTTTACTCAGATTCCCTTAATATTAACATTTTCCTATACAGGTATCTGCTTTCTCTCTCTATATATACACACAAATTTCTCCTATTTGCTTTTAATTTCTTTACCAAATGTATCTGTACAAATACCTGTGAAATGCTTTTGGGGAGGAATAAAGCGGTGTATTACTAAATTAACAATAATAATAGTAGGTAAGGATGTGTTAATTCTATACCTATGTTGAGAAAAGAGACCTATAGAAAAACCTGTTTCAGATGGAAGGAAGATAAATTGTGTGTGTGTCTGTGTCTGCGTGTCTGAGTGAGAGAGCGACAAACACACAGAGAGAAAGGAGAGACAACACGCATGCATTGTAAGAGGATCCTTGTAACACTTTGAATGGCAGAAGAGGGGAAATGCCAAAGACTTTTTGATTTAAATAAAAATTAGGGCGTTGTCTTCTTAAATAGAAACATAATAAATACTAAAGCAAGAAGAACTGTTTGGGAATGTATTTGATTTAGTAATTAAGTAATCAGAGTAGGACTGTAAGCAGAGAGTCTTAATTCAGAAATGTTTACTTTTTATTAAGTTAATCATAAAATAATTTCAGATTTGATAGTTTTCATACTAAATATTTTTCACTTATTTTAACTACCCCTCAATAATAAGATTCTTTTGGGAGATGGGAATAGAGTGACAATTGTTTATGTACCTGTTCTTTCATCAAGGCAAAACCAAAAATATACACTTTATTATATTATACAATATAGAAGACATTCTAACTGTGGATTCCTATTTCAGATACTTAGATATGATCTTATGTTATTAATGGCTCTAAACTTTTTGTACACAGAATAGGAAAACTAAATGAATAAAAATGAACTTAAAGAATATTATAAATTATAAAAATGTTATTTTTGTTCTAAAAATAATTGTAAAAATTTATAGCTTAAACCTTAAAACATAAATCAGTTACAAAAATAAAAAATAAAAGATTGCTCTCTGGCCTATGTGAAAGTAAAACATAGTTGAATGGAAGGGAGCTAAAGAATTCAGTCTAAATTGTATTCATTTCTTATTTAATGCAGTTTGCTAGAGGAATCTGCATACAAAAAAAGCCTCCTTTTCCTTCCACAGATATCAGTTTTCTCATTACTAATTTGTCCCATGTTTGTGTGAATGTGTTTTTAAACAAAGATGGAAGCCTTTTAAAAAGACATTTTTATGAAGCGAAATTGATTTCTCTAAAATCTTGTAGAAAATGAAACAAACGTTCTAGAATTTTAAATCCTTAATTGTGATTAATGCCATAGAGCAGTAATTCAATGATGTTGTCTTGTAGAGTTTCTATAGATGACATTCACTTATTTCATCAACAGTAGAACATAGCATTTCAGAGAGTGGGCTTTGTTGGATAGACCTGGAGTCCTGGCTCCACCACTTACCTGTGACCTTAATTTTCCATTGGTAACATGGAGCTAATAATGTCAGCCACTTGGGGATGTGTGAGAATAAAATGAGATGATGACGGTATCATTCTTAACTCATGGTGAAGGCTTAAAGGCTTAATAAATGTTAGCTGTTGCAGTTATTATTACCTTACTGACCCATACTGATATTTGTTTATATATATATTTGTTATTTATATTTGATGATGCTTTTTTTTGTGTGTGTGTGTTACGCGGGCCTCTCACTGTTGTGGCCTCTCCCGTTGTGGAGCACAGGCTCCGGACGCGCAGGCTCAGCGGCCATGGCTTACGGGCCCAGCCGCTCCGCGGCATGTGGGATCTTCCCGGACCGGGGCACGAACCCGCGTCCCCTGCATCAGCAGGCGGACTCTCAACCACTGCGCCACCAGGGAAGCCCTGATGATGCTTTTTTTAAGAGACGCTTAAAACTTACAGTCTGGCAGTGTGGAAAAGGTTGTGTTTGATACAGAGGGAATATAAATAAGGAAGGAGTAAGACCAATTACTAATTATTCTTTAAATTTTATACATAAATTATTTGATATTTCTTTTAAAATATTATACTTTCAACAAATTTTCAATGAGGTTGAGTTTATTTTTCCTAGTTGCCTGCTTTAGGTAATATTTAGAAAAAGGCCTCGCACATAGTATAAACTAGGAAATAATTTAATAAATGAATTAGTGTTCCTTTTCATTTATACTAGTCTTTACTATGCACAATACCATCAAATATCTTTTCATGCATCAGATTTTTTTTTTTTTGGCCAAATATCTATAGCTAGAGGGGAATTTGTATTGTTAAAAGGTATTTGGCTTTCAGATTTTATTGTAGTGGTTTATCTTTTCAGCTTTCTTGTTTTCTTGTGTATGGAACAATGAACTTGGCAAATTTGAATTATTATTTATAAAAAGAAGAACTAACATTTCTTAGAGTTATCTTAAGTACTATCCTACTAAATCTCCACAGTAATTTTCCATAATGTGCCCTCTAAATACCTACGTTCAAAGATTTGAAAACTACATTTAATGAAATCAAGCAGCTTGCCTAAGTCACAGAACTAGTAGTCAAGCTGCAATTTGAGTTCAAGACTCAGTGTTTTAACCACAATCAAAGATGCAAAATCAGATTGGGTAACCAACAAGGACCTATAGCACAGGGAACTATACTCAGTATTTTGTAATAACCTATAAGGGAAAAGAATCTGAAAAAAAAAAAGATATATATGTATATGTAACTGAATCAGTTTGCTGTACACCTTAAACTAACACAACCTTGTAAATCAACTATACTTCAATAAAAAAAATCAGGTTGAGACACCTTTTTGTGTTAAAGTAAAACATTAAATTAAAACCCAGTTCATAACTGTATATATTTAATTTTATATTATTTAGAATATCTGTGAAATTTTTGATATACTTATAATTTTGTTTTTAACTTAAGGAGGAAAGTGTATTTTATTTTAAGCTTGTATCACATTTTCTCAGTGTTTGTGTATCATAAACTTTTAAAAAAGACTATTTTTCTGAATTTAATTTTTCCTTGCTACAGAGAAGATATGGACAGATACATACTTTACATATATATACAAAAATTAGTAGCCAATTGATATGGCTAATGAGGGATGCACAAGGCACAATAATAGTCCCTCAAAGAAGTCCACATCCTAATCCTTGGAACCTGTGAATATGTTGTTACATGGCACAGGGGAATTAAGCCTACAGGTGGAGTAAGGTTGCTAATCAGCTGACCTCAAAATAAGGAGATTATCCAGGTGGGCCCGATGTAAATACAAGAATCTTTAAATGCGAAGAAGGAGGCAAAGAATCAGAACCAGGGAGAAAGCATTGTGAGAAAGACTCAAATGGCCGTTGCTGGCTTTGAAGATGGAAGGGTGCCAATAGACAGTGAAATAGGTCAGCCTCTGGAGACTGGAAAGGGAAGGATATAGAGTCTCCCCTACAGGCTCCAGAAGGAACACGGTCCTGCTGACACCTTGTTTTTAGCCCAGTGAGACACTTTCTGGACTTTTGACCTCCAGAACATAAGATAATAAATTTGTGTTGTCTTAAGCCACTAAAAAAAAAAAAAAAGATCTAGTCAGCTATAAAGTAGCTGAGACGTAACTCTATATAGGAGATGACATTTGATTTAAATTCTTTCTGTGAAATCTAATGATAAATTATTAAAAAGTAGCTTTTACCAAAATATAAAAGTGTAAAGAGCGCCCAATATTATAAATATATGAAAGAGAAGTCTTGTACAGGGGTTTCCACAAATCGGTATATCTGGAATTTTTAGATAAGAGCATTTTTTTAATTCTATAAGGAATAATTTTAAGGTATTAAAAAAGTGATACCTCGTGGTCTATCACTGGACCAAAGAATCAGAAATCTGAAAGGGATTATTTTTTACGTCTAATTTGTGAGCTAAGGACAGTGGTCCTATATCTAAAAAAACAATCTTCAGATGTGTCATTAGGTAGTTCAAATCCTAGTCATACACTTAAGAGTACTCTCAAGTAAAAGAAGCAGTTTTAAGTGAATGAGGATAATATAACTTTATGGATAACATAATCCACACATACTTTCAGTCTACGGCTTTTTGACTATTATTTTAGTGGCTATTGGTGAACCCATGTGATTTTAGATTTCTCTTAATTCTGATTCTTAATTATTATTGCCATTTGAATTTTACATATTTTGATAGATTTCCATGAAAATCAGTATCAGCCACAATTACATATGTATATATATTTTTGATATAAAATAGCTTTTGATTGGACTCTGAACAGGCACTTGATATATCTTTTGGATCATATTCATGAAGCATTTCCTGCAAGCATATGCTATAATATTAAGAGTTATTGTCTTCTTTGGTTTCAGATAGACCTATTGAAGACTCTCATGAGGCTATTGGAATTTCCATATCAAGAAGCAGAGTTAATAAAGGCAAATGTGAATTACCCTAATAGTTATTCAGTTTTTGCTGGGTAGCTTTCAGAATGACTTGCCACTTTACAGAGGGGGTAGAGAGACTAGCAGATAGCAAACCTGTGAGTTGCAACCTCTATTTTTGCCCCTGGTGTCATCACATGGACCTTATCAGTCTTTAAAACCTGTACCCAAGGCTTAACCACCCCTGGGGATTCTATGGTCCTACTAATTGGAAGTTACCCATCTTTGTGTCTAAGCATAATATGAGCCTTTTTAAAAAAAAAAAAAAGTATCATGATAGCCTTAGAGATTACCAGTACTAGTATGTTCATTGTTTAATCCTTTCTGAAGAGAGTAATAGTGGTAAGTGAGAAAATAGGCTCTGTAAAAGGACTATGCTAAAGAAACATAAGTATTAATCTTTTAGTTACTGTAGTTGTTATTTTCTTAAAGGTTATTATTGTTTGATGTGTCCTTTGAATACATATATATATATTTTTGCCACTAAAAAAACTGGTAAAAAGATTTGAGATTCCAAATTTTCCATGTGGATTGGGAGAGTTATTAGACTATAAAAAATAATTTATATATAAATATTTCAAAGATATTCCAGACCAAGATTCTAGCTAGAAATCAAACCTTTGAAATGACATAAAACAATCCTATGCTACATTTAAAGGAAGTTATCCATTGCTCTATGAAAAATATGTTGTGAACAGTTTCCACATTTGATTTTTTTGAAAGTTGAATACATCTTGAACCTTGGCTATTTGTTACTGAAAGTGCAAGAAAAATGTCAGTGTGGATATATTTCATGGAATCTTAGAATAGGGGTGGAGGTCTTAGAGATAATCCAATTTCATTTTTCCATATTTTAGGTGTGAAGAAACTGATACACAGAGAGGCTTAGTGACCTGCTGAAGGTCACAAATTTGCAGAACTGGGATTTCATTACAGACCTCTTAACCTATTCCATGTATCTTAAAGTCAGTATTAATGTAAAACTAAGCTTTTAGTTATCTGCTATACAACAAAACCATTTTATTTAATGTTTATATCCAAGTTGAGTTTAGGTTTCTCTCTCTAGGGAATAGTCTTTATGTTTTGTTTTGCAGGTATACTAGTGAATTTTTGCACTCTAAAACCTTTTAGATTAATTTAAAAAAGTGTCAGCAACTCTGTGTCTTTGTATCTATTAATATATTTTATAGAAATAGAGAACATGTCATCTAAGTTGGTGTGTGCAAATGTGAAGTAAAGTGTAATTAAATTGAACCTGTAGAATAATGAGTTCCGAGTCAATAATACCTCTGGGAACAAAGCTCGTTTATAGACAGTTTCCTGAAGTTAAATATCCAATGTACTCTTCACCTGGAAATGTGTGTAAGATACTGGACATCATCTGGAAAGATAAGGAAACAAAACAGAAAGCATTTTTCTACCTTTATACAAAACTATAATGCATGAAATATTGACACTTGAAAATATACTTCAATTCTAATGAAGTATAAAATTCTAATGAATTTTTCTTAGGAAAAATGAATTTGAACTGGAGCAGTTAACCTAGCGAATAAAGTAACCATTGAGTTGATCAGGGTAGGAGAGAGTATTGCCAGCATGAAATGAGAAACTAAAATGATTACTCTTCTTGGAAAATTGAAGGCTAATATGTGTTTTGAATATAAAGCAATCGTTAAGTGGGTAAATACTGTAAAAAAAAAAGAGTGTATTTATCAAATTCAGGAATACCAGAATGACAAGGCATTTTAAAACATTGACCACATATAAGTTTAGAAAAGATAAAAGAAAGCCCTGTCTCCCCACAAGAGGTGGCCAATTTATGGAACTCAGTATCCCAGCTATCAGATGAAATTGAAGAATTTAAAAAGATAAACTCATGGATGTTTTATTCATGTGAATTGAGAGGGAAAAAAGATATTGTTGAGGGACTTGTCCTTAACTTTTTGCAGTTCAAGGAAAACAGTCATATAATGTGGTAACAGGCAGAATATTTGACTGACTAGACCAAGATCCTGATTCAGAGTGAAAATTCTTAGGAGCAAAAGCAATCTTTTTTATATGTATCTCCTTTCTTTTCCAATATTAGGGAAAAGGAATCATCAACTTTGTGAAGGTGGAGGGAAACTTATTGCAAATTTAATGTTCATGTTGAAAACTATGCAAATGCCAAGTAATAAAGGAAAAAGCCAGTAAAAGATGAGTAAATCGAAGCCAGTTAAAGATGAGACTCCTAGTATGGATGAGAAACCTAGTATAGATGAGAAACCTAGTAGGATTTTGTACAAATTCTAGATTGAACAACCATAAAACTGTGACCATATTAATATAGTGAAGCTCATAGTATTGTAATAATTTTTAATGCTAAAATAGTAAAAATGATGCTTTAGATTTCATAGAAATTGAGCATTTAAATTGGTCACCACCAAAGTGCATATCAAAAAATAAGGATAATGAAAAACAGATGTCTATTTTGAAAAGGTCTCTGAATCACTCACATCACTTGACACCTGTTGAGAGTCCCACATTAAGAGCCAAGTAGGTAGAAAGGAAACTGAATAAAAAGTTAATTCCAGAACTCAGTAGTTAAAACTTGTACAGATTTTTAAAAAATCCTCACTTTTAAGTTGCACTTTGGAAGCGATGCCTCACTCTAAGTCTTAGAAAAATAAATGCGTTTAAAGAGGTGTCAGACTGGGTGGGATACAGTTAATATGGGTTTGTGTGTGTGGCAGGGGAGGAGTGGATTAGAAGACATGTCAATGTTGGAGAAGGCTCAGGAATATGGCATTGAGACACCCAATGCTGGATAAAATTGTGAATTAAACAAAGTTTATTTCTTTAGATTATTTTAAGAAAAGAGGTACAAAAAAGAAAGGATGATAGGACCTCTTTCTCCCCTCAATTCTAATTCTTTCTTCCCCCAACTCTTAACTCTCTCTCTTCCCTACCCTAACTTCCTCTTTTACTCAAGGGGTTTCCATGCTGTTCTAGGCCTTTTCTTCCAACTAAAGCATTCTATGATCTGGACCTATTTTTCCACCTTTCCCTGTGTTGCATACAGGAATGAAACTGCATACCTTGTTAATGCCGAGATTGGTTTTATACCCAACCGACTTAACATCTGAAATAAGCCTAAGTGATAGATACTTCTTGCCTAAGACAGTTTATATCTTTCTCTGAAGTTGAAATAATTATTTTTCATTTTGAAATAATTATTTTTAATATTTAAAACATTTTTAAAGATAAAACTTATTTCTTAAATACGTTGGATATATTTAAGCATTCCAGTATTTTTTACCCTAGATTCAAGGGAAAAAGTTAAAACAATAGATTAATAAAATTGCTAAAATTGGATAATACCTTACTTAGGTTTTAGGTAATTTGTTTTTTATTTTCACACTTTGGAACTCTTCTCCATTTTTCAGATTCTAGACTCCATTCCTTTAGCTTGCTGGTGGACTATGTCCATTATATACACAGTTTGATTTTAAGGCAAAAGTTTCCAGACACAGTCTAGAATTCTTGAGTTATCTTTTAAAAACAGTTGTCTTGTGAATAAAATACCTACCTAACAATAAGAAATTTGGACTCCACTACTTCCTTTCTCCTACTGAGTTAATAGGAATATAGTAGGCACGTGACACTTGTTTATTTGAATTTTTTGTGACCTTGTTACCATTTTGTATATTTCAGATTCCCAAATGTCCAATTGGAAGAAAACCCATTCCTTGTCTGCTCTTGTAGGATGTTAGTTTTAATGTCTAATATTGATCTTCTTTAGAAAAGTAGGACTATTATATAAGAAATACATGCTCATTTTATAAAAGAAGACTAGTCTATTCAGTATGTGTTTATTTCCTCAGGGTAGTGAACATTTGTGGCCACTTAAGGAAGCCATGTATCAGTAACCGTCTGCTTTATAAATAAGCTGTCCTGGATTATAGGTAAATTATTTTTTCTCCTTTGAGTTAGGATATAATTTCTTCATCAACCACTTTCATGTCAGCAAAAGGAAATCTTTGAGCTGCTTTTAAAATAACTATAATGCTTAACTCATGCAGTTACCAAATCATACTTTTTTCCATTTTTCTGATTAAAATTCCCTAAGCAACATTAGTCTTACATTTACATTGGCATCCATTCATTTGAATTAATATTTAGTTATACTAAATACAATAATATTTAATTATAATTAATAAAAGCCAACATTTACTGAATGCCTACTATGTGCCAAAGGATTAAGGCTCAGTGCTAAACTTATTTTTGGGACAAGGGTGTGAATTTTGATAGTGAAACAGAGCTGATAATATAATTGTGAATTTGTTGGAATGTTGTAAATAGTGAGATAATATAATTGTGTTTGGCAAATGTTCAGCAGCTCTTTGTTGACGCCTGCCAGATAGGTTTATATTAGCCTTACCTTTCTTTTCTTCATGTATTTATCATACCTGCGTTTGTAGTCTTAATTCTTTGAATCAATGTGAATATTCTTAAATGGTGACATATTGTTGATCATTGTAGGTATAGTGGTATGAGGTCTAAATGATGTGAGAGTTCATGTTTTTTAAAGATAATTTACTACTTTTTATATCTTGTTACAAATTTTCAATTTCTATCATCAAGAAGTGTTAATTGTTTATATGTTTATGGTGTTATATGAATCAAATGGTTCTTCTAATAACTTAAAATCTGAAGTATCTAAAGGGATTACTATTAATACACTTTTAAAAAAAAATTCACATGTATATTAGACAAATCCTAGATGTTGGACAAATAGCAAAAGAGGTTTAGAAAAATGAAATTTCAGTCTGAAAATTTGCCTTTTTTCCCTCTAGGAATGAAATAAAAGATTTTATATTAGAAACATGAATTTAGAATTCAGAATAAGTGTTGCTTGTGACATCAGATTTTATTGATTTATCAGGTAGAAATTTAATCAACATTTTTTTTAAAGCAAAAGCTTCAGGTTATGTGTATATTCACCTTTGTAAATTCTAATTCCTTTCCTGCTCCTCCTCTTCCACTTCTCCCCCTCCTTTTATTTTTCTTTTGACCAGTAACTTTTTAAAGTTGAAAGCTATGCTAAAGGTACCCATTTCTCTTCAGAATATAAAGTTTCTTCTTAAGATTTAGAGCATTTATTTTATATGTAAAGAACATTTATTATGCCTCAATGGATATGAGAGGGTCATGGGACTTCTTCTCAACGAGCCTTATCTAGCCAAGTAGAGGTAATTAATGCCTCCCCATGCCCAATTACATCAGACCTGAAGACTGAAAAGTTGCCTCTTCCTTGTGTAGTTTAATTTCATCCAGAATGGACAGTGCTTAAGAGTTTGTTTCCATCATCTGAAAGATACAAAATTATTTATAGGATGTTTGCAGTGAATCTTCTTATTTTTACCACTGTGGAAAAACCACTTGGAAATTTTTTCATGACATACAACAATCAGGTTAAAGTATTTAATTAATATGTTTGCTTTCTCATTCTGAAATGTCATCCAAATGATGCTTTTCACAAAGAAATTTTGTGTAGTTCACTTAAGAACTCTACTTGCCAGTTACGTAAAAGACTGAGCACAAGGATACTTCCACAGAAACTAAACTATGGTCTTGCTGAGTTGAAGAAGTAAATACTTTGTTTTCAGGAATCTTATTTAGAAAGAAAACTTTCCCAAATGGTTTTATATTAGCTAAACTTTCATATTTCTATGTGATACACTATTTCTATGTTTATTTTTTGTCAGTGTAACCTAGTTTAATTTAAAAAGTGCTATTAATCATTGTTTTTCTTTTCTTTAAAAAAACAAATCAAACTACAGTCACTCTCTTTAATTTAGTGGTTAACTAGGACTTTTTCACATAGATGAGATTTCTTTATGTGATTTTTATTTTATGTACAAAAAAATTATACTATATAACTTCTACCTTCAATGGATCAAATGGATACATTGATTGAACAACTATTCAAACATTTACACTGGCTTTCCCTAAAATTTTATATGTATTTCAAAATTAGTCCCCATTTTAAATATATTTTAATGATATTGTTTTGTGTTTACTGAGCAAAATTGATCCACCACGGAACTGAAATTAGTGCTTTAATTTGAAGCTTTATTTCTTAAGGAAAAATAACTATGATTTTATAACTACTGGATATTTTTTAAAAACCCAGTTGGTAATTCTGTGATGAATTTGTATATAATAAACTTCCTATCAAAACACTTTTTATCATAAACTATATTAAAACTATTTCTGTTGGTGTATTCCATAGAAACTTTCATTAGATTGGTTATTTTCACTTGTTGGAGTTCTAGTAAAATGTTGAGGCAACTGTAGTATATTTCTAATGAAGTCTGTAAAAATATTGAACTCTGTGAAATTATTGAGCAACCTACCATCGATGATCATGAATATATGATTTCTAATTGACTTAACTTTTGGCTTAATCTATAAATTTTTTGTAAGTACCTAATATTTGTTTATGATAGTTCTATCGGATCTATCTACCTAGTTTTAGACTCTCAAATGCCCTAGAAAACCCTAAAGCATACTCATTCACAAGATTTCTCTGTGAGTATAACCAGAAAGAGAGAATATTTGCTATGTACTCAAATTATGGCATTTGATTTGGGGGAAAATCATTTTATGTTTTACTAGGTACGAATAGGGATAGGCATTCTTATGTAGGCAAGAATCAATATGCATCAAAATTCTTGAAGAGTTAATCCAATGTAAAGAAGCTTATATGATTTATTTGATATTCCTAACTTCTCTTTCAGGGGTTTATTGCACTTTTTTTTTTTTTTTTTTTTTTTTTTTTTTTTTTTGTGCGGTACGCGGG
>NC_041218.1:50581568-50583028 GCF_002837175.3 Physeter macrocephalus
TTTTTTTGTGCGGTACGCGGGCCTCTCACTGTTGTGGCCTCTCCCGTTGCGGAGCACAGGCACCGGACGCGCAGGCTCAGTGGCCGTGGCTCACGGGCCCAGCTGCTCTGCGGCATGTGGGATCTTCCCGGACCGGGGCACGAACCCGTGTCCCCTGCATCGGCAGGCAGACTCTCAACCACTGCGCCACCAGGGAAGCCCTATTGCACTTATTTATAACAGTTTCCTAGTCCATTCATTATAGAATGTAGGTCGAAAAATATTGCCCTTTAGAATTCATTCTGTTACATAATATTACTGTGTATTTGGGAACATAATATATTAAGATATAACGATACAGAACATTTTTTTGCTCTTGAGATTCACAGAAGGAAAAGAGGGACTAATCTATGGAATGGATCTGAAACAAAGCTAATAGACTTGGATTTAATTAATTTGGGTAATTAAAAGTATACTGAATCTATGAGATCTGATACTTGATTTTTCTAAAATGGATTACTCACTGCTTTTTCCCCTTTACTTTCCATAGGGAACCAGTTCCCTCCAGTTGCAGCACAGGACCTTCCTTTTGTGTTAAAGTCTGGCTACCTTGAAAAACGCAGAAAAGGTAAATCATATGATTCTAATGAAAAATCTAAAAATCTAAGACTCTAAGAAAACCTGATGATATAATCCAAACCACAAAATACAGCTTTTAGCTCTAAATAATTTTTAATAACAAAATGAAACATTTGGTCAGGTGTTTTATTGTCAACCTTGGTTATTTGTAGATGATTCCGGAGCTGTTTCCTGACTCTTAGAGGAGAGCTGTGGGCCATGACTGTATTCTCAAGGATGGGATTTCTCACACTTATCCCACCCAGCTGAGCAGTGGGTTATCTGTACCTGACTTGGCATACGCCATGTTTGCTACGGTTTAGATCAAGCTTAGCATATTGTCTGCCATTTTCTGTTATTCATTCAGTGTTCCTCTCCATTGACTATGATAATTGGGAGTTGACCATATGGTCTCACTCTTTCAACCCCAATATATAATGAAAATGAAATATGGAGATGGTGTTATGATATGGGAAATGAAAAGCGGAAAGTCTCTTCATTACCATTCTGCTTATCTCTCAGGTAGTCCCTTTGGGCCTTCCTATTTATATTCCATTTGCTTTTCTTAGCTTTCTTAGCTGAATTTTAAAGCTGAAAGAGATAATAGAAATAATCTAGGTCAACTCCTCCTCCCTCTTTTTTATGACAGATGAGAAAATGAGACCCTGATGAATCAATTATCTTAAGGCTTTATAGTCAAATACCTTTCTGACTGTTTCCTGTCAGGAAAGTTTGTTAGCCATCTAGTTGATCCCATAAATGTAGCAGTCCCATCTCTGCTGTAGTGTATTCCTTTTTTTTTTTTTTTTTAACATCTTTATTGGAGTATAATTGCTTTACAATGGTGTGTTAGTTTCTGCTTT
>NC_041218.1:50583628-50598470 GCF_002837175.3 Physeter macrocephalus
TCTTTATCCATTCATCTGTCAATGGACACTTAGGTTGCTTCCATGTCCTGGCTATTGTAAATAGAGCTGCAATGAACATTGTGGTACATGACTCTTTTTGAATTATGGTTTTCTCAGGGTGTCTGCCCAGTAGTGGGATTGCTGGGTCATATGGTAGTTCTAATTTTAGTTTTTTAAGGAACCTCCATACTGTTCTCCATAGTGGCTGTATCAATTTACATTCCTAGTGTATTCCTTTTAGCTTTGTTTTATGTTTTGTTTTTTGTTTGTCTCTTGGAAAAGAAGATACAAATTATTTACTCATAGAATTTTACAGCTAAAAGGAACCTTAGAAATCATATTAACTAACTTTTCCTTTTACAGTAAGGGAATTGCATTATATTTATAAAGGTAATATATATTATCTAAACTGTTCCTTTTCCCTCTTTGTTGTAGATCACAGCTTTCTGGGATTTGAATGGCAGAAACGGTGGTGTGCTCTCAGTAAAACAGTGTTCTATTATTATGGAAGTGATAAAGGTAGTATTGGCGTTCAGTTATATCAGCTTCTATTGCATGAGGGTTTTGGGGGGGCATTTTACTCCACCCCCCTACCTTTTGGGTGCAGAGTAAGCTGAAGACAAATGGAGAAAGAAAAACTAAAAATTTTAATATTATAGCCTAAGGGTAATTAATAATTCTGTTATTTGACAAATGCTCCAAATTCCAGAATGCCCTAAAAGTTAACACAATTGTGTTTTATTGAATTAGGAAAGAGAAAAATAACTTTCATCCATGTGGCCTTTTACCTCAGGAATTATTGATATTTATCATCCAGGCTGTAGTTGTAGAATTTCTTTAGGGTTGTGGGAGTTTTAAAGGGAGGAAAAGATGTTTCTTCCTTCAAATATTTTAAAAGAAAAATTTAGATAAAATGAAACATGTGCAACACCTTTCTCAGCTTCCTTTATGGATTTAAGTAACAGCAAACATCTATCAAGATTACTGTTCTAAGCACCTTAGCTGTCTAAGCACTTTAGCTATATTAACTTGGTTAACTACAGCTTTGTGAGGTAGGTACCGTCATTAGTCCCACTTATTTTACTGTTTGGAAAACTGAGGACAGGGAGGTCAAGTAACTTGTTCAAGGTCACAGAGCTGTTAATGGCAGTTTGGGGATTTGAACCAAGGCATAATGGTTAGAGTCCATGCTCTTAACCACTATTATCACTATATTAATTTAGAAACAATGATACATTTTGTAACTTCACTTGCTAATTAATAACTTACTCATAGTTCCCATAATTTTAAGTTCATTATTTGAACAAATAAAGCCGTAAAATACTGAAATTTAAAGAATATAAGCTTTCTTAGTTTTGCTTTTATCTAGGAAAAGCAGGTCAGAAGTTGAATCTTACAAAGTAAGGGTTGTATATAAATAGCTGACATTCATTTCCAGAAAGGGCACTTAAGGAGAAAAAAAGATGTAAAAGTCCAATATCACTGAATATAAACTTTCCCATGAAATTGTTTCTTATCAGTGTTGTTTGGAAGTTTATATTTCATTTGACATTATTTGCAGTTTTTAGGGTTTTTTTCCTTATTATAAAATCGGGCAGATATGATTATTGTATTTCAGATAAATTTTAAATGCATGCATGATGCTAGAAGTTGGTCTCACCTTTTGATTAATGGGATTATCAAGTTGAGAATTAACTTAGTGGCTAGTTTGCATTCTGTCACTAATTTACAATATGTTCCTAAGTAGAAATGGAGTCAGTGAAGTGTAAACTATAAACAGCTTTCAACAGGTAGCCTTCTTTCTTCTGCTAAGGCTTAAGTAGGTGATTTTATCAGAAAATTTAGAGTCCAAGTTCAATTATGATTATCATAGGTCATAAACATGTGTTACTATTATAGAAATAAAATTTTGTACGGTATTGTGAATTGAGATCAAGATTTTGCTTTTTCATAAAGAAATGTCTTCTATTTCATAAGACCAGGGGAGGGAGGTTTAAAATCCTTGTGACTTTGGTTCAGTTAGTCTTCTCATTTCTAATTTCTTTAAAAATCAATGAATACTAATGTCTGTTTCCTTCACTCCTAGTCCTAACTGGTATATACCAACAGTTAGGTCAAAGATTAGCAAGAGTATTCCCCAAATCTAGGGAATGTTTATATTTATTTCAAAGGCTAATAAATAAATTCTAGTTATTTGGGGGAGATACTAGTTAAATTCCCATTTCTGTTCTTACTTGATGAGGCCTTGTGGTAATAACATTCTTTGTAATTTGTATTTTAAGTACTTTGTGATCCGTTTAGCCACTCTACCACCGCGGCTTTTAAAAAATTACTATTCTTGCATTCCCTTTTTACATGGATCTTTGAGAATCTGGTTTATATTTCCTTAAATTCTTCCCCCTCTGTCACTATGAAGCCTCATGTTTCCATTGAGATTTCAGATCTGTTTTTAGTGGTTCTTTGGAATTCTTGGCCAGTTCTGCTTTTAGGGACTTGGGGGAAAAAAAATCTATATTTAGACAGTTTTTAACTGCTTGTTTGGCATGATTTTAATTTCCTTCCTTTGTGTCCTTTTCTTTCCAAGAAAATGTACATGTCCCATGAAATTTTTATTTTCTTTTGGGAAATCAGATAGCTGATTTGTACAACATTGTTTACTGTATATGTGAACCACTTTACCTAAACTTTGGAAAGAGCTATTTAGATATATGAGAACTATAATCCTCCAACTAAGTAGGATTTAGATAAATGGATTGTAGAGGCACAGAGGAGTTGATACCACTTACTAGGTTAAACTGTACTTTGTTACTGTTTGACAGATACATAGTTCACATTTTCTAACTTACGGTACGTGCCAAAAAACATTTTGACCCATCAAGATAATAATGGCTTAGAAAGAGTAGTTCCAGCCTGTAGGGTAAATAATACTCTTACCTTTGTACCCCTAAATATGATCTGTATTTATTATTCATGGCCATTTGGGGACTTTAAGTTTTATACACACACACACACACACACACACACACACACACACACACACACACATATATCTTAACATAACATACTTTATCACTTTCTGAAATCACATCCTTCCTTTCATCTCTTTCCTCTTCATGTGAATCTCATTGTCATGAATCTCATTTATCAAACTTCTTGGGTCCTAGATGCTCAGACTGCCATCAAGGTAGTCCTTCACTCACTGATTTATTCATTTTTTAATTTGGTAAGCATTTATTGGGTACTTGATAGATCCTGGGCATGGAGGATCCAAAGATAATCCTGCCATACAGGTACTCACAGTTGGAGTTGTGTGGGTATCAGTAAAAGAAGAGAGGAAGTCATGGGATCACTCGGGGCTGGGCGGGTAATTTCAATGCAGTACAATAAGTGATTTAAATAAAATATCTTTGGATCACAAAGCGGGGGGTGGCTAATTTCCTGGGGGGTTAAGGAATACTTCCTAGTGAAGAGGACCCTTCATTGGGCCTTAAAGAATGAGAAGTTTGTTGGATGAAAAAGGGTAAAATGGGCATTCCAGGCAGCAGAGCGGCAAAGATTCTGAGTTTCGAAAGGCCTTGGATGAGATCAGAATTGGAATCAAGGCAGAGGATACAGTGAATGAGGGGAGGGTGTATAAAAGGCTAAAAAAGGGGTTAGGATCAGATTGACAAGAGCCTTATGAGAATAAGGTCCTTGCTAACTATTTTATCTTGAATATGGCTTTTAAGCATAGGGCTCTATGACCAGAATTGGTTTTTAGGAAGTAATTGTGATAATATTGTGGGGCATGGATTGGAATGGATAGAAACTGGGTCAGCAGGATCATTTAGGGGGACACTGAACTAATCTACGCAAGAGAGGTTATCACAGGAAGCTGAGAGGCACATGGAGGATTTAGTGCAGGCCCCTCCGGCTCCAAAGCCATGTTCTTTCCACAACTTGGTAGTTAGCAGCCCTTCCAACACACCTGTAAATGATGGCCCATTTAGGAACCTGTTTCAAACTGATGTTTTCAGGGTTTTGTTTTTTGTTTTTCTGTTTAACCTCCATATGATCTTGAATCAACATTATGAAACTTATCTCCTCCCACTTTTAAGGAGGGAGTAGTTAGTTTGTAGTATCTCTTTCCTTCCCACTTAAGGGGTTTTGCTGCCCCTACCCCCAGTCCCCAATTAAAGAAAATTCTAGTGCCATCTAGTATGTGGCAGCTGCAAGTAGCCTTGGTCCTACCAAGAGTCATTCTAAATGTATATCAAAAGTTATTTATTATATCACATGGTTGTAACTTTTTCATTGTAGTATCTTTTCAATGTATAATAAAAGTCAGTAGAAAATTGGGCTTAATACAGATAATTTAAACTAACAAAACTTTTACGTTGGCGGGGAAGTAAAATTTTTCATTGAAATTGACCTCTCTGCTCTCTCACTTCCCTCATTATTTCACCACTGATAGGAAAAATAGGACATAGCTGTTCAGTGTGGATGACAATTATAAAGTGTTTTGATGTTGAAATAGCATCATAGTTCTCTTTTAATATTTAAAATTATTGTTAAAGTGACAGTGTTTGTATAATTGGAAGTTCTGTTGTTTTATAACAACAACTTTAGTAACAGCCATAAAAGCTTACCTTTTTTCCTGGTTCATTTGATAGAGGCAAATTCCTGGGTCAGGGCATCAGCATTTTATAATTATATCATGAATATATACAAAATATGTAAATTAAATCTGATATTAAAAAAAGTCATACTATAATTTTGTGTGTGTAAAGAAGGATAATATCTGTTATTCCTTAAGAAATAGAAACAATTTTGACATGATAGAAATGAAATAATTCTGATATGCAAATACTAACTTTAAACTCTATCAAAATAAATGTTAAATAAAAAACCTTTATTACCCTGTAGCAGTATAGAGAAGTTAAAATGTACATCTGATACTTAGAAGGACTTCATCAACATGAGGAAATATTCATGTACAAACTAAGTCCTATTTAAAGGTCTCATGACGATGAGTCCTGTTGGTTTGCAATAAACCAGGAAACAGTTTGATTTAAAATATATCTATACATCTGTATATAGATTGAAGAGATATTTGTGTGTGTGTATACATAGATAGATTGAAAGTAATATATTTTCAATAGATCTGCACTGCTGTAAATACATAGATATATAGATGTTACTGTATCTATCTGTGTGTAATAGATACAGCAACATCTGTAGCAGTGAATATTCTTTGAAAAATCTATGTGCCGGGTATTATTAATGCTATGTGGTATCATACAGTGGCTCAGAGGAGTGGGCACAGAGGACCCATGAAACAGTATGATATGCAGGAGCCGGCTCACTGGGGCAGTAGGTGAGTGAGGGCTGGTGAGACTGGAAGAGGTGGAGCCAAGCTGCTAAATTCCCTGGTCAGGAGTTTGGCCTTTTTTGTCTAAGGGACAGTTAATGTTTCTAAGCATTGCAGGTAAGTAGATGGCATGACGAACTTTGGATGTTGGAAAGATCACGTTGACAGCTGTCAGAAGAAGGTAAGACTGGAGGCAAGATGTGTTTTGAAGCTGAGAGTGGCTGGGAATCCAGAGAGTTGTTTAGCATCTTAAGTGCATGAAGGAGCCGCAGGTTATGTTTTTAGCCATTCTCATGTTGCATGACATTGCATGGGTAGCAGCAGTGTCATTAATTCTGTAATTATCGTAGGAGGCCCTAAGAGGATAACATGTATAGGATATTAAGATATTCTCTATATAATGTTTGTCTTTTTTTAAAAAAATTTATTTATTTATTTTTGGCTGCATTGGATCTTTGTTGCTGCGCGCAGGTTTCTCTAGTTGCGATGAGTGGGGGCTGCTCTTAGTTGTGGTGCGCGGGATTCTCATTGCGGTGGCTTCTCTTGTTGTGCAGCATGGGCTCTAGGCACGCAGGGCTCAGTAGTTGTGGCTCGCGGGCTCTAGAGTGCAGGCTCAGTAGTTGTGGCGCGCACAGGCTTAGTTGCTCCGTGGCATGTGGGATCTTCCTGGACCAGGGCTCAAACCTGTGTCCCCTGCATTGGGAGGCGGATTCTTAACCACTATGCCACCAGGGAAGCCCCTGTATAATGTTTATCTTAACAATACCTGTATGTATAGTCTAATAGACCATATCATAATTATTATCTGAATTTCAGTTGTGGAGGAAAACAGTAGGTATAGCCAAGAAAAACTAGAAACATGGTTTCAAATTCCGATCTACAAGAAATTTAATTTCTTGTAATTTATTTATTCGCCATTCACAGCTACCTCATACTACGCTGTTTTTTAAATCAAGTTTATTCCTATGGTTGAAAGTGTGTGGCGGTATACAAAAACCACTTGGTTCTTATGCTTGCAGTGTATTTGTTTTTTGGCCGCTGTGTTTTGCAGGATCTTAGTTCCCTGACCAGGGATTGAACCCAGGCTTTTGACAGTGAAAGTGTGGAGTCCTAACCACTGGACCAGCAGGGAATTCCCACTTGCAGTGTACTTTTATTTTAAAGAAAAAAAAAGATTTTATAAATACCTAAAATTTCCTGCCACCAGACCGGTTGAGCGAAACTTTTAATTCTAACTAAAGTGCTTCCCTTTGGACCCATACATATTGCCTATGTTTGTTATTCAGAGCCTTTTGGGGCCCTTAAGTAATAAATATATATGGCATACAGTATTTTTCACTTAAAATAGTAATAATTTGATATTTCCTCATGGTATAACTTGGAACACTGGAAGTATATTTCAAGTGACTGAATTAGCATTGGCAGCTGTATTTCTGTGAGCTATATAAACAAGAAAAATGTTCATGTGTCTTTAACTGAGGGCCTAGAACAACTTACTAATCAGTTGGATAACGTTTAGTTGGAGGTTTAGTATTAACGGGCATGTTTCCTTCTTTCTAACTAGTGAGCATTAATACTTATGGAAATAGCATGAGTTATTCACTAAGAGGGAAAGGCCTTTTTAAATATAAGAAGCAGATATTATCAAAAATTTCTGAACACATTTCATATCTTTCTGTTTGCTAGCCATTTGGACCAAATTAGCATTATTGGTATAAACAACAGAAACCAACTTTGTTTATGCAGGAAAGGAAATTATTGGGAGAATATCAACTCTCAGACAGAGTTGATGGGAAGGCTAAATAACCAGGCTTGGAAAAGCAGTCAAGGACTAAGGGAGGTGAGGTGGCTGGAACTTCAGCCCAATCCACACCTCCAGGGACAGTCTGACTGGGACACACTGGTGGCCCTGCCAAGCCAGGACTCGTGATGTTGCCTTTGTGCACTGCCACCAATCAGTGAATGCCACTGCTAACAGAAGTGGATTCTGAGCTCTCCCCTGATTCTTTTGTTATTCAGTTCAGATTTAGGTCCCAGGCTGGAGCATCTCCTTGACTGATCTGGAACAGGGAAAATCTAAACCTCCTTCCAGCTTCTGTGGTGGGAAGTTGTCTCTGCCCCCTGATGATCTCAGGACTAAAATAAGAAAGATACTTAGATGCTGGGGATCCTCAAATGACAAATGCTCACAACTCATAGGGATGCTAAATGATTTAGAATTATTTAGTTGCTATATTTATACTATATTTTAAATGATAAGAGAGTGGTTGGTGTTTTAAGCATATTTTCTGAGAGCCAGCAAAAAAGAGAAAAAGCAAGCATATTTGCAATGAAACTAGGACTGACTGGGTTTTGGAAGATGGCAGTGGGGTGAAGGGAGAGAATGTGGTGTCAGTTGAAGAAAAGGGAGAAATTAAGAATGATGCTCAGTTTTCTGGTTTGGGGGCTTCAATTAATGGAGGTACTGCTTATTGAGAAGGAGGACATGACAAGAAAGATCACAAGTAGAGTGGGAGTGGGGATAAGATGATCTCCATTGTGGGCAAGTTATATTCATTGTGTCTATAGGACATTCAAGAGATGAAACATGTATACTGAGCAGGTGAAGATTTGGATATTCAGTTCTGAAGCTGGACTGAAAATAGAGAATTATGAGTCACAAGCATATTGATAGGAACTTAATCCCTGGGATTGGATGGGGTTGCCCAGTGAAAACTGTAAAGCAGGAAAAGAACAGGATTTAGAACATAATCCATCATGGCTGTTTAAGAGATAGGCAAAGGTACCGGAGCCCATAAAGCAAGCTGAGAAAGTTGAGCCCAAGTTGCAGGAGGAAATGCAAGCTATAACGCTTATCATCTCTACTGAGACTTCATAAATTACATGTTCTAAAACAGTGGTTTTTCAAACATTAGTGTGTATCAGAATCACCTGGGGTGTTTGCTAAAAACTTAGTTTCGTGGACTCACCCTCGGGGAATCCTATACAGCAAGTTCAGAGTGGTAGCCATTTCTATGTTTTTAACAGGCAACCAAGATGATTCTAACATAGGTGATTCTTGAAATACACTTTGAGAAACACCTTTCTAGGAGACAATGTGAAATGGTTGAAAAAGCAAGGTTGTAGAATCAGACTTACGTTAGGGTCCTGGCTTTGACTACTTTGGTTGTGTGGCTGTAAGCAAGTTGTTTAAGTTTTTTTTTCCCCCGTCAGTACTGGGGATATAATAAATACCTTCTTTGTCTTAGAATTATTACAAGGTATATATGAGATTGCTGTATTAAATTTCTGGCATATAGAAGGAGTTCAGCAAATAAGATCTGTCTTTTTGGGCTTCCCTGGTGGCGCAGTGGTTAAGAATCCACCTGCCAATGCAGGGCACACGGGTTTGAGCCCTGGTCCAGGAAGATCCCACGTGCTGCGGAGCAACTAAGTCGGTACGCCACAACTACTGAAGCCCATGCACCTAGAGCCGGTGCTCTGCATTTTTAAAAAAAGAAAAAAAAACACATCTGTCTTTTGGCACTTAAAACCCCCAGAACACAGCTGTAAACCTAAAGCCAGTGGAAAAAAGTAGGAGGAAATAGCATCATTAACCTGATACATTTTGTTTTGTAAGAGATCAGAGCCAACTGCTTTTTACCTCGAACCTACTGAATTAGAATTGTGTAAAATTAAGTTACTGATTTAATAGATTTCATTATCTAGTTTCTCCTGGCAGCCTTCAGTGCTGTAGACATTAAATTCGAACAGCATTGATATAGGCAAGGTTAAAGTGTGAAATAGAAGCTAAGGAAAAATTAATAGAGGGACAAACACCTCAAAAATCCTGAGGGTATCAGCGTGTTGTAATATACTATAAAAACTAATACTCAAATTAATACTACTCGATCATCAAGAAAAAGTTAAATTATGTTTAACAGAATTGTTTGAAAAGTCAGGGAAGTATATATTTCAGAATGATTTCAGTTATAAAAACCAACATTTTAGAGAGTTTTGGCACTTAAAAGAAATAAACGTCTGCAATTTGAGAAGTTCACTTAGATAAAATATTTTATTAGTCTACTAGAGTTCTGGATAAATGAACTTATATGACCTTACTTCCCATTTGATTGGCATGTAACTATTTTTAAGTCAACAAGTGTCTTTGAAACTACCGCAGAAAGCACTGTCGAACTAGCCTATATGTAAATTGCTATAGGTTGCCATGTGATGCTAAGGTTTTCTCTTTCTTCTGTTCCTTGAAGAGAAGCTAATGTAAATGGAGAAGAGCGGAGTCTTAGCATACCCATGTCTGCCCATTTTGTGTCGTGAACTTCCTACCTCATGTTGGCTAATTGGAAATATGGCTACTTTATGGTTATGGATTTGCAAAAGCTACTGAGAGTTATGAATTTTTCTTTCCTCCAACTGGTCCTTGAAAATCCTGTTTTTTTCTTGAGAAGTTTAAGGAAATCTCTCAAAAGTATCCTGTATGGCTTTGATATTTGCTTCCAACTACTTTCATTTTTTATCGTGAAAATTAAATCCTTTTGCAGTGTAGTGAATCACTGAATAATATTCCTGGAGCACTTATATCTGTACTGGGTGTGTGGGAAGGTGTGTGGGGTGTCTGTTTCAGTGGCAAAGGGGAAAAGGTCTGGTACAGTGTTACTAGCTTTTGTCTCACCATACCTATAATGCTCCGTTGTTTGTTTTAAGTGCTCAGGGTAAATTTGTTGAATGAGTGAATGAATGACTTAGTTTTCTTTGAGAATTTTAGAAGAACCAACAGTGCTTAACCATTATTATTTTAATACCTTTTCCCCAGTATTACTTTGCTAGTTAGGTATTTTGCAAAATATGTTCTATGAGTACCAGTTCTATAAAATATTCTGTGAAAAAAGAGTTCCATTGACAAATAATTTGGGGAAATGCTGCATACTAAATCTTTCTCATAGAAATTTGATGAAATATATTAAGGGCCTCAAGAAGGCTGGACTAACAAAACTTGTTTAACTTTGTTTAATTCAACATTTCCCAAACTTATTTGATCATAGAAACCTGTTAATATCCCATAAACACACTTCGGGAAATGCTGCTCTGATTTTTATAGTTTTCATCTCATAGAGTTTATTGCAGACGTTTTCTACAAAGCAAACTTCAAATTTTGAATTTGAATTGTTTTTTCAGTCATCCAAAGAGATGTAAATTATGACTAAATATGATTAGAATGTCCAGATTTAAGTCAGGAATTACTAACTCAGATTTTTTTGCCTTTGATGTTTTGAACCAGATATGATCTTGATGACCTTTTAAAAATGCCTGCTACTTCAGGCATTAAATTAGTGTATTTAAGAAAAGGAGATACATATTTTACGGGCACACTAAGCTGAGAGAGCCCTGCATCCCGTGATGTGGAAGCATTTCTATATTTCCCCTGAGCTCAGTAAAAGAGACAGTTGTCCTTACTCATGAATTTAATATTGTGTGTCTAGGAAGTAAACCTATAGCAGTGCCTCTTTTCTTTCAAAATTGTATAACTGGATAAAGTAGGAAAGGCGACTAATTTTATTTTTAGTTTCAGTATTAAATTCTTTGTTTTATTCCTACTTTATTGTTTTTAAGGTAATATCTGACTAAAACTGAAGTCATCTTTTTTTTTTGACTTTTCATCATATGGGATTCAAATGTGCTTTACTAGTTTAACTGTTCACTGACTGGTTAAGAAACCTACTTTTGTTTTGTTTTGGTAAGAAATGCTTCTGTACTTGCTTTACCACTCCTCTCCATTCAAATACTTTGTTTTCTCCTCACATCTTTTTATAATTAGCAGTTTTGTTTTGCTTTGCTTTTTAAATTTAGAGTTTGATTTGTACCAATTTAGGAGATTTTTAAAAAAGAAATGTTGTGTTTTAGGGGCTTTTGTGGGGTGGGGAGGTTGGAGGGTGGTGTTGAGAGGAGATAGTAGTAAATAAAAGCCCAGCAAGCTTTCAACTAGACGGGTTTTCCCACTGGCTTACCAAATCTGAAAGAGCTGTGGGTTTGTCTAGCAAGTTCTAAGTTCCAATTCTTGGATTTTCCCTACGTGAAATTGTCATATTTCCATACTTCCTTCTGAGTAAGACCATTATCTGCAGACCTCTTCTTTTTTTTTTTTTTTTTTTTTGCGGTACTTGGGCCTCTCACTGTTGTGGCCTCTCCCGTTGCGGAGCACAGGCTCCGGACGCATAGGCTCAGCGGCCATGGCTCACGGGTCCAGCCGCTCCGCGGCATGTGGGATCTTACCGGACCAGGACACGAACCCGTGTCCCCTGCGTCGGCAGGCGGACTCTCAACCACTGCGCTACCAGGGAAGCCCAGACGTCTTCTTTTGGTTCCCTTAGATGTCCTTTTTAAAACCAGCCATTCCAAATAACTCTGTAATTTTAGAATTAAAAGTAATACCTAGAAATGTTACTTAAATATTATACTGTGAAAGCAATATGACCAAAAAATATTCTATCCAAAAATTTATCAAAAAAAATCTAAATAAGAGCTAATCAACTGGATATTTATATTCACTATAGTAAATGAATTTCTAACTTTCGTTTTATCTTCAACAGACAAACAACAGAAGGGTGAATTTGCAATAGAAGGCTACAATGTCAGAATGAATAACAATCTTAGAAAGGATGGAAAGAAAGATTGCTGTTTTGAAATCTCTGCTCCCGATAAGCGTATCTATCAGGTTGGAGTTTTTATGTTGCCTTGAAATTAAGTTGATAAAACGTCCTGATTTCATTTTTAAAGACATTAACATTTTGTTCAAACAACTCTTTCTGACATGTTAATAATAATAAAAAATACTGGGTTTTATACATTAAACATTTGTATAAGGGGAAATCAAGTTTTTAAAAAATTCCAGATTAGTTCAAGTGATATCTTCTTGAGAGAACAGGAGATATGTAATTTATCAATTACTTCACATGTTGCGTTTTATGTCTATTTTAATGGAACTGTGTGATTTCTTAAAAGGATTACATGGCAGAAAGAATAAAATTATCAAAAGTAAAATATCAGAATGTTCATGCATATTGTATTGCTTAGGCTTGTGGGAGAAAAGGAAGGCAAAGGCATGCATCAGCTCTGCAATTCAAGAGCTATCAGCCAGCATCAATATGGAATGCATGTTTAATAAGTTTCAAATATCTGAGATTGCAGTTGAAAGCCAGTTAATTAAGTTGTCAGGTAGTGTGTTGGAGTCGGACAAGAACATTTTTAAGAAAGCTGTACCCAGAAGTCTAAAGAAATTCATGGGTGTCTTCTAATTGTCAAGGGCAAATTTTGTTCATCAGTTCTGTCTTTGACATTGATGAAGAGAAGCAGCTTTTTTTCCTGCACAGCTGCCAGCTGCTGATCACAGTTTCAAATCCATCATCCTCTGCTTCAATTACGTAAATTTGTCAAAATTAACTGTACATTATAAGAAGCATCCTTGCAAGGAAAGTAGTACTAGACATGAAGAGAATTACTAATGGTCTTAAAGAAATGGAAAGAATGCAACATATACCTTTCATTATGGTGGTGATTTTTATTGCTATCATTTGTTTTTTATTAGTTCACAGCAGCTTCTCCCAAAGACGCTGAAGAATGGGTACAGCAGCTGAAATTTGTATTACAAGGTAAGAGCAATCAGTTGAACAAGTTATTACAGTCTTTAAGTAATGAATAACTGAATAAGTTGGAGTTTCATACAAAGAAACTTATTGACTTCTGTGAGAAATGACTAAAAGAACATGACTGGTGTTAATACATACCATTTGCATCAGATTAATAAAAGCATCTTTTCTGCAAGTACCATTTGGCAACTTTGAAATTCACATATTTACGCCACAACCAATTTTTTTAATGTTTAAGTTAAGGATATAGCATATAACAGTATTGCGACTTTGTAGGGCTGCATTAATTTAGGTAATAGGGTTTTGAAAACCTCTTTTGCATTCTTTAAAATTCTGCTTCCTGAAACATGTTTTGTAGATATAGGGTCTGATGTTATTCCTGAGGATGATGATGAAAGAGGAGACTTATATGATGATGTTGATCATCCTCTACCAATCAGCAGTTCACCAGCAAGCAGCCAGCCAATTGATGATGAAATTTATGAAGAACTTCCAGGTATTTATTTATGGTGATTCATTTAAGGATTTTAGGGATTTTTTTTAAAATGTCATATATCATCAAGAGAAGAAAATGGTGAGCTATTAAAAACAAGGACAAAGAAAATCTTCAAAACTCTGTTTTACAAAAAGGGCTCTGCTTGAGGTATTTCAAGTGAGTGGATATACTTTTATGAAAAGTGAATGGAATGTTAAAATGAAGCAGATACAGTCCTAATCTCATGGGACTTTTGGCTCATTAGCATTGTTTATGCTACATAATTTTTTAATTAAAAAATTGACTTGCCTTACAGTTTTTTCCAGCAATTCACACATCATTTTTTATTTATACATCTTGGAACTTCCATTAACCAGAAGTTCTATGCACACCCCATATGTCAACAACTTCTGCCTCATATATTCCTCCTTGCTGTAGTGTATTGCATTGTCTTGGAGGAATATTGTTGAACTATAAACAAAGGCCTTTTGAGGCTTGAAGTTTTTGTACTTGATATTTTATCATTCTACATTTTCAGGCATGGTTTAGTGTTTATATGCCTCAGTATCTGTTATGTAAAATAAATTTAATTGTCTATTAGCTCTTTGGCTTGTAGTTTTGAGGGTCAACCTAAAACAGAAAGAACATTTAGAGAATTATTATGTTACTACTACTCTAGGTTGAAATGAGCCTTTTTCTGGTTATTAAAAAAATCAGCCATTAGAGAAGGAAAAGGGATTATAAGTAATATGTGTGATATTTAACTGACATCTCATGTAGAAAGGCTATTTTTCTTTGAATAGAACAATTTAACAACAGTATAAACCTTTAAAAATGATTTAACAATACCTAAAATGTTCAAAATTAACATACAAATGTGATGTTCAGTGTAGTAAGCAGAGCATAATAACTAGTACATGGACTTTAGAGTCAAAAAGTTTAAATTCTGACTATACCATTTACTAGCTCAGTGACCTTAAATAAAAGTCAATTTTTTCATCTATAAAATAATGATAATTTCATGAGGGGGGTGGTGGTAAATGACATCATGGATCTACAGCCCTCAGCACAGTGCTTGAGTCATAGCACACCCACAATAAATTGTCACATCATCATTATTATTTTTATTATTATATCTGGCAAATTCTGCACATGCTTATATGGAGTTATAATAATGGTTTTCTGACCAAGTAAGAATTAATGATTGTAATGGGATTATAAATCCAAGATATTACAAAAATTACTCAAAATATGCATCTACATATTGTCTTTTCTTTTTTAACATCTTTATTGGAGTATAATTGTTTTACAATGTTGTGTTAGTTTCTGCTATATAACAAAGTGAATCAGCTATACATATACATATATCCCCATATC
>NC_041218.1:50598628-50624584 GCF_002837175.3 Physeter macrocephalus
TTTTTTTTTTTAGATTCCATATATATGTGTTAGCATACGGTATTTGTTTTTCTCTTTCTGACTTACTTCACTCTGTATGACAGACTCTAGGTCCATCCACCTCACTACAAATAACTCAATTTCATTTCTTTTTATGGCTGAGTAGTATTCTATTGTATATATGTGCCACATCTTCTTTATCCATTCATCTGTCGTTGGACAGTTAGGTTGCTTCCATGTCCTGGCTATTGTAAATAGTGCTTCGATGAACATTGTGGTACATGACTCTTTTTGAATTATGATTTTCTTAGGGTATCTGCCCAGTAGTGGGATTGCTGGGTCATATGGTAGTTCTATTTTTAGTTTTTAAAGGAACCTCCATACTGTTCTCCATAGTGGCTGTATCAATTTACATTCCCACCAGCAGTGCAAGAGGGTTCCCTTTTCTCCACACCCTCTCCAGCATTTATTGTTTCTAGAGTTTTTGATGATGGCCAATCTGACCGGTGTGAGATGATATCTCATTGTCGTTTTGATTTGCATTTCTCTAATGATTAATGATGTTGAGCATTCTTTCATGTGTTTGTTGGCGATCTGTATATCTTCTTTGGAGAAATGTCTATTTAGTTCTTCTGCCCATTTTTGGATTGGGTTGTTTGTTTTTTTGTTATTGAGCTGCATGAGTTGCTTATAAATTTTGGATATTAATCCTTTGTCAGTTCTTTGGTTTGCAAATATTTTCTCCCATTCTGAGGGTTGTCTTTTCATCTTGTTTATGGTTTCCTTTGCTGTGCAAAAGCTTTTAAGTTTCATTAGGTCCCATTTGTTTATTTTTGTTTTTATTTCCATTTCTCTAGGAGGTGGGTCAAAAAGGATCTTGCTGTGATTTATGTCAAAGAGTGTTCTTCCTATGTTTTCCTCTAAGAGTTTCAAGAGTGTCTGGCCTTACATTTAGGTCTTTAATCCATTCTGAGTTTGTTTTTGTGTATGGTGTTAGGAAGTGTTCTAATTTCATTCTTTTACATGTAGCTGTCCAGTTTTCCCAGCACCACGTATTGATGAGGCTGTCTTTTCTCCACTGTATATTCTTGCCTCCTCTATCAAAGATAAGTTGACTGTATGTGCGTGGGTTTATCTCTGGGCTATCTATCCTGTTCCATTGATCTATAGTTCTGTTTTTGTACCAGTACCATACTGTCTTGATTACTGTAGATTTGTAGTATAGTCTGAAGTCAGGGACCCTGATTCCTCCAGATCCATTTTTCTTTCTCAAGATTGCTTTGGCTATTTGGTGTCTTTTGTGTTTCCATACAAATTGTGAAATTTTTTTGTTCTAGTTCTGTGAAAAATGCCAGTGGTAGTTTGATAGGGATTGCATTGAATCTGCAGATTGCTCTGGGTAGTATAGTCATTTTCACAATGTTGATTCTTCCAATCCAAGAACATGGTATATCTATCTCTCCATCTGTTATCTTTTCTGATTTGGATTCCTTTTATTTCTTTTTCTTGTTTGATTGCTGTGGCTAAAACTTCCAAAACTATGTTGAATAATAGTGGTGAGAGTGGGCATCCTTGTCTTGTTCCTGAGTTTAGAGGAAATGGTTTCAGTTTTTCACCATTGAGTCATAGCACACCCACAATAAATTGTCACGTCATCATTATTATTGTCATTATTATATCTGGTAAATTCTGCAAGTGATTATATGGAGTTATAATAATGGTTTTCTGACCAAGTAAGAATTAATGATTGTAATGGGATTATAAATCCAAGATATTATAAAAAATACTCAAAATATGCATCTACATATTGTCTTTTACTACCCTACCAGAAGATGATTAGTATAAAAGCATGATTTTGTGGGGAGTGGTAATCTGTATATTTCTAATATTTTAATAGAACTATATGTTTGTAGCTCCTTCCTTTCTGATTTATCTCAAGGAAATGGCATCTGCCATAGCCTTGGTTATCCTCAAGTAGAGAAGAATATTCTCTGACTGCTTGTCTTTAGTCACACCATACCACTAATACAGTTATTTTAGTCTTTATGTTCAGAAGAGCTTGTGAGAAAGTATATTGATGTAAAATGGAAGAGTGTAGTACCTTTAAATATGATATTACTGCAATATACACTTCATTCCTTTAAAACACTGCAGTGAATGGGTTACATTACAATTGCTGAATTGACTGTTAATTAAGTTCTGTGTTTCTTCAACTTGCTCATCCTCTCCCCATCCCCCCAAATAAAAAATTGGTCAGGAATAAAGAGCACATATTTATAGCACTTTCATACTAAAGATCTAAGGAAGAGTGCCTGTAAGTAGCTTACTTAAAAATCTTAAAAATGTGAAACATCTTTTATTTTCTCTCACTACGATGTTCTTCTTCATCACTTTTTTTTGGCCTGGGGCCACATAATCGTTGTAAATAACTGGTTACTCTTGAAGTAGTCTTCTTTCTGTGGTACTGGAAGAAATCTAAGCTGCTCTGGTATTCCTTGCCCCTGCCTGGATCCCAGTTGCTGTACAAAGTGATTGAGTTTGATAGAGCCTGCAACTGTGCCCCTGGGAAGGAAGCTGGTGTAGGCAGCTGTGGAATGTCTAGTTCTTCTTTCTTCCCCAGTGTAACCGAGAGCCACTTCAGTGTCTGCACAGTTCAGGATGGTCGAGTTTGAGCCACCCACTAGAGAGGGGATTTTTTTTTAGTGAAAACCCTGAAGTTGGCTCTTAGAGGTTTTGTTTGATTAAATATCTAAAACTAGAACAGCAACTTTTTTTCTTTCAGAAATGCTCTCTCAGGAGAAGAGTTAAGATAATTGCTTTCACTTCTGTGAAATATGAATATAATTTTGAGAGGTGAAAACAGTGGAAAAGCAGTGAACATACTTATAAACTGTTGGTGTTTTTCCAGTTCTGTACAAATAACTGTGTATATCGGAAATCTTACTGGTTAAATTCCCAGAATTAATTAATACTATCATTTCAACACGATTTTCTGTCCATTACATGTAGTTGAAAATTAATCCTCATAGTTGAAAGATGAAGCATAAAATGTGTTTGAAGAAAAATCTAAGCATTCAACATGTTACTTTAAAGCACAAAGTTCTTTTTCTGAGAAAGCAGAGCTCTTACTCAAATAAATGTATTTTTAAAATGTGAAATAAACTTGCAGTGTTTTAAGTCTCAAGAATAATAAGAAGAAAACATTGTTTAAAAATTGTATTATAAAATTTCCCTTGAAAAATGTTTATAATTTTATGGGAGTGTAAATAGTTTCATTGTTTTCATTGTTTTTCAGTTAGAATATTCTAACTATTACGGCAGCTTCTCTTTAATTTCTTGTTCATTAAATTTTAACTAACTTCACAAAAGAATAGGAATAAATTTGTAAGGTTCTTTGCATTTAGGGTATTTATACATATGTAGAGAAGAATTGAGACAATGCCATTTCTGGGGAATATTAAAGACATTTGGCTTTTCTTCAAATATCCTAATGCTTTGACATCTTTTTTTTTTTTTTCGCGGTATGCGGGCCTCTCACTGTTGTGGCCTCTCCCGTTGCGGAGCAAAGGCTCCAGACGCTCAGGCTCAGTGGCCATGGTTCACGGGCCCGGCCGCTCCGCGGCATGTGGGATCCTCCCGGACCGGGGCACGGACCCGCGTCCCCTGCATCGGCAGGCGGACGCGCAACCACCGCGCCACCAGGGAAGCCCAGGAGGGCCACCTGTAATTTTTTTCTATAATGTCAGGAAATTCTGCAGAAATAACACAACAAAAAGATTTTTTAAGATGTAGGCTCAATAAAATCGGCCTAATATCAAGAGTGGTAACTGCCTGTTCAGCCTATTAAATCTGTAGATTTCAGGGGAATTGCATTTGAAATTCTTCTGGCAAGTGGACAGGAGGAGAGAGGGTAGCATAAAATAGGACAACAAATTTCTAATCCCATTAACCTATTTTTTTAAGTGTTAATTCATTTTTTTTTTTTTAATATTGTAATGATAGATTGAACTATTCCAAGCCAGAAAAGGATGTTTTTATTCTTTGGTCATTCAATTACATTTTAAATTTATTCAGTCCAACTATCTGCATCTAAAATGGAATATAAAGTAAATTGCAGCTATAAATTTTTTCCATGAAACTATTGTATATATATATATATATATATATATATATATATATATATATACCCATAAAAAAGAACAGTGTTTGGGTACTTAAATTCGAAGCAATCTCCAGCAAATGACATGAAAGCCAACTTAATCAATAAATAGTTACAACCCTCCCAAAATACATTTTAGCTTTATTTTCTTGCTGAGTAATTATCACTCATATTACCAAGTTAATAACAAGATTATAGAAGACCCTGGAGTCTCTGGTATTAACATCATTCCTGATTTCACCAAACAATTTTTTTTCACATTCCTTCTTTGGAATGCAATGGATAGATGCCAGTTGACTTTCACAGAATCACACATATTCAGCGTTTTAATATTGTTAGCCCCGGCAGCCTGCTGGCATTCCTTTTCCTTAAACTATGGTACTGAATTATAAAGTGTGGTGATATGGTGTCCTGTTATATGGTACGATAGATAACTAGATTATCATTTTTTGGATGGTTTCAGCTCTGAACTCTGCTGAGAAGGTTATCTGAAATTATAGAATATAAGGAAAACATCCATAAATTAGAGTCACCGCACACATCTAATTGTAGTTTTATCTTTGCTGAATATAAATGTGATTTTAGGGTTCTTCAGTGTTGCCTCTTTCATAATACAGCATGAGGCTTTGAGATATAATTTTGCTTGTCATGTTGCTTTTCTCTACTTTGCCGTTGGCATTGCAAACAAATTCTCCTCCCGGACCGAGGCACAAACCCGTGTCCCCTGCATCGGCAGGCAGACTCTCAACCACTGCGCCACCAGGGAAGCCCCGCTTTGACATCTTTTATGTCTTAGTACCTATTTGCATAGGCCAGTCATGTTTGATTACGTGGTGATATTACTATTGCATATTTGTGTTTGCAAAGCGAATATTTTGATCAAAGTGTGTTAAACTGTTTCATAACACAGTAATGAGTTCATTTGGCTTAGCACAAATTTCAGAAGTTATTGATCATTTTTTCATTAGAAATACAGAAGAAGGTTTCTGTTTGAATTTGAATCTCGAAAGGGGAAAGCAATACTTGGGAAATTGCTGCAGAAACCAACCCAGCTTGCTCTTCTCTTCTAGTTACCATGTCACCTGTAATTTTTTTCTATAATGTCAGGAAATTCTGCAGAAATAACACAACAAAAAGATTTTTTAAGATGTAGGCTCAATAAAATCGGCCTAATATCAAGAGTGGTAACTGCCTGTTCAGCCTATTAAATCTGTAGATTTCAGGGGAATTGCATTTGAAATTCTTCTGGCAAGTGGACAGGAGGAGAGAGGGTAGCATAAAATAGGACAACAAATTTCTAATCCCATTAACCTATTTTTTTAAGTGTTAATTCATTTTTTTTTTTTTTAATATTGTAATGATAGATTGAACTATTCCAAGCCAGAAAAGGATGTTTTTATTCTTTGGTCATTCAATTACATTTTAAATTTATTCAGTCCAACTATCTGCATCTAAAATGGAATATAAAGTAAATTGCAGCTATAAATTTTTTCCATGAAACTATTGTATATATATATATATATATATATATACCCATAAAAAAGAACAGTGTTTGGGTACTTAAATTCGAAGCAATCTCCAGCAAATGACATGAAAGCCAACTTAATCAATAAATAGTTACAACCCTCCCAAAATACATTTTAGCTTTATTTTCTTGCTGAGTAATTATCACTCATATTACCAAGTTAATAACAAGATTATAGAAGACCCTGGAGTCTCTGGTATTAACATCATTCCTGATTTCACCAAACAATTTTTTTTCACATTCCTTCTTTGGAATGCAATGGATAGATGCCAGTTGACTTTCACAGAATCACACATATTCAGCGTTTTAATATTGTTAGCCCCGGCAGCCTGCTGGCATTCCTTTTCCTTAAACTATGGTACTGAATTATAAAGTGTGGTGATATGGTGTCCTGTTATATGGTACGATAGATAACTAGATTATCATTTTTTGGATGGTTTCAGCTCTGAACTCTGCTGAGAAGGTTATCTGAAATTATAGAATATAAGGAAAACATCCATAAATTAGAGTCACCGCACACATCTAATTGTAGTTTTATCTTTGCTGAATATAAATGTGATTTTAGGGTTCTTCAGTGTTGCCTCTTTCATAATACAGCATGAGGCTTTGAGATATAATTTTGCTTGTCATGTTGCTTTTCTCTACTTTGCCGTTGGCATTGCAAACAAATTCTCTTCATTACAAGAGATGCTTTAATACATATTAAAACCTGAAATACCTGTGTGCATGCAAAACATATATTTCTAACTGTAGAGAAATAAACTAACCTATTTTTGCAACTTGGCGCTGCCTCTGTGGTTCTCAACCATGGGAGATTTTGGCCCTCAGGGTGCATTTAATGACTGAATTCCTGGAGGCATTTTTGGTTGCCACAACTGGTTGTGTGTGTGTGTGTGTGTGTGTGTGTGTGTGTGTGTATATGTTGCAGGCGTCTAGTGGGTAGGTGCCAGGGATGCTGCTAAACATCCTACAAAGCACAGGACGGCCACCACAATAAAGAATTATCTGACCCAAAATGTCAGTAGTGCCAAGGCTGAGAAACTCTGTTATAGAGGTATAATAGATGGCTTTTGGTTTATCACCTTTTGTGTGTGTGTGTTCCAATAAAACTTTATTTACAAAAACAGGCACTCCTTGGGCTATAGTTTGCCAACCCCTGAACTTGCAGTTCTCTTCCATTTGCCTTCTGACCCATTTATATCCCGCACCTTTACGGTGCTTAGCATACAGAAGGAGCTTAATAATGATTGATTAAACTAGTGGATTAGATGTGAGCAATAAAACCACTAGATTACAGTGTTAAAGGAGCAGAAACAAGAAGTTAATTACTAGGGGTGTAATGGTTACCAGACAAGAGAAAGGCATTTGTTGGCAGCTTCATGGTTTGAGGTGAAGTCATTTGTGATTAGTCATCATCACAGACCTTGAACTGTGAGGGGACAAAGAATCACCAGTAGCAGTGAGATACAGAGCAAGACACTTGGCATCTGAGCCTCAATTTCCTTATTTATGAAATGAGGAGGTCATTTCCATCTTCAAGATAATATAGCAGATACATGGGTTTAAGGGAGTGAAACAGATCCGATCCAGATGCTGGCGATATGACTTGGGTTGTGGGACATTACAGCTCTCAGTTTCCTCCTCTATAACAAGGCCGATAATTCCTCCTTTAGAGAGTGATTAGGATGGTTTAGCGCAGGGTTTCTCAACCTCAGCACTGTTGACATTCTGGGCCAGAAAATTCTTTGTGTAGGGGCTGACTTGTGCGTTGTAAAATGTTTAGCAGCATCCCTGGTCTACACCACTAGATGCTTGTAGAACCCCTATAATGTGACAACCAAAAAAGCCTTTAGACATTACCCAGGGTTTATCACCTTTTTATCTGTGTCTCTTGAGTTGTAAAAACCCATAACCCATGCTTTGTATGAGTTTATTTTTATGGACAAAACATAGGTTTTCTTATATAAGTAAAGCTAGGAATACATAGAATGGCTCTGGGTCATAAGGGACCAGCTGGACTTGTCTGTCACTGTTTACTTCAAGGGACTGAGGAGTCTTAGAGAAATGAGAAACCCTTGAAAGATTAAAAAAAAAAAAAAAAGATTAAAAAAGAAAAAAAAGGAGGGAAGCATTTTCTCTATTTTAATGAGCTGCGATCTGTGAAGGGAGAGTCTTTTTTTAATATTGTAAATATGTGTCTTTCTTGTATAGACACTTGGCTTCTCCTATTCTTATCGGGCTCATTTCAGGCTGAAGTGAAAGACCTATGGATGAAGGATTGGATCTTCTTAAAGGGAGTCAGGCCACCTGGGAGAATGCAGGGTCAAGCAATTCCAAGGCCACCTGGAATTTGACAGGTGGCTTTAAGAGGAGAGGAAATCCAATAATGGGGTTTCTCTTCCTTTTGGGCCCTGGATTTGGAGGAGATTAATGAGCCTGAGATGGCAGGAAAAATGGTCTCTGCTCCTGAAGGTCAACAGGGAGTCCCTGAGGGGCCCTACCTGGGGAATCAGTGAAGATACACTCCCCTGAGGGTACGTCACACCATGCCACGTCAGGTGGTTCTTCATTATTCTCTGCACATTTCCCTTTTGCTGTTTCTGAGTCTTAATTGTTAAATCTTTACTTACAAACAATAGATGCTCACTGGAAGAATCTTAAATATTGCTGATGGACATAAAGTTAATAAGTGAAAGTCATTCACCTTCTACTCTAAGTAAGCATTGTTAACAGTTTGATATAAATCTTTTGTCTTTTTTTAGCCCATTTACAAATATGCAATGTTTATACTTTAAAAAAAAGAGATCCTTCTTTTCATTTACTTTCTTCTGCCTTTTCTTTTAATTCCTTTCCTTTCATTTTCTTCCTGCTTCCTTATTACCTTCTTCCTTTTCTCATTCTGTTATTTTCCTCCCTTCCCTTTTCCGTTTCCATTCTTTCTTTTCTTCCTTGCTTTTACTTCTTTCATTCCACAAATATTCATGAGCACCTGTTATGTGGCAGGCATTGTACCTAGGTGCTAGAAATCCCTCTGCATTCTTACACAGGCCTTAAATGGGTGCAGCTACACCTTCCCTTTCCGGCCCAAGCCCCTTGACTTATGACTACATCCTTAATTCCCCATGTTTATTTATGTCGTATAAATATATATGTATATATACGTATATATATTATTCGTGTCTCATGACATGAGTTAGTTGTTTTTGCTTTTCTGATATATGAATCTTGTCTTCTGGCAGACGGTGTCAAAACTATCGTGACACCTTCTCCCAAGGCATCCTCCACTTCCCCTCTTCCTCTCCATCTGTCTCTTATCTACTGGGTCCTCTCCCTGACCCATACACAGAATACCTTCCTTTTTTTTTTTTTTAATTTGTTTATTTGTTTTGTTTTTATTTTTGGCTGTGTTGGGTCTTCACTGCTGCGCACGAGCTTTCTCTAGTTGCGGTGAGTGGGGGCTACTCTTTGTTTCAGTGTGCAGGCTACTCATTGTCATGGCTTTTCTTGTTGTGGAGCACGGGCTCTAGGTGCACAGGCTTCAGTAGTTGTGGCACGTGGGCTCAGTAGTTGTGGCTTGGGGGCTCTAGAGCACAGGCTCAGCAGTTGTGGCGCATGGGCTTAGTTGCTCCACGGCATGTGGGATCTTCCCTGACCAGGGCTCGAACCTGTGTCCCCTGCATTGGCAGATGGATCGTGACCAGTAAATTGTTGTGGTTGAGCAAGGACTTTGGAGGCAAACACACATTGCTCTGAATCCCAGTTCTGCTCCTCACTATGTACTTTAGCCAAAAGAAAAGTGAACACAGAGGTAAGGTGGAGAGTCCAAGAAACAATAGTGAACATAGAAATAGGTAAAATATATCAGTAATGTTGATTATTGATTATTTTTCAATGAGCTTTTTTTTTTTCATTTTAAAGAGTTAACACTAAATTTAGCTTACAATTTTAAAAATTAGCTGGGGCAAGAGGTAAAATATGTCAGTAATGTTGATTATTGATTATTTTTCAATGAGCTTTTTTTTTTCATTTTAAAGAGTTAACACTAAATTTAGCTTACAATTTTAAAAATTAGCTGGGGCAAGATGGAGATGTGGGGTAGTGCCAGTGTGTCAAGTGTTGTCTTATCCAGGAGGAAGGAGGAGAGAAATACTGAGTAATTGTAGTCTTTGTTAGGAAATGCATGTTAAACTTTCAGAGTAAGTACTAAATAAGTAGGAATGCAATCTTAGTGTTCCCAAAGCAGCAGAAGGGAAATAAAAAAGATGATCACAGAAAAAATTTTAAATCCAAAAGAAGGCAGGAAGAAAGAAAAAGGAGCAAAGAGAAAATATAGTTTTAAAAAAGCCCAAATATAAAAATAATTACAGTAAATGTAACTTGATTAAAATAGTCTATTAAAAGACAAAAATTATCACATTGGATTTTTTTAAAAAAATCTAGCAGCATTCTTAGAGGAGATAGTCCTGAAACTAAACCACTAAACCACATAGAAATTTTCAGAGTAAGGGAATGAAAATAGATATACCAGACAACCCTATTCAAGGAAAGCTACTATAGCAGTGTTAACATCAGATAATGTAGAATGTAAGGCATAAAGCAATAATAGGACTACAGAATGTCAGTATATAATAATAGTAAAGGAAGATAAAGTTTAAGTGCATCTAACTATATAACTTTGAAGCCTATAAAGGAAAAACTTTTAAGACAAGTTTGACAAATCCTCAATCACCATGGGAGATTTTCACATACCACTTTTAGAAATTGATAAACCAAGGAGGCAAAAAATTAGTAACTATATGGAAAATTTGCACCAAAAAATTTTTTTAAATTGATTTAATCTATCTAAAAAGATATATGTTCTTTTCAGTCCACATAGAATATTCATGGAAATTGGCTATAGTATATAAGTTCATAATTGAAATATCAACAAATTTCAGTGAATCTATATCATACAGACTATGTTCCTTAACTACAATGAAATTTAGTTAGAAGCCAGCACTAAAAAGATAGTTTAAAATACCCAAGCTCCTGTTTGGAGGTAAAAAATAAATTTCTGAATAGCTCATGAGTTAAAAGAAGAAATCACAAAGGAAATTACAAAATATGTAGTTCTGAAAGACAATGAAAATAGTACAGATAAAAACTTGTGGCATGGTACTTTGAACCATATCTAGAGAGATATGGTGAGGAATAAGACAAATGAGAAAATTAATCCCTAATGAACTTGAGATGAGAGAACAATTTGAAAAAAAGACTATAAAATAAATACGTTTAGGGTTTCCCTGGTGGCGTGGTGGTTGAGAGTCCGCCTGCTAATTCAGGGGACACGGGTTCGTGCCCCAGTCAGGGAAGATCCCACATGCCGCGGAGCGGCTGGGCCCGTGAGCCATGGCCGCTGGGCCTGCGCGTCCGGAGCCTGTGCTCCGCAACGGGAGAGGCCACAACAGTGAGAGGCCCGCGTACCGCAAAAAAAATAAAATAAAATAAATACGTTTCAATGATTAAAAAGATAAAGGAAAGAACAGAAGCTTTAACAAGAGAAAAAGATCCTATGGAAAAAGGACCAGATTTCTTTTTTAATGAACCAAATAGAATTGCTAGAAGTTATTAATGGTTTGGAGTATTTAACCACCAAGTTCTAAATTTTCAGACTCACATATTTATGTTTACATTGCCTATGGAACCATTAGATTACATATTAAAAATTATGAATCAGAAGGTAAGCAAATGTCAACCACTCTAGTCATATTAAAATGCTAACATTTATAAAGCAAGGAGAAAAATCACACTAACGGAGCTGGGCTATTAAGATTTTTCTGTGAACCTTAGGTGAAGAATCCTAAAAGTGTGCCAGAAGGTCAGGTATTCACACTATAGGTTTTGTATCTGTACATAAGTGACTACTTTACCTTTTAACATCGAGAAATCTCAATAATTATTTTCAAGGCATAGCTTCTCACCACCTTTGTATCAGACTTTTTAACTGGAGTCTTCATTCTGCCGATATGATTTGCCTCCCATGTAGAGTATAAACAGATCAGAGCCCGCTTTTGTTTTTAATTCTTCTATGCTTTTATCAGATAAAATATGATAAAGTTTGTTGTAGCTTCACAGAAAGTCATTTACTTCTTTAGGTCCCCCCCGCAAAATCTCTCTCTCTCACACACACACACACACACACACGCGTATACCTACATGGACATACATCTATAGAGACAGTCTGCAGCAGGAGAGCATCAGGCTTCACTATTTTTGCAGATAGGTCAGCTGGGAATATTAGCTTCCTAAGAGTCTTCAAACTGCTTAATTTAAAGCAGTGATTAATAAGAATGGACAGGTTCAACAAAATGTCAGTGATAAATATAAGCACTCTTCATATCTGGCCTCAGCAAGTGCTGCAGCTGAGCAATGAAAAGCCTTCAACAAAGTGGGGGAAAACACCCAGTCCAACTTAATTAAGCTCAAGTGAAATTTGACCTTGATTTTGTTTCAAATAAAACATTCTTCTATAGATTTGTTGCTCTTTATTAGAACTTCTTTAGAATTCTTACGAAGAAATGACAACTCCTTATACCTACTTATCTGTTAGTCCCTTTGTCCCCTATTACAGGAGTTGAGATGGGGTGGAAAATTTTTCTCATAGACGAATAAGAAAATTCATTTGCAGAGTGGTATTTTGGAGCTCTCATTGGAACCAGATCCCAAATCTCCTGCCTCCTCGTCTGGGCCTCTTTCCACATTCCTGATCACAGTTCCAGGAGCCACAGCTTAACTTTGCTTCTTTCTCTTTTGCATAAAAATTCTTGGGAGAGCTCTCTTTGGTCTCTGTCTCCGTTGTCTCTTCACCAGCTCACTCCTAAGCCCTGGCAATTTGATTTTCTCTCCTGATCCCTTACCTAAAACAGCTCCCTCAGAGTCACCAGTCTCTCCCAGTCATCAGTCTCTATCCTCAAATTCATTACTGGAAATTTTGTTTTACTTTCTTTTGGAAACTGTCTCCTTCTTTGGCCTTTCCCATTTTTAGTTGTTACATGTAATATTTATAAATAAGCATCTTGGCCCTGTTTTAGATTTCCTCATTTCCTGATGCTTGCTGATTGTTTCAGATTGTTTTCCTATTTACCCTTTATTTCTTTAACGGTAGAGCTTTTGGTTTCTACTTTATCTTTTCTTATTTTCTCATTATATGTTCTTATTATGCATCTAATTAATTGATTGAAAAAGATATTTTTTGAAAACCTATTACATGCTAGATTCTGTTCTAGCTGTTGGGAGTTTAGGTGTAAAAAGGACAGATCATAGTAAGTGCTACAAAGGTAAGTGGGTGATGGGAAAAGAGCGACTATTTTATACTCTGTGGTCAAGGAAGAGGTGACATTTAAACTGAAACCTCTTGGCTAAAACTGGTACATAAATGAAAAAAGCCAAACAAAGTACCTTCTAGGCACAGGGGACACCGAGTGCCAAGGCCCTGAGGCTGGAGAATGCTGAGGTGTTCAGGAACCAGAAAGGAGGGCCAAAGGTAGCCATGCAGAGAGAGGTTAGAATGAAACTGGAGAGCTAGGCAAAAGCCAGGTCAAGCAGGACCTCTGCAGGCCAGAAGTGATGTTTAATGCAGTCTTGTGTGCATAAATGACACCTGAAAAATGTGCGCTGAGTTACTAAAGGGAGGCTGACGTGTTTAATTATGTGAGGTTGCCCATGTACATCAAAAGCTATTCAATGGTCCTATGTGATGAAAAATTTGGATTTGAAAGCTCTTTCTCTCTTTACACTCTCTCCCTGGGCAACTGTGTACCTTCAAGTGTGATTACATGTACAGGCATATGGTTGGAGCAAAGTAAAACATCTTCACTCAGTAGCTAGTGATTCTGCCTCTAAAACCTCATCCATCGCCAGCTCTCTACTCACTCAGGCTTTGATGATTTCTTACCTGCAACAAGAGCTCCTAAGTGCTCTCCCTACTTCCTGTGTGTGTGTCTCTCCCTCATCAAACAACCCAATAATCTATTCTACACACTGCCAGCAGACTGATCTTCCTAAAACAGAGCAAAGTCAAATTAATCCCTTGCTCAATAACCTTTATGGGTCTCCACTGCCGAGTTTGGTCAGTCCCAAACCCCTTCCATGATCTGACTCACATTTACCTTTCCAGCCACTTAGACCCCTTATGCTCCAGACAGACTGAACTCTTAACCACTCTTTATTCCTGCTCTGTGCTTTGCCTCAGTGCCTTCATCACTTACATTGCACTAGGTGCCTTGTACTAAATCAATATGTTATGCTAATGAAGTAATTAAAGGACAAAAATTCGGTCAAATAGCATATAGATAAAACTTTTGGTTGATTAAGTTTTTCATTTTTCTATCCATAAAGTTCACAATCAGCTCTAACATATTTTCTAATATATTGCATTATCTACAAGATACAGAGTGGATACTGAGATGATGAATAGCCCTTGTCCTCAAATATGCTATAATTTAATCAGAGAAATGGGTATATGAATATCTAACTATAGAAAAACCCCGAACTAAACATATATAGAAAGATCTATCAACATTATCTATCTATCTGTCTATCTATCTATCTATCTATCTATCTATCTATCTATCTATCTCTCCCACACTCGTACCAATCCCAAAGTCCAGTAGTATTTCTGTATACCTTGTCCATATTTTCCCTGCCCACACTTATGTAGAACCTTTATAGTCACCCATCAGGAACAATGAAAATACTTTTGTTGATTCTGTATATTCCTTACACCATTGTATTGTATTGGTTTAAACAGTGTTTTCTCTAAACCTGTTTAGGTGAATCATTTACGGTTATTCCATTATAAACAATTAAAATACCCTTGAAGGTTATGTGTATCTATTGGGCACAGTACAGTATTTTTATAGGTATAGAATGGTATATTACTAAACACAGTATAGTATTAACATGTCCTCTACCATTCTGAGTGTTATCACTTTTATCAGGAATATCTCATCTGATGTTGAGACAATATATATAAATAAAAGAATTCAAAACCTCCTGTATAAGCTGATTAATACTTTTTCATTTAATGGGGAAAATATTTTCAAGAAAAACAGAATTCAGAAGTTGAATAGCTCTCTACTGCCTATAGGATAAAGACCAATCACCATACTTTGGCATCAAAGGTCTTCTACATGCTGACTGAAACATTCTAGTTCAGTCCCTATTACACTGCACCAACTCTCCAGTTTCAGCAAACTGACTTTTACTCTTCATTCTCCCCAAACATCCACTACTTTTCCAGCCTCACATTTTTGTTCATATATACTCCATCTCTATGGAGTGCTCTCAGTTCAGTTTCTAACCAGTTCATTCCCACTTTCCAGGCCCACATCAGATCCCATCTCAGCATGAAGTGACCTCTGCTTCTCTGAACTTTTATAGCACCATATATTTGAAAATTAATGACACACAGCTTGGTGACATTTTTTATGTTGTTATCTACTGTTCTGTAAATCTTATATTCATATTTTACTTTTCATGGGATCGGTTATTCAGCAAACAAGCAAATGGATAGATCATTATAACTTATCTTCATTATATTTACAAGCTCCTCAAGGGCAGGGATCAAACCTCATGTTTCTTGGCACCCCCAGAATACTTAGACGAGTGCCTTCCTCATACAAAGTCAAGAAATAATACCTGAATAATGTAGTCTTTAGTTAGAGGGGCCTGTTAGTTAAAGTCAGAGAAATCATTTCTCTATGAGGATTCTTTTCCTAATAACACCAATTACTACAGAATCCTAAAAGAATGATTGTACTAAACAGAATACTATCAGTGGTATATTGAAGTATGACTGATCTTCCAAAACCTCATTAAAATCTAACATTACTTTTCCAGTGAGCATAATCTCAAGTAAGTAAACTTGTGAAATGTAGTACATTGAGTGATGAAAAGCTCTAATATCATCAGTCTTCTGTGCCATTAACAATAGGTCATCTACTGGGAGCAACAGGACCAACTTGAGTTACCAGTTCCCTATGGTAGGTTAGTCATCTTAAGCAAGACATTTACCAGGAAATGACATTCTCCTTTGCTTCCACTCATTCATTAAAGACCACGGGTAGAGTAGGTCTAAAGAGCACAGGATCATAACTATGATTTTTTAAAAGCTGACATTCGCAAGGACAAAAACCAGAGGACTTAAAGTAACGGGTAAGAAAATGGTGAGCTTCATGTGTAAAAATAAACTCAGCTCTGGAAAGTTGCACAAGCAGCTTAAAGGGCGGTGAAACAAAGGTTAAGAATGAATGATTAGATAGATGCTTGGGGAAAGTGTTTAAAAATGCTCTTTCAAGCCACTACTTGGATTCAGTGGGCATTGGAGGAGTCACTGGAGGGTCTAGGACAGAGGAAGGCTGTGGTCAAGATTCAGCTCGCTCACTCCCAGTCCCAGCTGTGACTTACATTATCCCTTTGTTTCCTTCTCCACTCCACACCCTTTCCTTCAATTAAGCGAGCTCCTTTGCTCAGCCCACTGTTTACATGTCCTGCTCCCGATTTCACATTGCCTATTACGCTCTGTCATACACCAGATAACCTCATTTCACCTCCCTGGGCAGCCTATGTTTTCTTTCACAAATTACCTTACATCTCAGTTCTTCCTGGAAACCTAGCTTGATTAAGTGGGTCAAGGTGAAGGTCATCTATACTCATAATAAAATATAATCTCTCCCTGTATTGCTTAAGACATAACTGGAAGAGACAGTAACCCCCAAACATGTAGATATACATGTGTAGGCACTTTAAAATATGTGCATTTTGAGCCTAGTTGTTTATTTAATATTTCCTGAGAGCCCAGCATTAATTTGAAGGTATTCTGAAGCAACCATTTAAATTTTTAATAAATGAACTGAAAAGGGTGAAGCAAATGCAACATGAAATGAGAAAAAAGAAAAAACCCCAACTTTTATGTAAGCAATTCATTATTCATGCAACAATTAGTATTAATTATTCATGTGGCAGATATTTATTAGGCAGCTATTATATGTCAGGCACTGTGCTAGGCACTGGGGAATGCAGGGGTGACCAATATAACTCAGAGTTTGTTAAATAGAAATATAAAATATAACAAATACTCAATAAAGAAGAGTTTTGAAAAGTAATTGGAGACTAAAAAGAGACTGATGAGAAACAAAGATCAAAGCCAAGTCTATGCCAGTAGATGAGATACCTGAAAAGTCCCCTTCATTCAGTGCTACCCATACTCAACGAGCAAAATGTGGTTCTGAACACCGCCTAAAGAGCATTCTGAAGATGAAAGTAAAATGATTAAGGTCAGGGAGACCTTAAACGAAGACCCTTAAAAAAATGTTTAGATGAGGTAACTTGGCATATTTGGCAGAGGCCAGATTATAACATATTCATGTCATGGGGAAAGAGGGGAATTTATATTCATGAAAGGATTTAAGAAAGAGTTAACAAGAAAGACTTTTAACAACTGCCAAGTCCCCTCAGCATTTAAACCTATTTCTTCTTCTTTTTTTTTTCCCCCAACAACAACAAAAAAAGACTTTCCAAAGGAAATAGTGGAAGAAACCCCATTGCTTGAGACATTAAAAACCAGATGGTCCAAAGCCCCAGAAAATATTCACGTGGGATCAATCCTTCACTGGGTGAAAGCAAAGGAACCAGACCAGTGCAATTTGTGTTTTGAACCCCTAGCTTAGCGGTGCTAGGAAAATAAAGATTTACTTTTCCTTGAACTCTTCCTTAATTTCTTAGCTCTCCTCTGTGCTCTAACAGCACTCTGTGTTGACTTGTACTAGAGCTGGCAACACCGGGATTGCCTGTTTACTTGGGCGTCCCTTCTGCTCGCTCCAAGTATTGCAAGTTTATCAGGTTTTCTTCCTGCCCCTGCAGGAGTGCTGTGTGCCCTGGGTTCTGGAAATGCTCCTGCACAATGGTTTGCATTTGCTTCTGCCAGAGCCCCAGGAGTTTCACAATTTTTATGTTAAATTCCTTGGCTTGAAAATACCACTTGAGGATAGTATATATTTGGATCTCACATTGTACAGGCATGGGGTTTTGATTTCTCACAGGAAACCCTTCCCCTCCTCCTCTGACCACCACCATCCAGAGCACTGGGAAGACAAAAAGCTTCCTTGTGGCTTCCCTAGGCTGGTGGGGCTCTTGCTTCCAGCTCCTTGCTTCTCATGGGCCCAAGGCCATGTCTCCTGTATCTGTGAAGATGTTAAACCTCCAGCCTCAACCTCACCCTGTAAATGGTCAGTATTCCCCTTTGAGTAAGTGGGGAAAGACAGGTCTGTTTCAGCCTGGTTGGCCATATTGTTAAAGGTTGAATTCCTAGTTATAAGTAATCAGTTACTACAAAACCACTGCAGTAGAGACTTAGCTTAATTTTAAGTGTATGATTTATAAACTAATTCAAGTCGAATAAACAAAAATTTGAGTATATACTATAGGCAAGATTCCATGCTGGGAGTCTAATATCCTGTCTTCTGAGTACTAATGGGCTTTATACTCAATATTAATTACTTCTTGACAAGAAATTTTGTTGAATTTATGACAGAAGAGATCTTAAATGGCTGCTGAATTTATGAAGTAAATGATCCTATTCCTATTTAGGGAAAAAATGACATTTGTATATGTAGAGAATTACTCAAAGTAGAGATCTATCCAGATCCAAATGTATACTTTGGTTTTACAAGCTAACAATAATACGTATTTGCATTTGAGGTCATGTCAGATGAGGTTAACTTGGTTATATGAGAGTATGTCTTAAAAATGGAGCTGGCATTCCAATCAAATGAAGTCCTTCTAATTTAAAGAATGTATTTTATTCCCTATGCTGATCAATCATTTTCTCTCCCAGAAAGTCAAACCAGGTTTTGCACTATTGATTTGCAAAACTTACATGACATAAACATTATGTGCCAGAAGTTGTTACTAAGAGAGAGGATATCACCTCACAGAAACTTGTCATCTGGAAATAGGGAAAATCACGCAAAGTAATTTTGTTTGTATCATGGCTTTTTCACTTCACTGTTGGCTACATTTGTGACGGCTGATTTCATATTAAATATTAACAGAATTTTGTTTATACTTGAATGTGCCACAGTAGGATGTAGATTTTTACTCAGAACCTTCCTGGTTACAAAGTGTATCATTCCAGTAAATTATACACTTGTGGGCCAGTTATAAAGACCATAGATGTTCTGTATCTAAGAAAATTGGGCTACCACTTTGGTGTCAAAATTTTGAAGTTTTATTTTACCCTTGAATCCTATAAAGGTATTGTTTTTGGAGATCAGAAGTGGTAAATTATTGGAAATTTCATTTGGTACAAACTAATAGAAACAGCTGTTATCAACAGGCATGGCTTTAGGAAATCATGGATATTAATATAAATTGTGTGATTATAATGAATAAGCTTTGGAAACAGCTAATTGATTGCTGGAAAGAGTTGTTGGACTTTTGATATAGGAAGCAAACTAGAGTTTATATTCCTCATTTTCAAGAACACTAATACAATGAAAAAAATCAGTATGTTTATTTATGTTTCTTGCAGTGGCATAAAAAGTCTTATTAGTAAATTTTTATGTAATTTTAGTGACATAATTTTAAAAAGCCTAACTGAATTGAGTTGAATCTTTCACGTTTGTGATGTGTGTCTACGAATTGTTTTGTTTTGATATTACTTTTCAATATATGAATATACCCATGAGACAGGCTTTTGCTGAATTTTTGGTCACTGTGTCATCAGTGCTATGAGTGCACATTGTCAGTTGTTTAAACATTGTTGAATCCACTGTGGCCTGGCAAGAAGCATCTGGGAGCCAGACTTTTCCTGTGGACACATGCCAAGTAGTGTATTGTATTTCTTCACTGAAGTGAACTATATTGAGATAATTTTTCTTCTTGAGTTTTTTAAATTCAGAAATTATTTTTCAAGCTAGGGGAAGATCATATGATAAAACTGTTTATAACTACCTGAATTCTATAATAGCTGGTCAAGAATTACTTTTATTTGGTTAGAGTAGGTATAAATAAGTCATTCAGTTAAACTACATTCAGATAGTTAACATTATTCTCCTAATTAGACCATTCTGGAAGGTTCACCTGTCATTTCATGTATTCTCTTTAAATCAGTGATTTACTCTAAGGAAGGACAAATAGACATTGAATGCCCCTTTAGGTACCATAGATGGGCACGCCATTAAATTTACATGTTTGATTGTGTTTTTTTTATTAGATAGAAATAAACCCTAAATTGCATTCTTAATATATACAATTATAGCATAACATCAGTCTTAACTAAAAACTGTCAGGAAAAGTTTGTAAAATGTCATATTTAACTTTAAAGAAATATCTGAGTAGTTGTGGATTGAGGATGAGAAAACAAGAATACTTTGTCACGCTGGAAAATAGGCTAGGGGTTATTAGTCTTGGAGCACAGACACTGCCTGGACTCGAGGCTCCTAAGGTGACAGGGATTTGTCTTTCCAGAATGGATAAGGTTATTCCATCTGCTACCCTGGGACGCTGTTGCATGAGACCTTCAAAAGTAAGATCTGGTTTGTCCACCATGTACATTAAAAATACCCTGGCTCTTATACACAAGAGCAGACATTTTGTTTATGTTGGCCTTATGTTTGCAATCTCAATAAGAGACACTTTGCAAATGAGAGTTCATCCATACCTTTAGGGGCCCAAAACAGAGCAAGTGTGTTGTTTTTTTAAGCTCAAATTTTTATTCTTATGTACTTTGAAGACCATCAAGTACTGTTTTGCAGGAATGAACATCAAGAGCTCCATCAGATGAACTTTGTGTGCCTAACCTCCCCTTCTTTCCCCTACAGGTTCTACCTTGCTTCTTTTGGCAACTCCTCTCTGTAGAAATATTCTAGTTTTAGAAGATCTCTCATTTTCTAGGCCCTGTAACATATTTTATCATAAATTTGTATGTCAAAAAAATACCTCTCACCTTAGAATTGAAAATGTTTAAAAACATAATTCTGAAAGTCTATGTATAGTCCCTCATAGGTACATGGAAATTTGTATTTTGAGAATGCCATTCTTTTGTACTATGTAAAGTGTTTTTAATTTGCTGCATTTTTCATGTCTTATCGCAGTCAGATCTAGTGAGGAACTATAGCTATTTTATTCAGGATTAATCAATCTTCTTGGGCTCCTGGCTAGGACAGAAGCTGCTCTCGGCTCTGCTTGCTTCAGGGCTTGGCCTTATTCTGTTTTCTCATCATATTCAGTCTCTGAGAGGGAGGTGGTGGGAGATGATTTTTCCATTTGCAAGCCGCCTTCCAACTGAAAGAAAGATGGAGGGGGCAAAAGCCAAGCTTTTCACTTTCTGTGGCCATTACAAACATGACTCTTCTCTTTTTCAGCAGTGTACACTATTTTTCAAGGGAACTATTTTTTTTTTTAGACTGTCAGAGTTAGCCAAGTTATTTTGTCATTGAAGGGGGTTAAAAGTAAGAATATATGTCTATATGACATTGTGAATATTAACTTTCTCATAAGTTGAATGTTATGGCAGTATGTTAAAGTGCTGTTTAATTAACAAATAAGTGATCTATGCAAGGTCTTACATTGAATGAGAAGAAAAAGTGTAGTGCATCTGAACTTGGGCTCTGGAGGAAGACTGCCTGGATTCAAATCCTGACACTACTTCTTATAGCTGTGTTATGCTGAGCAAGTTCCTTAAATGTTTCTAGGCCTGTGTTTCTTCATCTGAAAATGGGAATAACAGCAATACCTTCCTCATAGGGTTTTGAGGATTGAGTAAGATTTCACTGTATAGTGTCATGGCTAGCATGGTGCTTGGTACACAGTACATTCTTAGATTATCATGATAATCACTGTTGTTAAAAATCTTCTATGCGCTGGGCATTCAACTTTTTCATTCTCACAATAATTATCTAAAGTAGATTTTGTATTTCTGTTTTCCAGATTGAAAATTGAGGCTCAGAGAGTTTAATTAGCTTGTCTAAGTTTATACAGCTGGTGAAAGAGGATAATGTGAACTTCAGCAATATGGATTTTATTTGCATTTCTGTAGTTCCACTGTATCTTTTGGGATTAATATGGGATTAATTTCCGATTCCATTATGATTGATTTTATTAATTATATTATTACTTAGTATTATTTAGTGAAGTATGCCTATATTTAGAAGTTTAAAAGGCAAGTGATATTTGAAGACAAAGGACGGGGGTATTGAGAGTGACTCTCTTCCCACCCTCTCAGCTTCTTATGTCTGGGACACACAGAGCCAGGGATCAGGATAGTTAGGTTTTTTTTTTTAGTATTTAGCAACAAGGAATATTCAACTAAGAGTAACTGACCCTGAGTATATGGAGAGGGCAGAAAAGCAATAAACAGTCATTACCATTGCCTCTTTTTCTTTCTACTATTTGATATAGTTTAAGTGTGGAAGTAACATATTAAAAAATGAGTGAGACTGAAGGACATAGGAAATAAATAGGGAAACTGCTGCTATACCCAGATTTAATTGTGGAAAAAATTAGACAAAAGCAGTTGTCATCTTAGAATCCATCATAGCCAGTGAGGAAAAAAACTGGCCTCCGCCAGACATGTTTGCCTAGACTTTAGGAAGGCAGATTTCAGAAAACTCAGAGAAAGAATAGGCACAGTGTATGGTATTAAAGACAAGTGTTATAAAATGCCATTTAATATCAAAGGATCTCAATGGGAAAAAAAAAGGGAGAGAAACTAAAATATATCATTGTGCTAGAATCTATCCAATGAATGTAACTTTTAAAGAGACATATATTAGCCATTGAAATGGCCAAATAACCAAAGAAAATATGAAAATAGCTGAAATTTATAAATTATGCTAAAGACAACAAAAGGTATATAATTGCTATCTGGTTTTATTTGTTTTTGAAATTATTAGGGGCAATAATTCAAAGAAAACAATTTAGTTTTTACTTTATTTGCTCCCTTCTGTCAGGAATTATCCTCCAACTGATAAGATTGGTAAGAGGTAACAGAAGCCCAGGATGGGCAAAGAGATTCTAATGGAATACCCAGCTAACCCAAATCCGTTTAGTTTTTATTCAACAAATTTTCATGGAAAACAGTTTTTTGTTCTAGCCCCCCCATGTTAGGCTGTTGTAATGTAAATATTCCTTTGGGGAGTTCACACTTGGAGGTAAGTAGACTAGTAGACAAATATTTATAATACTCTGTACTAACTAAGGCTGTGAGAGCAGAAAGGGGGGAGTGGCCAGCTGCTTGGAGGGATTTGGGAAAAGCATCCTAAGTTGGGGGACATTTGAGCCCTGTCTTCAGGATGAGTAGAATTTAATTTGTCTTCTGACCCAGGTAAGACTTTGAAGTGGACTCCAGAGAAACTACTAAAATAAGGTGTCCAAGAGTCTTTTATGCCATAAAAGAAGATGAAATAATGATTCTAGAGTAGAACTCAACATGGGTTCAAGGAAATGACAGACATATAACAAAGACAATACCTTCAGTGAGACATTTGGCCAGAATTCTTATGAAATATTTATAGATATAAAGACCACTGGATAACTGATTATACAGCAGTGCCCAAAGGGTGTTGACCAATTGATTTTGTGATCACCTTAGGGCTTAGTTCTCAGAATTGTCATACTGTCATGTTCATGAATGCCTTGGGTAGATATATACAGGCTATGCTCTCAAGAGACCAAAATTGTGGATCAAATCTAACAGGATGAAGTATGATAGAATATCACACTTGCCCCAAGAATCTAGTTGCCCAAGTATGAGAAAGGAAAGACTTTGTCCCACAAAAAATGGGAAGAACACGGGATTTTGGTCAACAGCTCAATGAGTCAACAGTAATTTGATTCAATCCTCAGATTGTGTGCTTTGGGAGTATAAAATAATTATCAAGCAGTGTTCTGGGTTAGCAAGATAACAGTTTTTTCAGTTGTGGATCAACAATATTTAGATGTTTAATTAAAACGACCCTAGAAAGTACAGGGCAGCAATTCTCACACTTTTTAATCCCAGGAGGCCTTTTCTGTTTGTCTGGGTTTTTTGTTTGTTTGTTTGTTTGTTGTGGTGGTGGGATTTTTTGTTTCTTGGCTCTCCCGCACGGCCTGTGGCATCTTAGTTCCCTGACCAGGGATCGAACCCAAGCCCTTTGCAATCAGGAGCCCTTTTCAATCTTAAGAATTATTGAGAACTCCCAATTATTGAGGACTCTTTTGTTTATGTGGGTTATGCCTCTTAATATTTAGTGTGTTAGAAATTAAAACTGAGAAATATTAAAAATATTAATTAATTTAAAAGTCACAATGATTAGCCCACTACATGTGAACATAAATAACATTTTTTTTTGAAAAATAGATATATTTTCCCAAAATATGAGTGAGGAGTGGCATGGTTTACATATTTGCAGATCTCTTGAATGTGTATCTTAATAGGAGACATTTAGACTCTCATATCTGCTTCTGCCTTTACTCTGTTGTTATATGTTGTTTAATTTAAGTACAGTCAGCATGTGAAGAAAATCCAGCCTCCTACAGATAAGTACTAAGAGGAAAAGGAAGTATTTTAATCATCCTTGCAGGTAATGGTGGATATTCTTCTTTGATATGGTACCCAAACTTGACAAGTGTTAGTTAAAGGCTAGTTGCAATGTGGAATCCAAAACCATATCAATGAACTTTCCATACAGTATTACAGCAAAATTCAGGAGACCGTCTTGTACTTTGAATGGATCTTTTACCCATGCATGCTTTTGTAACATCATGCATTGGTCAGTTGGAAAATATTGGTTCATTACATTATGTAGAACTTCTAAATATTGACACAGTTATGGAACAATTAAAACATCACATTCATTAATATCACCACTGATCTCATTAGAAAAGTCCTTAAATGCTGAGGAGTTATCAAGCTTATATCCTAAGATGTAAGTTTCTAAAATTCTAATTTTTGCTTGAAAGCTCAAATTTTATCATGGGCAATAAATGTCAGTTGTTTTTGTTAAAATAACAAGTTCACTTAATTCATTTTTGAGAAAATGTCTGCCAGATTCTTAAGTCTGAGTAACCATAGTTTGTCAGTCATTCTTTCGAGTAAAAATGGTGTTCCCTGAAAAAAGCAGCTAGTTCAGTTTACCACTCAATCTCCCACACACCTGGAGCTGCAGCGGCTATGCTTTATGCATTCTTCTGATTTTGTCTCACCGAATATTAAAGAGACAGGTATTCAAGGTTGATTAAATGAAAATAATAATTTGTCATCAAGGACACTCTTAGGTGAAACTGGCTTGTTTTTAATGCTACTGCAGGGCAGTGAAGAATACAGTGACAGTTTGGTGCCACCGTGTTGGTTTATGCTGAGGTGTCAGCACTTTACCCGTCATTGCTCTACAGCATCAGTGCAAATGTTAACACAATGAAAAAGGCAAATATCTTAATTTTATTATGAAAATAGTTTTGACCTCATAGACCCTCTATGTCCCGAAAGGGTCTTGGAAACCACTGCTGGTATAAGGGATCATAGAACCAATAAGTCAAATGGGTGATGGTTCCTCTTAGGGGCCTGTGATTTTTCTTTCTTGGACTCTTGAAAATGAGGTTAAGGTGCACCCCACGTGAAGAGGTTGAGTGTATTTGCATAAGCAGACATCGGAAACAGAGTCAAAGCCTGTAACAAATGAGCTCTGCATTCGTAGATCTGCCTTTTTCCTAAGGCTATGGTAGACAGTTCCTTATAAAACAGCCATGTTACAATTAAATGATCTTATCACCAACTTATGTATATTAGATAGTATTTTTTACAGAATGAAACTTAAACCAAAATCTAAGTTAAGATGAAATATTTTACTTTCTAGAAATGGGATGGATTCAAAATAGTTTATAATGAAATACATATACATTTGGGATATTCTTATTAAAAATGAGAATAAAGAAAAACCAGAAACTGAATAAGGGTTGTCTAGAAGGAGATGTTAATAGTGTTCATGGATAGGTCTTCTGTGACTGAAAATTTTTTTTCTTTTTTGCTTATCTCTATTTTCTGGCTTCCAGCAATGAACAGATACTGCTTTTGTAACAAGAATAATAAGAAAAAAGTTTAATTTAAATTAAAAAAAGAACTTACATGTAGCAAAGTATAATTGTACCAGAAATCCAGAGCCAGGTAGAGGTTACTATAACTGAGAAATAATTTAATTTGGATGTAAATGTTAATATTACAGAATTTATTATACACTTTAATTAAAAATCTGAGAATTTGAGCTTCGTGAAATAG
>NC_041218.1:50625084-50662584 GCF_002837175.3 Physeter macrocephalus
TATTATACACTTTAATTAAAAATCTGAGAATTTGAGCTTCGTGAAATAGAAGAATGTCATATTATAGCATACACTGACTAGAATACACTGGGACAAGGCGGAGTCACATTTCATAATTTCCCCATGTCTAGTATTCTTTAGGAGTGGGATCATTTGCAGACTCAACAGTTGCTTCTGACTGATGGAATCTGGCCTAGTAAAACCTTATTTTTAACCTATGTGCTTTCTTTGCCTGCCATCGTTGCCTGTAGATGATCAAGTGTATGTAAGACTGCTCCTGCTGCTGAATAGAGAAGTACATCTAGAGCAGCAGAAATGTCTGCAGTGCATGTTGCATAGAAGGCAGTGCAGGGAGAGAAGAGCAGGGTGGAAGTGCCATGACCTTGGTCCAGTCATTCAACCCCAGTTCAGTTCCCCTTTAATGAAAGAAGGAAGTTGAACTGGATGATAGCTAAGGTGTCTTTCCCTTCTAAGATTTCTCCCAATTCTGTCAAATGAGATCCTTGCTTGAATTTGAGTTTTTTCCCAACATCCCAACCATGATGTTAACAAGTTTAATGTCTGTGAAAAATCATTATTTTTGCATTTTCATGTTTGTGTATAAATTATGAATTTTAATGTTATAATACAGAAATTCACTGTGCTCTAAAGGCATTTCTTTTTGCAGTGATAACCTTTTCATATTAAACCCTATAAGAATAGAATGTCCAGGTTGAAAATTAGCTTGTATGATTGAACAACTATTGCTTATTATATTGCCTTTTATATCACATTAACCTTCTCGGTTGCTAAATTAATAAGTTGTTGCAAAACACCCAGCTCCTCAGGTAGTGAACTTCATACTGCATGCTAATTGTGCTTTTTTTTTTTCCCCTGAGAAATCTGATTATCTCATTGTCCTCTCCAAATCCTGTTCAAAGTGCTATGGGATAGACATTATTCTTTCTGCTTTACGGAGAAGACACTGAGAATTAGAAACAGTGTCGAGGTTGCATGAGTAACTAGACCTTTAACAACAGGACTCAGTTTGCCTAATTTCCAGGAGAGTAAACATGACTGCCATTTCAGGCATCTTTATCTTTCTTTTCATTTTGAAGTTAGCATAATACTAAAAGGCACATGCTTGTGTCTTTATAAAAATATATTTTATTGCTATAAACTATATGTCAGGCTATTAAATAGATAGAAGAAACCTTTAGAAGTGCCATATTTTAAGTTCCCAGTAGTCCAGGGTTTATAGGCCCTTAAGGAACTCACTTTTCTTCATTGTCATAATCTTGAATTCCCTCAGCCATATCCCTTTGACTTTACTCTTCCACTTCTCTAACCCTTCCACCAGCTTCAGAGCTTGCCCCAGGTGTTGAGAGAGAAGAGGAGGTGAGGTGCCGTTTGTATACATCCTTGCTGTGTCTCTCCCTCTTCTTCATCTTACTGCTATAGGACTAGCTGGGGGCATCTTCAGTTCCCCATCCCATCTGTTCTATCTCCTCCTACTCAGGGGTATCTTGCTTGCAACTCCCTGGAGCCTGAACCCTTGATGAAATGTGCAGGATAGCTGGTGGTTCTGAAAGGTAGGTGAACCTCTTTCAGCTCTTGTGTGTGTAGAAAGGCTCCTCTTTGCCATCTACATTTAGCCGTGTTTTCCTTATTGAAATAAAGTGAGAAGGTAAAGCTGACTGGCCTCAGAAATAAATCCGTTTTCAATTATGAGTTGCATTAGAGACCTTTACAAACTATCACATACTGTGTGCTGGCTTTAGGGGCAGTTGAGTGTGTAGAACATTAAAGGTGGGGAAGGAGAAGTGGAGAAGAGAAAGGAGAAGATGCACGTTTGGGACAGCCAGACGTGAAATTCTGTTTCTAAATCGTCGCTGAAAGGATTGCTTAACCTAAGATGTACCTCAAATACAGTGCTATGGTAGGATAGAACCTACCCACTTAGGTGAAAATGTTTTCCAAGTCCACAAACAGCCAATATTCACGTGAAATTTTGGCAAAAACTGTATCTATAAACTGAAAATCAAGGAAATGGCACCATGGCTTAGAGCTGGGGCTTCAGTGACAGATGTGAAAGTTTAAATCCCAGCTCTTGTTCTCACTGGCTGTGTGAACCTGGACAAGTTATTCAAGCTCTGTAAATGTCACTTTTGCATCCATAAAGAGGAAAAAAGTTCCTATTATTACCTCATAGAATTGTTATGAGGATTTAGTTACTTAATGGATATAAATGCATATAGTGTGAACATTGAAGCAATACATATTAACGTTTCTTGAGATAAATATATAGTCTCATAATCAGATGAAACCTGGGCAGGTAGAGATCTAAACCCAAGATTTATTTCAGAGCATAACTTTTGATTCTGTGTTTTATTCTTTTTAAAATTACATTGTAATTCAGGAGAGCTGTTTTCTGAAGGTGTTTAGTGAGAAAGGTAATCATCGTGTGAGTCAAGGATTTTCTTGTGTTGTCGTCCTCTTCTCCCTGGAAGAGATGATAATATCAGTCCTCAGCCATGATGTGAACATCACACATCCTGTTTTGGTGCTAACAAATTGTCTTTAGCCTTTTCCAAGCAATGTCAGCTACACATGTCAGTTGCTTATCACTTTTCTGTTTTTGGTTATTTATTCTTAAAAAAGAATGTTAGTAAGTCAGAAATAGCCATTTTGTAAAAACTGCATAGCTAGACAGATCTTTGATCCTTATTAGGGTAATAATCCATCTGTTATGGAACTGGATCAATTTGTAAATTAAATTGATTAATCTAGCAGGGAAAAAGAAAGGTCTTGACTTTTCCCACAGGAAGCATTTCCTCAAATGGTAGTCCTTCTAAAAATATTTGGGAAGACTCAATTTTCTGCTATTCTTTTTCTCTTTGCTCAACTCAGAAAAAAGGCTTAATATGTATCCAAAACAGAGTGAAAGTAGAGTTCAAGCTTTTAGATTCTCTAGGGTCTGGTTGTTCCTGGAGGTCTCATATTTTTGACAGTGTTTAATGTTAAAAACCTTTCAATGACTATAAGAACATTTTTAATACTCATTGGTTAGTTTAGTAAATGTATAATTATACTTGAGTTATCTTCTGCAATTAGTTCACTTTATTGTTATTTTCATCTTGTATGATCCAAAAAAAAAATCTCCTGATGTTTCTCCTAACAATGTGTGATTGGAATAATAACTTCACATGTTGAAGAGTTTTGTGCTGCAGCTGAGAGGCATGTAAATACAAGCTGCTTGTTTGCAAGAAGCTTCCAGATTTGCAATATGATTGCTATGGAAACCACATAATGAAAACCTTATAACCATCTGTATGGTTTGATGGATTTCATTGCATAGCTGAGCTGTTTTTGTTTACTGTTATTAAAATGTTGAATGGAATATATTAACCCACACACATTGACTATTTGAGGTATTAATTAGTATCGTATAATGACATCATGCCTCAACCCCCAAATAAAATATGTTTAATAATAAACCTAAATAAAACAACGTGTATGTTTCTAATATATTGTGAAGGTGATTATTGCCTAGAATTTTGGTCACTTGTCCTTATATATTTTTTGAATGATGTGGAGAGGTTTGCTCTGTTAGTAAATGAATAGAGTAGTAGGATTTATTTTCATGATTTTGGAATCCATTTGTTCACTTAGTATTTATTGAACATCTCCCTTGTACCAGAGTCTATTCAATATTCAGGTTGAGTTCTTTTCTTCCTAAGATTAAAAAAGCACACACCAAATTTGATTTTGTTGTCTTTTATATGGAAGCTGTTTGTACTGTTAGCCCAAGATAAAATGGGTTGTTTTACTAGTGTTAAGAAAAATTGATATTTGAAACACAGAAGGTTTTGACCTAAAGATAGCAGTTCTAGGTTTGAAAAGGAGAAAGGAAGTGTTTTTAATGAGCATCTTATCCTCTAAAATACTTCTTATTAAGCATCTTACATGGATTTCAATTTGGATACTTCACAGTAAATATTTTTAATATCATTCTGATAGTTTAAGAATACATTGTGCATATAATAGGTACTTACATTTTAATAAAATAATAAATTCTTAATAATAAATTCTAAATTCATTGACAACTTTGCCAAGAATGGAGTTTTTCCCACTTAATTCTTGTAATTATTAATAGTTTTTATGATACCTTGACACTGACTTTGGGTGGTGAGACTAAATCCCATAGTCTCTTCTTAAGAGCCAGGAATAGTGCTTTCTATATTGATGTGGTTAAAGCTTTTGACTTCAGGACAAGTGCCCTTAACTATTTTTGAATTTACTTCTTACTATTGAATTTGTGACCAAATTGGAAGAGAGGGAGTGCTGGGGAAAGAGAAAGTATGAAAAGTAAAGAAAGCGTTCTCCTTTACCTCAAAAAAAATTAATGTTTTGTAAAACGAGTAGCTTGGACTAAATGATGGTAAATGTCCCTAATACCTTTAAAATTTGTATGAAAACACCCTATTGACCCAATTTATGATAACTAGTCCTTGAGGTTTAACATAAGTGAGATAATTGTTGAAGAGAAAAGAGACAGCATTTAGTATTAGACTTTTTATTAAGTCTTCTATATATTCTTTACTATTTGACTGAACTATATTAAATTGCCAGTATTATGTTTAACTTAAATGTGTGTAAAGTGCCAGTGATTTCCAGCTGTTCCTTATATTGGAGCTTTCATTCTTTTGTTTGAATTGAGTTACAAAAATTTGAAACAGTTATAATTATCTTGTAAGTACAGTAACTCTCAAGCTTCATTTAAATGCTGGTTTTTATTAATCACCACTTTAAAATTTGAGTGAGACTTCTAAATTTACATCCGCATTCTTGACCTGTCTAACAAGCTTTCCAGTTGCCCCTGGACATTTCCTCTGGGTTGCCCCACCAGTATATGAAATCTCCCATATCAGAAACACAACCCCTTGAGTAGCTTATCTTGGCTATTCTCTTTTTAGTAATGATGTTCCCATTTCTCAGTTAACTAAGCTCAAAACCTGAGTCATCCTTGGTTGCTCCTTCTTTTCCCGTAGCCCTCCACATCCAGTCAGGCAGAGTTTGTCTATTCTAGTTCCTTTCCCTCTCATAACCATCTCCGTTCCATTTCCTCTGCCCCTTCAGTTCAGGACTAACTTCCCCTTTAGCTAGACCAGGAGTGGTCTCTCTCCCCACACGCCTCATCTAGGCTGTCTGGGACAATGGGACCTGATAGCCATTCCTCAAGCAGTTTCAGTCCTGCCCTTTCTCGCCTCAGAAATTGTGGGGGACTCTTATTCCTCACCAAACATGTAAAAGTCTGAAGCATCCATAGCAGGATGTTCACGGCTCTTCAACAGTTTGCCCAAATGACTAGCATTATCTCCCATCCTGCTCTTCTTCTACAAGAAGAGCCCCCGCCTTTATTTTTTATTTTGACCTGGACCATTTTTAAAGTCTTTATTGAATTCATTACAATATTGCTTCTGGTTTTTTTTTATGTTTTGGTGTTTTGGCTGTGAGGCATGTGGGATCTTAGCTCTCTGACCAGGGATCGAACCAGCACCCCCTGCATTGGAAGGCGAAGTTTTAACCACTGGACCGCCAGGGAAGTCCCAAGAGAACCACATCCTTTAGCCAAAATGAATATGCTCATGCCTTGTTCTTTTGTTCATGCCTTTCCTTGTCTAGAAATTTCCTCCTTCCCGTCTCTCCTTATTCAGATTCTCTCCATCCCTCAGAGCCTTTATGGTATTTCCCCAGTTGGGTGGTTTCTCCTCTGCACTCCTTCAATACCTTGTACCTCACAGGTCAGGTTTTATGCCCCTTATCCCACTTTCCTTTAGGTTCTGTCTTCTGTCCCCTCTAGGCTGTAAGTTCCTGAAGGCAGAAGCTTCCTACTACCCTTACCTTTCTGGTAGAACCTCTGTCTCTTACAGGTAGTTAATGCTCAATGAAGATTCATGAGTTGAATTATTTAATAGTCATAATGACTGTATTTGTATTTTTTGCATAGTTTTCTTTAAAGTTTTTGATTTTCTTGGAATTACGATTCTTTTTGATCCCAGTTTTTCCTTGACATGCCATTTTGTTCATATGTCCTGCCTTAAATATTTCTAAATTGTATATTAATCCTTAGGTGGGGCAAGTGGTCATGTAGTAAGTATTTCTTTGATGTAAAAGGATTAACTAGCCTATTGACTCTGTTTAAAAACCCTTCTTATTTAATCTCATCATTTTTCTTCCTATAACTTGGGAAAGGAGTGTGGTAGGAGAGTGTAGAAATAATATGAAGATATATATGAATATATGCAGGATAAAGAACATGGATTTTGTAATCATAAACCTAAGTTTGAATAGCAAACACTGGAAGTTTCTTTACCTTTTTGAGTCTCAGTTTATTTCTCTGTAAAATGAGGATTTAAAATGGTTTACCTATGAAGTCTTAACATCTGCTGTAGTGTATGACACATAGTAGTTCCTCAGTATAATTTGGGGGGTATTACCTTGAAGGGTGAGGATGCTTCTAGTATCTTCCTTTGATGATCAATTGAGAAAACATGAAGTATCTGATGCTCAGTAAATGACTTCTAGGTTAACTGTATTTTATATCACACATTTTCTCTTTGCTCTGCTGTTGTTTTAGGGGCCATGATTTTATCTGTGGTACTCATGCCACAGTATAATGTGGTCAACCCGTATAATGCCGGGTGTCATCTTACTGCATTTTTAGGGCTTTTCTGGATTTAAGATTATTCCAGATGAGTTTCTGTGAATGTTTAAAACAAAATATGTGAAACGTTAGTACATACCTTAAATTGTATCAAGCCAACTGGTTAGGTTGCTATTTGGAAATAGCTAGAGGTTTCTTTGTTCAGCTTCAGATTATTGAAAAGGGGATGTGAATGTTGAGTGGTTTCATTCTTTGAAAAGGAATATTTATGTGTTATACACTTTTAGTTTTGCTCTTAAGATGGGGTGAGTACTGTGTCTTTCTCCTTGAGGAAAGCCTTCAGTGTCCCATTTATGTTGTTTATTTACAGAAGAGGAAGAGGATGGAGCTCCGGTGAAAGTGGAGGGGCAAAGGAAGATGAGTCAGGACAGTGTTCACCACACCACAGGTAATGAGTTGTGCAGCTTTCTGGGAAAGCTTATTTTGGTTTTGTTCATTTTCCTTTTCGTCACTTTCTTACTGCTCTAAAAACGTGTCCTCAGCTCCCCGAGGTTGGCTCCTTGGGTCTGGACCTCTTATGGCTGATAAGCTTCTTAGACCCATTTAGGATGCATGAAAACCACTTGAGAAGGATTTATAAAGTAAGCCAATTTATACAAGGTATTCCTTTCTGAATTACTTTGTAACGACTCAATTAGCTTTCATTTCTGCGCAAAGGAGATTTAGTTGCATAAATTAGCTTATCATCATTGAGGAAGTGTCACTGCTAAAGGACAGTTTATAGATACAACATGCAGTTGCTGTCAAACCTATAAGAATGTAATATAGACATCTGTGTATACTTTGTGCTTGAGCAGAACAGACTTCTGCCATTCAGAGACTAACAGGGGACAACAAGTTGCCCAGGGGACTGGCAATGTAGACATCTCTGAAAAGGTCAACTTGACACAGGCTCTGACAATCGACCCACAGCTCTGTCTTCTTTGATAAAAATCAGATAAACTTAAGACCGCTAATTGATCTGCAGCCTGTTTAAATGTTGGCCATGCATATCTTCATTGCATATGATTAACACAGAAAGCAAATGAATTGGGTAAGAAATGCCAGAGTCCAGTGACAGCAGCTTAAAAATGGGAAAAGGACAGTGGTGGCCTGGAAGGCTAGGAAGGATATTCCCCTTATCCCTTTCCACTTGGCACATGGCCCCAGGTACTAATTATGACTAAGACTGGAAAAATAATTGCACGTGCTGTGTACGGAATCACATGATAAAGGCAACTTTTCTTGCTTCTTGTTATTTCCAAATAGCAGGAGATAAACCGTATCTGTAGTGCAAGCATGAGGTTAGTTTTGATAAACCAGCAATTATTTTACACAGAAAGAAGAGAAGGACTGCCTTCTTATCAGGACTTTACACCTCTTCATAGCCACATGTCAGCTGGGGCAAGGTCTGCCATATCATCCCATGTCCTGCAAAGAGCTATAGTTGGGGGTCACCTCCCCTCTCTGATACGTCCATACATCACTCTTTCAAGCTGTCAGGGGCAGGGTGGTCAAGCAGTGTGTGTTCAGGAAGTAGCCTTCCCGAGTCCTTCCTACTGTGGCATGTAGAAAGGAAACAGAGGCCTGATTTCCGGACCTGGACAGGAAAGCAGGAGCAGGTTGCTGCAAAAGGTTTGGGTTTGCTTTTTTCAGAAGGGAAGTGAGGGACAAGTCATTAGATGCAGCTATAAACACCAAGGCTGAGCAAAGCCTTGAGGACGATGTTCACTGGCAGTTTTGAGTACATACGTTTTGTTATTATCATAAAGCTTCTGCCAAAAGCGTGTCGTTTTCTTTTTTTTAAATTTCTGTGCAGGTATAGAAGGTGGACACATACAAATCTTCTTTCCGCAAATATGAGTGTTTTGGCTTAAAACAATTGTGTTTTTCAAAAACCCTTTTAAAGCAACTGTCTCCCAAATTTTTGCCTTTGAGGGAAGGAAGAACAATATCAGTTTTTCCTCAAAGGAATGCAATAAGGAGATCTACCTTTTCATGCAATTGCTATAAAGCACTGCAATAATTCTTATCTTTAGTGACATGAAATTCTTTTCATGCAACAGTTTTAATGCTTTTGCATAGCAGTGACCTTTGCTCTCCCCAGGCTGTCAAAGATGTAACATTAGAAGTTTGTTTGCTGTGCAGGGCAGTGAGTTGACAAGGGTATTACTATCTTGCTGAGCATCACATGATGTGAACTTCTAACCTTACTCAAGAATGTTATATTTTTCACATTGACTGATTTTACTAAAAAAAAAATTCTTTTTTCAGACTACTCTAATGTAAAATATGTAAGCAAAAACAAAATTAAGCATGTATTTCTTACAGGTTATTTCATGTTTAAGCTTATGTAGCTTGCATATATTTTTACATATAAAAAATAAAGATTCCATTTGATTTTTTTGAACATTATACAATATGCTTACCTTTCTAAAATAGTTTTTACACCTATAACACTACCCAAGGAGAGATTCTCCATAATCTTATTATTGTGTTTTACCCATTGTCATCGTGTTTTAAAAATCTTTTCATTTTTGCAAAAGTAAATATCTCCAGTGTTTAGCTTGTACTTTCATAACAATTCTGTTATTCTTGCTCAGTGATCTGTTTTTGCATGTTTAACTTACAAGAGCAAATACATTGTTTAAATCTTTCACAAGCCAGCTAATTTAGAATGTTATTTTCTTTCTTTCTTTACCTTCTTTTTTAACCATATATGCTTCTTAGGACAAGAAACATAATGAGATGATTTTTTTTTTGATAGTTTTGAAAACATAGATCATGATGTGGATAGAATAGGAAAATTAATTCATACAATAAAGACAACTAAACCTATTTAATTTGTATTCAGAATGTAAGCATACCGGTGGTTTATGACATTATGCTCCATCCCATTTTTGTTGTTGTTGTTGTTTTTAAAAAACACATCTCACAGGGATTATTTTTTCAGTGTATAAGTGAACAGTGTTAACTTTTGTGAACCCACAGCGCTTCCAAGGATATCGATGCATAATTTTTTGTGTATGTTTAGACACACTTAAAATTTAGAAAAGTAAACCAGAGGAGCTTGCTGCTCTCTGAGGAACAAGATAATTCTTAATTTTTATGTTTGGAATTCATTTTAAGAATTTTGACATTACTTTCCGAAGGAGACTGAGGCTAATAAACATAGACTGCCAGGTTTTCTCCCCCGTCGTGATTCTTCTACATCAGGGGTCTCTATCCCCTGGGCTGCGGACCGGTACCGGTCCGCAGCTTGTTAGGAACTGGGCCGCACAGCGGGAGGTGAGCGGCGGGTGAGAGAGCCAAGCTTCATCTGCCGCCTCCCATCACTCGCGTTACCGCCTGAACCATTCCCACGATCCCCCCCCACCCCACGCTCCACGCCCCCCCCCCCGTCCGTGGAAAAATTGTCCTCCATGAAACCGGTCCCTGGTGCCAAAAAGCTTGGGGACCGCTGTTGTACATCATAACTAATATTGCATGCTGAAATAGAATAGTCAATTTGTGTGTACAGGTAGCCATGTGACATAAACAACTTACTGTTCTTTAACAGGGCTCACATATGGGACACAGGAATGAGGTTGGTCTTTGGGTAAAATCATCATCAAGATTGCAGAAAGCACAGTAGAAAATGCATCTTGTTCCCAGGACTGCCAGATCGCTAGCTCTGTTGCCTTTTTACAGCAGTGAGACGTAATGAAATGCCCATGAGGCACATCTAGGGAGAGATGCATCTTTTGCACACAGTGGGGGTCTCTCTTCCCCTCCTGTGCTCCTGTGACTCCTATTAGTGTTAATGGGAGTTTCACTAAGCTCATCGAGGGGAGGAGAGACCCCCAAAGTGGTAAGGATTATGTGTTAGAAATCACCATATACTTTTCTCTTCCTTCTTCCCTCTCTCTCCCCTGCGTTTGAAAATCTACTGAATGAAGAACTATTGTGAGAGAATCTGAAAAAGGAAAGAGCAAGCAGCAGGCTGAACAGCTGCAGAACCCACTGGGACGCTCCAGCTAAGCCAAAACTTCCCTAGTTTTTAACCCAGGTCTTCTTTCTTCAGCCTTTTAGGATCAAGCCTAAGGCTGAGCAGCATGGGGGACACACAGGAGCCTCGACTGGGGAAACCAGCTATTTAGATCCTTTTACCTCCTGGCCAGTGACTATGGGGGAGGGCCTTGCGTGTGAAATGATGTCATCCTCTCTTTGCTCTAATTCCTTGACTTTTAAACTGACACTGACGGACTGCATGGGGCACAACATTTGACCCAGTTAGCAGTTGATTTAATCTGACTAGAATGTTTCAACTTCTAAATCCCTATTTGTCTAAATAAGTGGTGTTTAAAGGAAATCAGTCACTTTATTATTAAGTAATTTTTTTCTTAAAAAAATTTGACAATGTTTGGAGAAATCTGTCCAGCCAGAGTGCCCTCTAGTGTCCATTCATAGAACTTCCATAATATATGCTTTGAGGGGAAAATGTAATGAAGGGTGGCCACAAGCGTTGTTAGTTCTTGGTTGGACTCCCAGGCTTGTGTACATCCCTGCTAGCTTCTGTAATGAGTGTTCAGATGCTAGAGTGGAAAAGTCAATAAGGTGTCTGTCTCTCTGTCTCCCTCCCTCCTTCTATCCTTCCTTTCCCCCGTCCCCCCTCTTTTTTTGAGTTCTTAGAAAACAAGCGGAAAAACTAATAGGATTGTCCTTGTTTATTTTCTTAAAAGTATAATGGAAAAGTCGCATCTTACTTCTTAAATAGTCAGACTCCATATTATTCAGATTTTCTTTTTGGCTTTAAAAAATGTTTCAGATACTAAAGAGGATTTTTTAGATTTCTGATAAACCTAACACTTTGAATAAATCACAAGCTATGTGTAATAAGATGAACGCCCTCCTGACACGCTAATGTGACCGGTTGTATTGGAATTGCCAAGGAGCCTGCTGTTTGAGAGCCATATAACAAAACTAAGATGACAACCCTGATCCAGCGTGTGTCTCCACAGTTATCCCCTCAGAATTCAAAGATGACATTCCAATGATGGAAGTTGTCAGCACGTGTATGTTCTGTCTGGTTAGTGAATACAGGGACATCTTATTGATATTGCTTGCATTCTTTTTGCATTAACTCATCAAAACTCAATTATCATGAAATTAAAAACAGGAAACAGTTCTCAGTGAAACAAAAGCAGCCAGTGTATTTAACTCTGTGCTGTGTTTCAGGCGACCCACATTGTATAAGTGACAAAGCATTTATTACCCGGTTTATTGTGGTATTATAGAACGGAGAGCGCTAAATAATCAATCAGTTAATGGTCTGTATGGCAGTTTGAACACATCACATCCATTGTGCTTATGCTGTTAGAAGGATGAGCTGATAACTCCAGTGTATGTTGCATGTTTATTCAGAGCCTAATGTCCTAAACTAGGGCTGACAGAAATCTTGGAAAATGCAGCTTTAGCCCTGGCAGTTTCAAAGTTGCTAAAATATTTTAGAAATAACTTTGAGAGGCTTTGGGTACAAAAGTCCCTAAAGATAAGAGCTGGAATTATCCTTTAGATTACTTTCATTTTATTCTCTTCCTTTAACCAGCTTTATGTTTTGAAAAAGTTTAAATTTAGGGACTTCCCTGGCGGTCCAGGGGTTAAGACTTCGCCTTCCAATGCAGGGGGTGCAGGTTTGATCCCTGGTCCGGGGAGCTAAGATCCCACATGCCTCCTGACCAGAAAAACAAAACATAAAAAAAGCAGAAGCAATATTGTAACAAATTCAATAAAGACTTTAAAAATGGTCCATATCAAAAAAAAAATATATATATATATATATACGCCACTGAGGCTGTTTTTTTTTTTGAAGTTTAAATTTCAAAAAGTTTTTTTGTTACCTCGTTTGGTTATATTTGTACCTTAGCTCCTTTATTATTATTATTTTTATGATGTGTCCTAAATTCTGTATGGTGCTTATTTCACAAAGTGTTTATCACATCTCATGGATATTGCTCATTACACAGGGAGGCTGACTCATCTTCAAAATATGTTGCAAGTAGGCTTAGGTTTGTTATAGAAAATAAGTGGGAAGTAACTTAGGTGCTGGTTTGAAGAAACATGTTGCAATTACAAGTTTTAGGTAAAAACAAGAAAAGGAGAGAGGGAAGAAAAGACATTCAGAATTAGATCTTTTTGAAAATGGTCCTTAATTAGATGAGAGCAAGAAGTAGGATTCTTGTGTGGATGTTATAAAGTGTTCTTTGAATGAGGACAGAATTTTTTTAGACTTTTTTGGTGGTTTGGAGTGGCCCTTTAATTGCTATTTGTTCATTTTTAAGTGAGTGCCCATTACATGAAAGCTCTAACTCTTGTTTTCTCTTTCTTCTTCTTAGGAGATAAAAGCACCGATTATGCTAATTTTTACCAGGGTTTGTGGGACTGCACAGGAGCTCTTTCTGATGAATTGTCATTTAAACGTGGTGATGTGATTTACATTCTTAGCAAGGTAAGCAGATACCCCAAAATGACAACTGTAAATCATGAATACAAAGCTGCATTTTTATGCATTTGGATCTACAACACTAGGGAAAAAATGCCAATTGGAATTCTTCTAGGTCCTTGTTAACAATTGGGAGTTCACAATAATTATTTTGTCAAGTGAAATATAATCAAATTTTAAACACAATCAGATAACAGGATTCAACTTAACAGTGTGTTTACCTATCACTTCAGCCTTTGGCTCACATCCACACACTGCCTTCTCCAGAAACAATATACTTATGTGAAAGTTAACATTGTAAGGTATTAGATTATTTATTATGTTTTTCTTTCCTCTTCCTTTTTATTCTTCTGTGTGCTTATTCTGATTTTGTCTGCCATTCACTACTGGTAACACTGTGTTTATAGAACAAGTTTTTCATCTTTATGTAAATACATCGGGTGTTCCGACAATTTAAAAGCAATACTTTTCTATTCAGACAGGTTTAGGTAATTTTTTTTTAAGTTTAACATAATTGTATTTGTAAACATAATAGCAAAGTATTTTGCTATGAACACATCCTTACATATACAAAATTGTTTCTGCCTCTTAAGATACTGGATTATTCAAAATGCTTCTGGCCTTAGATCTAAAAGTCAAGATTCATAATTGATTATACTTCTAATGACATGCATGAGCTCCTTTAACTTTCATATTTTAACTTTGCCTACTGTAATATGGGGGTTGAAAAGTATCTCCCTCAGTCTACTTCATGAGGCCACATTAGAAACAAATGATGTATGGAGACTATTTAAATATAAGTAAAATGTTACATAAATCATAAGTCTAGGAGTTTAATGTGCTTTGTTGATTAGAGAAATATTTTGGAAAGATTATGACTTATTCAGAAATATAATATGACTTATTAGATACAGAAGAGAATTTGGAAATAAGGTCACTAATTGAATTTAAACACTAGTTGACTGGTGCATAAAATCATGTACAGAGAATCATAGAACATTTGAGTGAGAGATCTTAGGGCTCATCTATCTATCCTTGGTTTTACACATAAGGGAATTTGGGTCAAGAAAGTGCCAGAGCCAGTACTTAACAAGGTGTTTTGACTCCCAGATCAGAGCTTTCTGCTCTATTTTTTTTCTTATGCCTGTATCTATCTTCCTTCTTTTTTCCCTCTCTTCTTCCCCCTTCCCCCTTCTTTCCTTACTTGTATTCAATTTGTAACTATCGTAAAGTGTGTAAAATGTGCAAGGGCCCATTCTAGGCACCAGGAATCCCGCCCCCCCCAAAAAAGAGAGAGAGATATAAGCCCTTGTAGATTATTGGAGGAAAATAGTAAGTAAATACAGCCAACTGTGATCATTGCTGGTTGAGGTGCCCAAATAAGACTTGTCCCTTATTTCTCTCAGTCCTCTGCTTGCTAGTGTTTTTTTGTTTTTTTTTTGAAAGATACTTTCAGTTCTTGGAAGCTATAGATAGCCATATCACAACTCTTGGATTAAGCCTGTTACAGAGCATTCAATAGTCCTGTGTTAAAATGACAGCTTTTTGAGTCAGTTACTTAATATAGAAAGCAAACTGATTAGTTTCAGTTCTTGAAAAGAAACTTTCTTGGAATCATTCCTCCAATTTACTTAGATCACAGTTTCTTTCACCAATTTAGCTGCATAAAATTAAATTGTGTGTAAAATTGCATATAAAATTAAAAGGTTGATTAGCTTCCACTTGGAACTTCAGACTATAGGGATAAATGGCATGTAGCCAGTATGTTTGTATGGTAAAATATGAAACTTACAAAGACCATGTTTGTTCTTGAAGTCTTCTTTATGAATCAAGTTGTCTTTGTTTTTGTTTTTGTTTTTTTTCAAGTTGTCTTTGTTGCTGAAAGCCTGAGAGTACCAGCCTCTGGGACAGGCTGTGGCGCAAGCAGCGTTCCCATAGGCTTGTCTTATTTCTGCCATTGCCTCAGAAAATCATTTTCTGTGAATATGAAATTGAAAGTACAATCATAGGTGTGTATCATATTTCTAGGATTCTGGGGGAAGTCATTCCTTTTCTCCCAAACCTGTTTTGGGATGATTGTAATTTTATGTGTGAAGCCTGTCATAGAGCTAAGGGTGGCAGTCCACCTCACAGGAAGAATATACTCCTATCTAAAATTTCTAAATGCTGTTATTTGGGTATGGGCTGCCTGAAAATACTTCCTTTATCAACCTTTCACAAGGTTTAAATTTCCACCGGCAGCATTTCATGAGAGGCCTTCTAGAGATGGGCATTTTATCTGGAGCTCATTTTGGTTTTTGAAAGAAGAGACAAGGCTTTGTTAGCACATTATCACCATTGGCTGGATGAGTAAATACCCATATTTACCCAGCTGCGGACCTAGTAGAATCAACCAGGTTGATCTTAGTGAGGGTGAAAGAAGGACAGTTAGTTTTCTCTTGATGGAATTTGGACAAATTCTGGGCCGTTGATGAGCATCTTGGCTATTTGTTGTCAGGTTCCTTTGGGGTTCAGGATATATTTATGAAGACTCTTACTTCCCCACTTGGCTTTGGGTGAGTTCAGATAGGAACCTCTGGTGATTCTCTAATTATATATTTGCTTGGTCTTCCAGTTTTTATAAAAATTTTGGCAAACATAGACCATAAGTTAATATCATAAATTTATTTAATATGTGAATGATGACAGCAGTTTGAATGCTGAGTATCATTATGAATTTAGAACTCAAGGCCCTTAGAAGAAGAGAGCAAAGAATTGCTCAAAAGGACTTGTTTCTAGATCAAGCTAGAGCTGATGCTGTGTACTGACTGTTTTTTTTTAAGTGCAATAAATATAGAAATCACTAGCATTGTTATATGCCTAGAAATTTGTTTAACCTTTCTCAGAGTTATATTTAGATTCCATGGTGATGGAATGAAAATTTACTGTTTAAATTTATTTTTTACACCATCTAGTGGCTCAGAATGAGTGGTGCAGGTAATTGCAGCTAATGTGCGCAATCAAAATGATGTCATAAATCCAACTTTAAATTCAGCTATGGGTTATTACTTTCCTATCTCATGTCAATGAAGTATAAGCATTAATCATGAAAATTCTTTTCATCATTCTGAATTAAATGTAAAAATTGTATACTTAAGGAAAAATGCACTTTAAAGAGTCTAACAGTATTTATAGAGACATAAAAAATGTGTACTTAGTAAAAAATAAATCAGTGCCACAACTTTTCTAATAAAAAATGCCATTTAAAAGATTTCAAAGAAACACAACTTGCTTTTTATAATTAACTGATCTATAGTTTGCAGTATTTAATTATCGTTGATTTGACTTACCTTCTAGAAGCTTGTTAGTTCTGAAAATAATCTTTTAAAAGAAGGTAATACAAGATAGTTTAAGAAGAGATACATTCTTTTCAATATAAATAAACCTTTAGACAAATCAAGAAATAAAATGGCATGTACTATAATAAAGAATATTTTAATTTTGTAAATATAATGACAAAAAGATTTAGCTAGTTTGATGATTAGGCTCTCTGTATTAAAATTAACTATAGAAATATAGTTTGATTTTAAAATTCAGGCTTTTTTTTCTATTTTTGCAAGGAAGCCTTGATGGGGTGTCAGCTGTGCTCAGTCTGCCTGGGGGTGATTTATTTATTTTAAGCCTCTTTTGAGTTATACAAATCTTAGCTTTTCTTTCTTTCTTTACTTTTTTCTTTCTTTTTTTTTTTTTAGTGAAAATCAAATGTTACAATAAAGAAGGAAGAGAAAGCAGCTACCCTGCCCTTCCCCTTCCCTTTTTAACATTTTCCAATTAGCAGCTGCCATGTGACCCCTGGCTGAGCTAGCCCCTCCTTCAAAGTGTCTGGCATTTTCTTAGTTTTAACCTTTGAACCTTACTAATAATAAATCTAAATACTACTTGCCTAAAAATGCAAGCCTGTAACTTTTTGCTTACAGGTCTTTTCATATAACATTGCTGCTGTTTTTTTATGTGTTAAAACATTTTATATACTTCAATAGTTCAGTGGAGATTTAGAAATTCCCCCCCCACCCAAAGATGGAAGGTATTTATAGGGATGGATGAAAGTGAAATATGTGATTTTTTTTTTTTAAGCAAGGTACAATTACCTTCTTTTTTTTTTTTTAATTTATTTTTGGTTGCGTTGGGTCTTCATTGCTGCACAGGGACTTTCTCTAGTTGTGGAGAACAGGAGCTACTCTTCATTGTGGTGCATGGGCTTCTCATTGCGGGGGCTTCTCTTGTGGCGGAGCATGGGCTCTAGGCACGCGGGATTCAGTAGTTGTGGCACACAGGCTCAGTAGTTGTGGCACGCTGGCTCTAGAGTGCAGGCTCAGTAGTTGTGGCACATGGGCTTAGTTGCTCCACGGCATGTGGGATCTTCCCGGACCAGGACTCGAACCCGAGTCGCCTGCATTGGCAGGCGGATTCGTAACCACTGCGCCACCAGGGAAGTCTCCAGGAATATGTGATTTTTATGACAGCTGCCTTGTTAGTGAAGTTATTATGAAACACAAGGCCTACTTTCAGATTTATTTGATGGGGAAATTCATATTTGAGATTGCAAATCTTTTATTTATTTATTGTTTAGGAATCAGGTTGTTTACAATCATGCTAAATTCTTTTACTGGTTTGCATTTCAATTTTATTACCACCTTAAACATGGACATAATATCATAGTTAATAGTATCGTCCTAGAACCGTGTTTATGGAGTTTTATAATTTTCATGGCAGGATCCAGGTTATATAGCTACAGGCATATTATAGTCCCGCATAGCTCTTTGGCGATTTTATTCTATTTGCTGTTGTGGATTTACGTTGTCTATGTTTATCTTTCAATCTGTACTCACCAGTAAATCGCTAACCACATTCCTATTCTTACTTTTAAGGCAATAAATTATTTTTAGAGACTTAATGACAGAAGAGCTATGCTTCAGCAGGAAAGAGGCATGCTGCTTGTCTGCTATTAACAGAAAAATAAGAGAGTTAAGAATCCTGGACTATTTCGTCTAGTCTAGGACACATGTGACTTGGGCTTTGCAGCTTTCTGAGACATTTTTTATTAAGTCAAAAACAGGAAATGTGGGTTGACAGTGTTCACTAATATACAGTAAAAGGGCATTTTTTTAGTGTGTGTTGTTTGGAGTTTCAAGCATTGCTTCCCTTTGTAGCTGTGACTTTTTCCAGTGATTGGTGAAATGTAACTGTCACTGATCATTTGCTTCTCATTGTGAAAATGTAAAGATTCTGTTACTAAGGCTTTTTTGGCTTCAGACTTACCAGAAAAACAAATAAAATGAATATCTTGCTGAGCTCTACTGGCAGAGGGAAATAAAGAGCTCCTTTTTAGCTCTCTTAGTTTTTCCTTTGTGACCATCTGACCCCATGTGCCACATATAGCAAAACCACCTGCTGAAGAGTAACCAGGACACCTCAATATAGGACATACCTTGATGATACTACGCTAGTTCCCTAAACGTTATCACATCTTGTAGTCTTTTGGGAAGGAGGAGGAGTGTTTGTACTTGTCACTGCGGTTGTTTGGGTCTGACGGCATTTAGTTTCTATGCTAAATGCCCACGGTGAAGCATAGTGGGCAGACCTATGCTATGCTTCTAACCTCTCCCTGGTGGTGATAAGCAGTGTATGGAAACAGCACTGTGTCCGAAGGTGTTCTCATTCCACTCATGGGACTCCTCTTACCTATTTGCAAAAACCGTGCTCTAGTACTTCCCGATTTTCTCTTACATAAAATGGAGGGAGCATTCCAGGAAAATGTTGACAGATGAAAGGGGAAGGTGCCTGCAGGAGACAGGCTGTCAGGCTGAGCCCCTGCAGTGGCTTGAGAAGTAAAGGAGAAACCAGAAGGCAGTGTCAGAGAGGCAAGTTACACAGAGGTGGCAGTGGAGGGGCTGCTATGGCTGCAGAGCCTACACAGTTTAATTCTGCATGGAGTAAACAAAGGTTTTCCAGGAGCAAACCAAAACAACCTTAAAGAAAAGCACCCTGTTGGTAAGTAAAAAAAAAAAAAATCTTAAATTGAACAATCCATGATTTTTTTATGCCCTTCTGCTCTCCCCCCCACCCCACCCCCCCAAAAAATCAAGAGCTCCCTCAATGTATATATGGCACATTCTCACTCTTTTGAGATGTCTCCTTTCTTATCCCTTTAAAGATCAGATTCCCTTTGGAACAGCCCGTAATAATCAGCTTGCCTTATAGTGCACTCCAATATGCTCTGTTTTTTTGTTGCCCTGGTATTTTGCTACACCAATTGGTGGGAAGGCAGAGAGAGGGGATGAAAAAGTATTTATTGCATACCTACAGTATCCTGTTCTAGGTACTCAATGTGCTTTCAGTCCTCTGATTCTTAAGGTAACCCTACAGAGGATATGTTACTATCAATATAATTTTGCAGGTAAGAAAACTGATGCTTAGTAAGCTTATTATGTAAATCACCTGAGGATACCAGCTAGGAAGTACCTTCTCCTGGAATCAATGCAGATCTGACCCTAAAGGCTTTTCTCTTTCCATTTTGCTATATCTAAGTGGGCCATGACCAGGATTATTCGTTTCCCTGTCTCAATTCCTTGAGGTAGACACTGTGTCTTGAGTATTTTTGAATCCCCAATATCTAACATTATGGCAGATAGATGTTTAATATATGTTTATGAAAATATAGTTAAAAATAGGAAATAATTGGGACTTCCCTGGTGGCGCAGTGGTTAGAATCCGCCTGCCAATGCAGGGGACATGGGTTCGAGCCCCGGTCCGGGAAGATCCCACAAGCCGTGGAGCAACTAATCCCGTGTGCCACAGCTACTGAGCCTGCGCTCTAGAGCCCATATGCCACAACTACTGAGCCTGCGCTCTAGAGCCTGCAAGCCACAAGTACTGAGCCTGCGTGCTGCAACTACTGAAGCTGGCGAGCCTAGAGCCCGTGCTCCGCAACAACCAGAGAAAGCCTGCGCGCAGTAAGGAAGACCCAACGCAGCCAAAAATAAATAAATTTACATTAAAAAAAAAGGAAATAATCCTGAACTTCTTAAAGGAATTTAGAATGGTAGAATCGTAGAGGTAAGGGAACCTTAGTGCTAGCTCTTCACTTTATAGAGGCTCCACATAATTGGGGAAAAATAAATAAAAGGCTAATACATTAAAAAAAAAAGGAAATAATCCTGAACTTCTTAAAGGAATTTAGAATGGTAGAATCGTAGAGGTAAGGGAACCTTAGTGCTAGCTCTTCACTTTATAGAGGCTCCACATAATTGGGGAAAAATAAATAAAAGGCTAATGGAAAAAAAGACTGCCCCTGGAGACCTGAAAAGACAATGGAGTTTCTGCGCTTGAACTTCCTGAGCTTCTTGGCAGCCAAACTGAAAAAAGGAGAGACAAGGAGCTAATAATTCTTTTTAATCATAAAGGAGGAAGCTTGGCTTTTCCCAGCACTGGCTACTTAAAAAAAAAAAAAAAAAAACTCACGTGAATTTCTAGAATCTTCGCTGATTATCTGACCTCAACAACTTTATATAATAAGAACAGCAGCAGATATTACCCTCAACAACAAAAAATTTATAGTACATATAGCAAGAGATTTCATATAGGTAATTCTGTGAGGGTCCAAATGTATTAATAATTAGATTTATGTTAAGTACGTAACTGGATTACTGTGGAGTCTCAAAGAGTGATATAAATGTAAAAAAAAAAAAAAAAAATTACCCCTAAAGAACTTGGGGATTGCCCAAGGTCACATACCTAGTTAGTAACAAGCTGGAGACTCTCAATCTTCTGAGAAAATAATCACAAGAATAAGAAGCAGCAGCTGAAAAACTAGCAGATTTTCCCCTAGACCTGCCACACTGTTTCTGCCTTTGCAGGGTTCTGTCTTAACCTCTTCCGTACTTACAGTAAATTCAACTGCAGCCATTTCTTTGAAGAACTAGAATTATTTGGTCCCAGTTCTTCAGGGGACAGGTATCTTTCTTTCTGCAAGTGGAATTTAAGCTCTTTAGACAAGGTATGCTATACAGCACATTGGAAAACGTGATGGGCAGCAGCCAGCCATGAGTAGAAGCAGCACACTTCATATTGTGAAGCTAAACATACTTCAGAACAAATGTTTGTTTAGTCATTACTAAAATTCTTCAAGTATGTCCAATATACACACAGAAAATATATTCCTATTGGAAATTACCCTTCTTAAGAAAACATTTAGGAGGGTCATCTGGTGCATCATCCAAAATGAAGAAAAAATATGTTTGTTTCATCATGAAGTACATATTTATTGAACATCTTTTACACATCCTGGAGTGTGGGGCATACAGTTTGAGTGTAAGACATTGCCATGATCTCCGTGAGTTTCTACTTTATTTTAGTTGAACGGACAAAACTAAAGTACATAAACTCCACTGAGGAATAAATACTCAGCTTGAAATGGGAGATGTAAGTATGGATTAGATAATTCAGAGAAAAATTCATGAAAGCTGGGTAACCTGAGTCGAGTCTTAGTTACTAGATAGGCTCTGGATGAGGGAGAGGAGATACCCCTTGGGGAAGGAGTGCCACATACAGAGGCAGGAATGAGTGCAGCACAGAAGGTTGGGCTGTGGGACCAGAGCAGTGAGAGGAGTTTGTAGTTAGAGCATTGGGGGGCTAGTATACATTCCTGAGCAGCCAAGTAAACTGACAAAGGCCGTTTCCGGGAAGTACAGAGAGGCAGAGTGGATGATGCAATAATCCAGGGTGAGGTGATGAAGGTCTGAACTAGAACAGTTAACGGTCATGTATTGGCTGGTGAAATACACTGAGGACCAAGGCCACCCACTACTGAGCATGATTTGATCTTTCTTTGCCTAACAATATCTAAGAATCATCAGTCTGCATATCAGTTTTTACTTTATGCCATTGTAAATGTTGACTGTGTAGGAATTTGAATTAAATGTGTCTTGACTCTGGAATATAAACTAAAATTTGTTACAGGAATTAAGTTCTTACTATCACCTTCCTTGCTCGTCTTTTGTCTCTCTCGCTTTAAAAATGGAGTGCGCAGTGCACGGAGGAAAAAAATAGTAATTCTTTGAATTAGAGTAACTCAAAGTCACACTTGCGTAGTAAATTATAAAGTAGTGAGGTTGATTTCCATGAGCTGCTAAGAGACTTAGGGTGGTAAAGCAGGTTTGTGATGGTGGTATTCAAACATCAGGGAGGATCTTAGAAATTGTTAGTGTCCATTTCCTCATTTAAGGAATGAGTTAGGAGACTAAGATTCAAGCAGTTAAAGTGTAGATAATAACAGTAAAAAAATGAAGTTGTCAAGTACCTGTTGTGCATTTTAAGACAACTTTTGAAATGACGGATGTATAAGAAACGATTCTTACTAAGTTTCTAATTGGAGATAGTAAAAAGGAAGAGATTGAAGAGGTAGCCTTGAAGAAAGTATTTCCGTATTTTAAATAGTTATCTAGGTTTCACGCTACTACAATGTTTATGAACAATTTGAAAAATTGAAAGTATCACAGTGAATAGCTGGAAAACAATGGTAAAGTCCACTGGTTCTGAAACTCAATGTAGTTTATATTTTGTGAATAAAATTACCTTTATTTCTGCACAAGGCTGGTATGTTTTGAAGCACAGATATACGTTTGGAGAAAGGAATGTAGTCTTTTAACCTTTCTAACACCTGTTGCTTTCAAACAGATTGGTAACTACTTTCTGAAAGGGGTGGTACGTCACAAAATCTTACTAATGTTTCAAGTTTCTGTTAAGGCAGCATTCTTTTACCATATGGTTTGTAGAAAGTGGATTAACATACTTGAGAAATGAGAATCATGGTGCTGAAAAGGATTTAAGTAAATGTTGGCATCTTATTTAAGTGTAAAATAATACACTGGCAGAGAGAGAAGATTTAGTTAGTAAGTAAACATGGACATAGGTTTGCTATTGTGTTGGATAAAGTCTCTGTTTCACTTTATCAAAACTAGTCCTTTTTTTCCTGCCTTTTTACATAATCACTTTAATTTATTGCTTAATAATGATTAATTGAGGCCTAAAATTTTAACTATAAAATAAAACAAAAACTATTTTAATGATATAAAAATTGAAAACAGAGGCGTTAGATCACAGCTGTTCAGTGCTGCTTTATGATTATTTTCTCAAATTATTGGGCAAGTTCAGCTTTCTTGCTTCTTTGACTGCCACATTACATTTTGCCTTGAAGCCATCCATTTTGCAGATATTAAATTTCTTTTGAGTACTATTTTTATACACTAAGCATCACTACACCTCTAGATCTTGATAGCATTACTACGGGAGGAGAAAGAAGCTTTGTGTTAGTAATTACCTAACATTGTCAGAAGCTGACTGCAGGCCTCTTTCTAGTGATAACAGAATAACTGCATAATGTAGCTTTATAGCACATGATTAATAGAAAATAATTACACGTCCTACAAAGGGATGCAATATTTCTTATAAATTGACTAGAATGGTTTCCTGTAGATTAAAGGACTCTTCATTATTTTATCAGTCCTCCTGAAGTGCAGTCACTTGCCTATGTTAGCATTTCAGTTGATGTTAAGAGCCGAGTAGGGTGAAGAATACCAGATGGCAGACCTTCTTGTACCTGAGATCTCGTGTGCCATCAAGATGACATGATGCTTCCTAACCTTTCAGAGATTTAGATGGCAGCCTGGTATGACTTTTGTCTCTTTATTTTTTGTTTATTAACAAGATAAGGTGTGAGGGTTGTTTTTTTTTTAATGACCCACCCGTGACTTTTAGACCAATACTACAATTAGTATGTGGACAGCGAGATAACATTGTACGGATTGCATTATTTTCCACTGTAAGTAATATATCATTCATAATCACATTTGTTTGGGGGCAGCAAACAGGGAAGGCAAAGGAAGGCAGATTTTCTTCCTCCAAAGGAAAGCGTGTCTGCTATCGAATTTTCAGGCTGGAGTTTAGAATAGCGTACTCCAAGATGCATCTTCATTCCAATTTATAGGCTGCAAATGGTTTAATTGGGATTCATGTTGCTCAGGAGGCTCATACAGAGGATAGTAATGATAAAAGTAAAAGCTTCTGTGTTTGCAGTCTTGCTGACGTCCTCTAATGGCTGCGGTGTAAATCCATAAATTTGCCTACTAGATTTTTACCTCACTATGTTTTCTCTTACCTCTTAATTCCACACAGGAGTGCTATATGGAATTCTTTACAAATGTAAAGTAATAAACATTCCGTTTTTTAATTTTTACTCTTTTCTGATTTAAACCTGTTCTATTTTAGAGGACTTTTATGAGGTGTGTATTTCATATGCCTTTCAATTATTTTAAATTAATTTAGTGAAACATTTAAGATTATTTTAGCCTAAAACGTAATTTTTTCCTAGAATGTTACTTTTAAGGGATTTGTTTACAGCTGAATAAACTCCTCTGCTGTTTATTACTGTACTTTCTGTTTAATGAATCTTCTCAGTTGCCGTCATGCAAAATTCTCTCATGTGTGAAGTATGTCATTGGTCCTTTGTTGAAGTGATTTGTTGGAGATCAATTTCTTAAATTTGGATGTGAATGAGCTTTTTGAGAGCAATAATATGCCCTTAATTTAGAGTGTAGATTATCATTTCAAAAACAGAATATTATAAAGTAATATGAACTTTCTGGTTTGTAACTTAAATCTAAACATTGAAACCCAGATTGCAGGCTCTTCTCTGAAAGCAGGTTTGGGTCATAATATGCCCTCTCACTAAATGTATTCTGTTTTTCTAGCCTTTTGGGGGCCGAGTTCCTTTACTCTTTCCAGATAATCAGCTGAAAAAAATCTTAGATGGGCATTGGATAAGAGCTTTCACACTTAGACTTACTTTGTTATATATCTATTTTGAAATCTTACACTGTGGCCTCTGCAAGGTGAAATACATTTGTTTTGTTAAGCATTAGGCTCTAATTGTATTCATTGCCTTAAAAAATTGAAAAGGGCAGTTTTATTAGGTACCTATTTAGGATATAATGGTTACTAACCATAGCTTTCAGTAAGTTGGTATTTTCTTCTGACAAGTATATTCTACATAGATTAGAGTCATCTTCACTGAGTTCTGGGCATCAGACTATTTTCGTTGCTTAGAGAATTTTGTCCACTAAATTCACACTCTCAGGAAACTTTTAAAATCTTGAGTCTACTGCCTCATAAGCCAGAGCTGTGCCCTCATTAGAATCAGGCCTTTTTCTCCACCACCCCCGTTTTCCTTCCATCTTATTCTTATGAAAAACTTAATTCTGATACACCCCATTATTTTAAAAAGTACTTATAGGTTTTAATCTTGTAATCTCTCTGTTGATAGACTACATATCGATACACACCTGGGAATGTTGCTACATTTGTATGGAAAAATTGTATTATTTTCCTTTCTGATGGTCAATAGCATGGTTAGTCATCAATACAAATGTTAAATCTGTACTGGTATTAACATTCCCTCCCCACATGTAACTCGATATACATATGCACATTTATCTGTGACTCAGATGTTGGAAATCATAGCCTATTGAATTACTTTGGGGATTGATTTTAAAAATTTATCTTATATGAAAAATTAAATTTGGGTCCTACAGTGCTTTTTCAGAGTATTGCTTTTGGGAGATATTATTCTTGAAACTTGTAATTCATTTTACTTTGTTTGTACCTCACTAAACATAGATAAATTTGAGATAAAAATACATTAGGCAATCTGGCAGACAAATGAGACCGGGTACAGTGTTCACTATGCCTAGAGCAGTGGTGTGTCTGTCAGTGGAGCAAAGGGAAGAAAAGGAGGCACAGGATTAGCTCACACTGCAAAATAAACGCAAAAGTGACTCATCAATCAGTCTTTTTTTACAGCTAGATTAATATTTTGCCTTTATAATTTGAAATACTTTTATTTCCTATTGATCTTCCCCCGTAAGGGTGAATCTAATACCACCTTTAAATTCCTTCCATTCATCCTTTACCTAATGTAGTTTGTGATCAATCAGAGGAACAATAAATGCCTTTGGGAAGCTTTTGAAAAGGAGCCCTTTTGTGAATTATTTTGGAAAGCCAGTTGGGGAAGCATTATTAGTGTTTCCTTATTCTCTAATTTATCTGTTTAGAACGCCTATACTCATTTTTAGATTTTCCCAAGAAGGGGCATACCTCTACATCCTAAATCATTTTCGGTCATATGAGTTTAACTAGGAATTAAGTAGTTTATTGTTAAAAAAAAAAAAGAAAGTCTTATCCTTGCTAGATGATAAGCTCCTTGAAGGCAAAGATAGTATCCTAAGGATCCTGGCTATGACCTCGGAGCCTCTAACACTGGTGTTTACATATTAAAAGGTGTCCCCCAGGCTCTGTGTGTGTGTGTGTGTGTGTGTGTGTGTGTGTGTGTAAGAGAGAGAGATGGGGGAGAGAGAAGGGAAAGGGGCCCAGAGAGCGGACTTTCTTATGTAGTTTCATTTGCTAGGTTTCTATCCTAAGTGACTGTTTCTGTGTTCTACACTGTGAAATAAACAGGCTTTGTCTTATACATTAATTTAAATCTTTGCCTAACAGCATTTTTAAAGTGTTCAGAAACAAAAAAAGATCAAAATGTTTCAATTTGCAGCTCAAGCTCCTATAACTTTATAAAAAGAAATAACATTTCTAAGAAGTTGCATACAAACAACATTGTACTTACACCCAGTCTGAAGGTTAATATTGCATATTGTTTTCAATTAGGAATACAATAGATATGGCTGGTGGGTAGGAGAAATGAAGGGAGCCATTGGCTTGGTGCCGAAAGCCTACATAATGGAGATGTATGATATTTGAGAGTCCTGGGTAAGTACATTTTAATCCAATATTCTGTAATAGCTCATATGTTCTCTTGGTTTCTGCGTTATGAGTCTTTGCCTTTTTAAAAGTCTTTGTAGTTTTCTGATAGCACAAAGATTATGCTCCCAAATCATCTTCTTCTTTAAAAAAAAAAAAATCTAGTTTAGTTTTAAAAATAACTTCATAGAATTTACTTTGGAAATAAATAGATTATTTAGAGAAAATCCCTGTGATAATAACCAGCTGTTTTCCCAAACCTCCTCCTCTTTAGTAAAATACCACTTTCATGGACTTTCTGAGGAGCTGAGTTGACAAAATATTGAGTAAACATTCATTATTTTCCCTTGGCTAAAAATGTAACATTTTTCTAAGCAGGGAAAATCAACATTTTGCCTGAAGAAAAAAATTAGAATGCAACTTCCCCTTTCTGCCTGCAGAAAAGGAAGATTCCTCTGCTGGTGTGCAAATGCTTTGGATTGAGAATCGTCGTGAAAGCATGAGTGACAGCTCATAACCTTTCTTTGTTTTGTTGAGCATCGTTTGTCTTTGTTGTTTTATGCATTCATTATAATATTCCTCTGATGTGAAATTAAATGAAGGATATTAATGTAAATTAGATGCAAGCAGTAAAGTTATTATACCTGTTGCTGTTTTTCAAAGAAATAATCATAGGTTTATTTACTCATTTGATTTGTGTGAAAAATTCAGCACTATTTTATATGTATCATATAGTCATTGCTACTTCTAGTAAGAGTTGTAATTTCTCTTAATACTGGATATCAATTATTTTTTAGAATGTAAGATATAATTTCATAAAAATTTCAATTGAATGTATCATGCACGTTTTTGGCAGATGCTATCTAAAGAATGTAGCTTTGTTAAAACTTTGTAGATGAGTTATCTTAGTATTTATTTTTCAAACAATAGTAACATGTTTGTTTTCATGAAAGAATTTTTACTGATTGGTGAATTTACTTTATGTTAAATATAGCCACAAGAAAGAAAAATGATAGAATTGCAAATGGGGAGTGTGCTGTCACCCTCTGCAACACACGTGAAGACCAGAACCATGGTTTGTGCAAAGCCCTTTACCAATAATAAATACCCCGGTTATATAATGGGCTTGCCAACATTTTCTACTGTAGTTTTCTTTAAATTTAATGAAACAAAAATTTTGTGAGAGGTCCCATTCTGCCACTAATGTAATGGCATAAAGAATCTCAATGTATTCTCAAAGTCAGAAGGCGTAACTGAGTACTCTTACCCTGCCTGATTGTTACTGTGCTATTAAGTCCCACCACAAAACTGCAAGTCTAGATTTGGGCCCGCTCTGCACCTCTGAAAGCAATGAGAAGAGAAGGAAGGCTCAGAGAGGAGGGTGTAGAAATCTGGTGGGAACATGTACCCAGGTACAGGTGAGTGGAAGGGTAGTGTTAGTCTGACATTGGAGGTGTACGCTGTACTCCAGAGCAAGGTTTGTGGAGTTATATTATTACTTTTTCATGTATGTTTGAAATCAGAGGTATTTTAAATGTCTACAAGGTACCACTATGGTGTATATATCAAAATATACTGCTGATTGGATAATTATTTGAAGTAAATATAATCTGCTAATATTGAATCCTTGATTAGAAGGTACTACTTTTGTTGAACTTTTCAGATCTTTGCTTTAAAGATAAATATTCTAACCATGCAAATGAGCCGATAATGTTTAAAAACCTCCATTATTTATAAAAACTATCTACAAGCAATATTTCAGAGTTTATGTTTTACTGTTATCCCCTCTGTACTGTGATTATCAGATTTCACATGTAAAAATATATATATATTAATTTGGGGGATTGTGGGTGAATTCTAGTTTATATAGATTAGACCATGTCAAGTTAAAGCTTTCAGAAATTAATTTATGCACTTGTTAATCTTTTCCTAATACAGAGCCATTGGAATAGATTGAAATCATCTTGGCAAAAGTGAGACCACTGGAGATGAATTTAGTGGATTGGTTTTCAAAGCCTGAGAGATTGAAAAGTGAAAGCAGTTGTGGGTTCCACTGAAAATGTAGACATCCTTGTGGACACAGGTTTTGTGCTTCTGGCCTAAATGAAGGTTTTAGTCTTGGGCCAGTAGATGGCAGCAGCTTTTCATTGCATAGGAACCCACTTGGAAACCCCTCCTCCACTCAGGCACAGACTTACTCCAAACGTAAAGTATTTAGAAGATTATTGCCTCTTTTTACAGTTAATCCAGGAGAGGGAGTCCTTTGCCAACTGATGCCAGATAGTCTCTGGAATGGTGACAGTACAGAAAAAGAGTGTTAACTTTTGTCCAGAGCTCCTCTGGCCTTTGTTCTTTTTCACTTGAATATAGGCGGGAGATGAGAAAGGAAACAAAAAATTTTTAATTGGACTGACAGGAAAAACAATCATTACTTTCAACTCATGACTACTTTGTATTCATTTGGTGAAATCATCTGTATACTAGGAGGCAGAAAGTTTTCTTTACACCCTTGACAATATATCACACACTCTTCAAGAACATAATAATAATCATTAATGTGAATTTAAACAACATGGCTTGTTAGAAAATATGCTAATTGCTATGTTCTCATTATGTTTGCTTAGCTTTTATTTGTTTTTCTATGAACAGAGAGCTAATTTTTTTCAAAGGTGATTGTAAGTCATATTTTACATAGCGTTTTGCTTGATTATTTGCTCTGTACTGAATTTGTACTCTATTGCCATTAGATGTTACAATAATGTTCCACTCTGCAAATTTTTAAGGTTCAAATAAAGTTTAATTGTTTGCAAACTGTTATGATGCTAATAATTCAACAGCCTGCTGTGTTACTAATGAAATTACTTTGTTATGATTAATTTGGAAAATAGTGTGTTTATTGTAGTAATTAAGCACAACAAGGTGAAGTAAATGATTTTAATGCCATCTGGCCTCCAAACCGAATGAAGAAATGAAATAGGGCTGTCATCTGAATTTATTCAAAGAAGTAAGGATAATACAAATTACTTTCATTGCTATAGGATTTACACTCAAGCACAGCTCACTCCATTCTGTTTTTGCCACTTGGTTGTCTCTGACAGTTTCTTTTATGAAAAAGAATGTTGTTTAGCCTAGCAATTATTTTGAATACTTTATATTATTTTAAGTAGATTATTTTTATCTTGCGCTAATTTAATTACAGATGATTATATAAAGTATTATGGGATCATAGAAAATTACTGTTCAACCATCTGTAGGTGAAATCTCTGTATGTGGAGGTTTTTTGCTATTACTGTTGAATATAGCCTTTCACAAAGAGTAGAGATTCCATTCAGTTGTTTCTAAAATGTTTCTACTCAAGACTCTCTTAGTTCTTATGATTCCACTTTTCCTATAATTTCTCTAGTCTAACCTATTGCTACTCACTTCATAGAGCCTGGTACCCCCCAGGGTCATAATTAAAAACAGAACCCAGAGCTGAGCTATATATTAGAGATCCAGATTTGTAGTTCAGCCACTATAAGAAAACTTACCCTAACATACATGTAGTTGAAAATCTTGAACTTCATCAGTGAGACTATTTGTGAGACTTTTTAAATCAAGCAAAGTACTTCTACATTTCAGATAAATCAGTGTTTGTATTTCAATTGTTGAATGGAATTATAAACTGTATAGAGGTCACTTTTACTTCTTTTGAGTTCAGTAAACTCAAGTATATTGAAAAACAGTCCATAAGGTAAAGAAAGAGATGGTGGAGATTAAAACATGATCATACCATAGAGAACACCGATTCACTCAGAGCTTGAAGGAATATAATTAATATGTAACATAAAAATATTTGTTAAAATGGCCTAGTTTGTTAGTAAAATCCTGAGTATTCTGAAATTCAGAGAAACAAATAAATAGTATTTATTAAAGTATCTTTCTACAAACCTAACCTACACTCAAATGCATAACTTAAACCGTTGATCCTCTGGATTGGGAACAAGAAATTTCTGGACATCCTCAGCTTCCGCCAACGTTACCATCCACTGCCTTGTAGTTGAATTCTTCTGGAATATTTGTTAGAACCTCTAATAGTGTAACATCTTGCTTGTGATGAGTTAAATACTTACAGAATTATTTTATTTGTAGTTTTGTAACATGGAATGACATTTCATTAATGTTATTTTCCAGGGGCTTTTTCTTGTTTTCCTTAGTAGAATCTGCTCTATCACTGCTTGATCAGAAAATGATTTATTGCCAGCATGGTACTTCAGAGTATATGGTGTGTATCCAGTAAATATTTATTAATTAACTGATGTGGCATCCTACAGTATCTGAGATTTAAGAAGAAAAGAGTTTGACTTCTCTATACCTGGTAGAGAAAATCCCTTTATCATTTAGTTCATCAGCTTTCTGACTGACAGTGTTCTCTTAGTAAAAAAAAAAAAGAAAGAAAAAATCAGTCCACTTTACCGAGTCTTTAAAAGCAGTTTCATCGTCCTCACAATACCATCAACAAGTGGACTGGATTGTTGGTAACAGAATTGAGTGAGATTGTTGAATAACAGGAAAATTGAATGTGGCAGCCAGTCTTTAGATGTTTCCTCCCTTCCTTTCCTGAGTCCAGCATTGTCACTCTTTCAGAGAAGGCAAAGGTGACTCAGGCAGCTTGGAGCAAGTGATCTAGTTATACTTCCAGTACATCCCAAATCACTGTTGCCCTGCCTTCCACCTGGGCAATAACAGAGAAGCCTTCTGATCTTGGAAGCATTCTAGCTGTCGCCTTGGATGGATCAAAAAGAAATATCTGAAAGTGGAAACTTTCACAGTTGTTGCTAAATCCAACCATAATTCAATTTTTGTCTTTTTTAAAACTTTCATTTCCTATTTCTTTAAAGTTGTATGGTTATGTTAACTTGAGTGCTTTGAGTCCCAAGATGAAAGGAACCATAAGTGCAGAAAGTAGCTGTAGTCATACCAGCGCTCAGCTTAGGTCTGTAAGGTTGGGAAAGGGGCTGGAGGTTGAGCAGTCTTGTGAATATGTGCAAAGGTGTGAAAACAGAAATTGCCCCAAAAGCCCATCTCGTGTCTTTCTTACTGTTGGAGCCTTGGAAAGTGTTTCCTCAGGTTTCTCTCTTTCTGTTTTCACTGTTTTGTTTTTTATTATCCATTACTCAGAGAGGTAATATAGAACAGCACTTGTCTGTTTTCTGTTTATTGGCCTCAACTTTGTAATATAAAAATATCACTCCTGCTAGAGTAAAAGCAGGTGCCATTTTGTGGCTTGAGCAGCAGTTCAGCTCTTTTTTGAGGAACGTGTCACACAGGTACTCCCAAAGGAGAAAATTAATGCCACCAATGTAATGCCAATTAAAAGTGACTGCTTTAGAGGAGGAGAAAATTCCACAAATAAGCAGATTCCCATACGCTGTCTCCCCCCTCCCAGCTCCCATGGGAGACCATTTAGAAAACCTTGTGTTCTTTCACTGTCATGTCAAAATGATGATAACAATTTAAGATAGTAATAGCAATAACTAATATTAATCGAGTGTTTACTACTTGTTATGCTGTGTACTCTTCATTCAGTCCTTCTACAACCCTATAATAAGGTAAGTTCTGTTGTTTGTTCCCATTTTCCTGATTAGGAAACTGAGGTTAAATAATTTGTCCCAAGGTCTAGGAGTAATGTTACCCAGCCTCCCTTCTTTGAATTCAGTACCATTTTGCTTCCCAGTACTGTAACAAATTCAGACCAAGTACTTAATTCTACTCTTTGCATATAGTAGGCACTCAATAAAAGCTTATTGACCACTGATGATGACACCATTCGTATAAAATAGTCTGGAGCCTGTGAAAAGAATAGCTCAGAAACTGGCACTGGGACAGCTGGAATTTGCTTCCTGTAGTCGTAAGGCAGACCATGGTGACTGTCAAATCCAAAGCAGCTAATACACAACGGAGAAGGAACTTTGATGCTGAAACATTTCTCTCTGTGAACTTCCAGTCTGGCTGAAAATAGAAAGTCAGTCAAGGCAGCAGAGAGTCGAGAGAGGACACAGTGCCAAAGGGACCCTTTCTGAACAACGTTTTCTAGTCTTTCGATCTCCTCAAGTCAAGCCCAAGGACACTCGCTGACCAGGCAAGGAAGCCTTGGAGAGGACTTTAAAGCTGGCTGCTTCTGTCTCAAAGAGTTTTCTTTTTTTTTTTTCAAAGAGTTTTCAATTAGTTGTTTTTTGGGGGTGGTGTCTAAATGGATAGGTTTTTTTTTTTAAACCAGTTTAAAAGAGTATTATTAAATTGTCAGCCCTTTACAATCAGTGAGCAAACTTCAATATAAAACATAATTTTGTAACTGAGTGATGGCAATGTCTGGCCTAAGACTTTTTTTTGCTTGTTGAGATAAGAATTTGTTTAAGGAGAACCTTTATTGTAATATCTGGCACCTGAGTATGAGGTCTTATTCCTTGGGCATCTACAATGGTGCCTTGTACAAGGCTCCTTAACGTGAAAGTCTTCTGTTGTGTTTCTTGAACAAAAAAAAATTTTTCAAGTTTTGTACCTCAGTGGTTGGAGGCTGGTAGGGGTCGGGGGTGGAGGGAACAGAAGATAGGTAAGAACTAACATTCATTAGGGAGCTCTGGAATTTAGCCAGAGGAGGGGTAGGATTGGGCCCTCTCATGGTCTAAAGCACACCCTGAAGTATTGGCCATTTTATAGCCCAAAAGTAGAAGGTGCACTGAGGGTCAATTTCCAAGGAGCATTTCATTCTGTAGAGTAGGTTTCCATGCCTGGCACTCAGAATATCATGCTTCTAAAGGACAGGGAGGGAATGACTTCACATTGTCCTGATCTTCAGCTGCCCACCAAGTAGATTTCACTGGTGTAAATAACCTGTCCCATCCAGATGGATACACAACTCATTCCTAATTCCCTGTTCAAGCACTTGTGGTCTGTGGAGTCTCAGTCACTACCTCTTCCATCACCTTCCACCACTTTCCCCCTCCTCCAGCTTTCCCAAGGAGTTAAGTCATGTGAGGCATGAGACAGATAATTCTTATCCCTCTATGAAGTTATGGATATCAGTCGTGGTCTGTGTTTTCTGTGAACCCAGCAAAAGCCAGGTATATAACAATGTGTTTATCCCCTTACATGCACCCTGAATTGGAAAACTGAAAGAGCTATCTGGTGAGCGTGCATCGGTATCTGTTGCTTTGCTTCAGTCGGTCAGCATATTTGCTTTATTCTTTATTATCTCAGGGCTTGCTATTTCTCTTCCTATCTAATGAAATGATTCCATTTTGAATAATTACATTTAAGTGCCAACAGTGTGCTAGGGGCATTTCAAACATACAATTCAACACAGTCTTTCCCAAGCCGACTCATAGTCTAAGTGAAACAGACAAGACATAAACTCAGGAAAGGAACAGCCCCAGGTAGCCTCCCCTTTGTGCGATTCTTAGCAAGTTCAGTCACTAGCAGTGTCCCAAGACATAAAAGAAAAGGTTCTCTGATTTTGTTACATCTGAACCTAGGAAACAAACTGGGGATCCTTTCTCACATATGGGTCTTTTTTTTTTTTTTTTTTTTTTTTTTGCGGTACGCGGGCCACTCACTGTTGTGACCTCTCCCGTTGCGGAGCACAGGCTCCGGACGCGCAGGCTCAGCGGCCATGGCTCACGGGCCCAGCCGCTCCGCGGCATGTGGGATCCTCCCGGACCGGGGCACGAACCCGCGTCCCCTGCATCGGCAGGCGGATTCTCAACCACTGCGCCACCGGGGAAGCCCTATATGGGTCTTTTAATGTGCAGAGGGGAAGGCAGGTGCAAGCGTTTCAATGTTGATTCAGATGAAAAGACTGATTTTTAGAAAATTTCTGAAATGCTTGTAGCTACTGAATTGTGAGGGGAACCAAAGAGCTGTGTGTATAATGTGAACATCTTTTTACAGAGTTGCTGCCAATTATGGTAAAACATAATTCTGGAAGCTGGAGGACCCCTATCCCTTTAGGAAACAGGGAGCAGAGCTGTACCAGTGGTGTTCAGCTGAGAGCAGGCGGTAGGAAGACCACTGGAATTGGAGTCCATCAAAATTCTAGTTTCGGTTCTTGAATCCATTGTGTCCTAGAATAAGTTTCTTCCCCTGCAAAATACCAGTAGCCTTGTTCTCTCTATCTCACAGGGTGTAGTTACGCTCGAGTGAGATTATATTTGAAGGAGCCTTAAAAACCAATAACAGTGTAAATATGGCTTTTCTGCATTGGAGAATATGAGAACTGAAATGAAACGTGGGTCAAAATAAAAATTTCTCCTTCACACCAGAAGCAAGCAAGGGAAAAATTTTTTTAATGTTCAGCACTAGCTGTAATGCTACTTGGAGTAATGTTAGTAAGCTGTTGGTTTTGTTATTTTCTAATGAGAATTAATGTCAGACATCCTAGAGGAGTTTGAGATGAAATTCCTCTATAATCCTGAATACATTTTGGAATCAAGCCGTTGGTTTCCAAGCTGTGGTCACTTTCTGTTAATGGAGGTTTCAATAGCAGAGATGTTACTTATGTCCGTAATTTTCAAAATAAACCTTTGATATTTTAAAACCATCCATCTGAATAATAGGCTTTAGGTAAGTGTTGTTTGTAGTTGGTTGGACTTAGCAGAGAATTTTTTTTTAACAGACACCTTAAGGAAAGTGTTTGTACAGGCTCCCTTCGACCACTATCTGCTCCATGAACTGTTTCTTCCAGATGGGTATCTGTGATTGTTTGCATGTGAATACACACTTGGTAGTTAAACATTTTCTTCAGATGCATATCTAAGAATGAGACAATTTTATTTGATCGAATTAGCCTTGTAATTTAGCACTAATCTCCGTTTGTAGTTTGTGAAAATATGGGACTTAGAAATAAGGGCAAACCAGAACCTCATTACGTGTAACCTTAATGCTTTAATGTTATAACTTGAGGCAAAGCTAATAAAAAATGCAAAGCACTCTTAAATAATTTAAATTATCTAAAAAAATTGAGCATATTCCTTCAAATAATAATGGCTTTCATGATCTGATTTTTTAAAAATTCATTTCTCATGTCTTGAATTACTTAGAAGCGTGGATATCAGAGTAAGTTTGAGTTTATTTAAGATTATTAAATATATTTGTTATCATACAGCATCATGGACGATTCCATTATTTAGCCTAGCAATTATCATATGTAATGTTATGCTGTATATAATTTCAGTAACGTATTTGATAATGTCATTATGGTATGATGGTATAGAGTTAATTTTTAGCACTTCTCTTTAAAATAGTGCTCTGTGATGTGATTCCTTGATTATTTTGAGCCATTAATCAATTCCATCAACTTAAAAACATAGTCATATTGTGTACCTGTTATTATTTGTTTTCTTAAATAAAAGTTTCTCTTACCATCTTAAACTTTACTGGAAAATTATTGCTTTCATAATGTATTTTCATTGCTATACTCTTTTGGTAAAGAAAAGCAATAGTTGGGAATACAGTACACTGGTAACTGATTAAAGATCAAGATGGGGAAATTCTCTTTTTCCCCCTCTTCCTAAAGGATAGGAGAGAATTTTGAGTTCTAAACATACCATCTTTTGCTTCCTCTGGTGCTGTGGTGTATAGCAATAAATACTCTATATTGATTACTACTTAATTCTAATGGAGGTATACTAAGGCTGGAAACACATTATAGCTTAACATTTAGCACCTTAATTTTTAAACAGTGTTTAAATTTTAAAAATTGATATAATTGCCCCGAATATGCTTCTATTATTGGATCCATATCTTGCTATAAAAAATATTCTCCTTTCATATCTTTTCTAAAGATTATTTTGTTCACAATGTATTTTTCCTGGCACTTCATTGCTATTTTTATGTAACTGAAAATCTGTCATTTCCATTTTAGCTCAGTTTGGAAATATGAAAACCGTATCAGAGCAACACATTAAAGATTAGTATGGAAGGACAAAAAATAAGTGGAAGAGAGCCATGTAGAGATTTTAAATTTAGTCAAATTATTCAAGTGTGCAATTTTAATCCATTAATCTGGTTTGAGACTGCTTAAGAGAAATATTTCTTTCTAAACGAGGTTTTTCTCTTTCAAAACATATTGAGAAGTCTCTCATCTAAAACAAATACTAGTTTTTTTTATTTTGTCTTTTTGTTTTTTGAGAGGTTTTTTTTGGAGTGAAGCAAGAGCCTCCCTAATATTCTGCTATAATTTATTCTTGGTCAAAAACAGATTGCCATTTATACACTAGATATTAAAAGCTAGCTAGTTACAGTCATTAAAGGTGGTCTAATGGGGTGTAGTAAGAGATTCAATAGAAGATTTATTTTTAAGCTATTTTGGGGCCATGAGGGAAGTTGTTTTCCTCATGAAGGGAATTCTGTATTTTACTACATTATTTGTAGTTTTTTTTTTTCTTTTGGTAAATATAAAACAGAGAAGGGGAGAATGGGAGCTGCTTGTTTCTTTGAATCCTAATACAGT
>NC_041218.1:50667584-50702106 GCF_002837175.3 Physeter macrocephalus
TTGTGTTTGCATATTTGAAGCCAAGATAATTACTGGTTGGTAGTCTCTGCATAACAAATGTAATTTCAATTAGACTCTTTTTCAAAATTAAAAACTATTGCTTGTGTGAGATGAGTATTCCCGGTTTTTTAAAGTGCATTTTTAATGTTTTTATTCTAGGAACATTAAGAGCACTGAACAAAAGATTGTCCAATTACTATATAATGTTAACAAATATGTCGAATCCTTCACTTCCGTGGCAGCAAGCGAAGCTGGTGAAGCAGGACTGTGAGGGCTGATTATCACAGAGATTTTTCAACCCCAAGCTAGGTGGGATGATATTTGAAAGTGTATGGCTACAGAATAGACTTTTTTGGCTTTAAAGAAAAGTTACAAGTGGTTGTCAAACACTTCTTCATGGCTTAATATCTGTAACATTTAATAATGTTGTGTTTCTTGCGTTGAAATAATGTTGCAACTTCCGCTCACATTTAGGCTATTGACTAAAATTAAAAACATGATATAGCCTTCTGATGGTATATAAAAAAGATTGATCGAGCCCCCCCAAAAGTGTCATAGTATATAAGATTATCTTAGTGTCTCAGGCAGATTCCAAAAAAATGGAATTGAATAGAAAAATCAAACCTGCGGTCCTTATCTCCTTGCCTCGCTAACTGGTTTCTGCGGCTTTCATAGCCTGGGAACTTATCAGCACATAGTCTAGCAATTGGGGCTGTCACTCTTGTTGATGAAGAGGAGTTTATTTTTCTTTTGTTTTGCTGGTATCATGGATAAAAGAGTTTAGGAAAAGTGAATATCCATATGTATTCTCTCCATCTGACATTGTAGCGCCAGCCTCAGGCTTCTCCAGACCGTTGCTTCTTTATATCTAGGGAAAAGTGATTAAAAAAATTACCTGCTAAAATGGATCTTGGATGTTCGTTTTCTATTTTCTAAAGGAAGGTTGGCTATTTTGCCCTTGAGCCTTAAGAAATGTTGCTGATTGGCTGTTTGTTATTTTTTAATAGTGTATGGCAGGTATCCAAGTAAGCATTCCGATGACCTCAACAATAAAACGTGGTTCTTGGCTGCAAGGTCTATTGGGGGATGGCAGGCTGCCAGCCATTCATACATCATTTACAGGTGGCTGTTTCTGACAGGCCAGTGTTAGTTATTGTAAATGAGTGACAGTCCCTATAACTCACCTGTAAGCCTTACCCTGCCGGCGCAGGGCTTCCAAGATCCCCCGGCCCCTTCACCACACGTGTTCCTCTTCCACGAAGACTCACATGCACAGACCCTCCCGGGCATGCTGCTGCCCACCCGGGCTCATCAGCACCCGGAGCTACCTTGTATGTGATTGACGATAATTAGGTTTCAACTGCCTTCTGATGCAGAAATACACACTATTACAGCACGGCCAATTCTGCTCCTGCAATCTTGCCTCTGAAAGGGTATTGATTCACTCTTTCACATTTTTAAAAGGTCATGGCAATAATTCCATCTGAACTGTGCTAAGTGAAAATAGTTTGTAGAAATAATATGGTTGCTTCTTAGTTCCATTGTAATTGAAAGCCACAATGGCTTGTTTTTTTTAGTATATTTTAATTACACGTGTCTCCTTGCCCCGTCTTCCCCTGATGAAGTGTTTGTAAAGTTATAAAGCAGGCGGCCCTCTGTGGTAATGTCTTCTGACTTTTTGGCGAAGAGGACTTTTTGTTTTCCAACTGTATAAGGTGAGGCCTAACCAAGCACTGGGTCACACCGCCTTATTAATTTAAGAATTAAAAACAGAAGACTTGAACCTTTTCCCTGGCACTGTCATCTACCTGCATGTTTTAATAAGCTTAGCATATATTGGCTTTGGTGAGCAGGATGCTAAATTTGCTTACTTTCTGCAAATTTTCATTGTAGCTAAACAGCCTTTTCTGGGTTGACTGAAAAATATTATTCTTGCTACTTATCAGACCATAATAAAACAAGTTGGCTATGAGAGTGTGTATCTCCTGCAGTGTACCCACCCTAGCAGGTGACAGGAAACTATGAATGATCTGGCATAAATTACTGGAGTATTCAGATTGCAGTTTGAGACTTTTTTCTACATCTTCAGCTTTTCCGAGGTGAAAGGGTTTTAAAGTGCTTGAACCGCATGTTTTGGGAAAGCGGGTGATCAGATTTTACGCTCTAAGCCACTCTGGATCTCTCTTCCAGTGAGAGGGGGGAAGACAGTCTCAGCTGTTTCTAGTCTCAAAAATGAGCCCGTTATTGTATTTGCAAACTAAGGGGCATAGTCTCATCCGGAGCATGGGGATTTACGCACATAATTACCATTAATGCTAACGGCATTTATGTCTGTACAGCCCCACACATCAAGATGAGAATATATTTCCATGTCTTCACGCTGTGAAAGTCCATTTAATATCATTCATTTTACAACTGATTTTTTAAGATGATGTCCGCATTCTGTCATGGCATACAGATGCCTGGTTGAAAGTAAATGTGGGAAATATTGGGAAGGGATGTGACGGCTAAACTTGTTCGTGTTAATGAAATATTGCTAAACTCAAATCCATGCATACTCTTTAAACACAACGCTCTAGTCGGCTTTGAAACTGCTGGCATACTTTTCATAGTGTTATAAATTTATCAGCCTAATGGGACATTTTGTAGATGTTCTCCTTTATAAGTGCTTTAACAGGAGTAGGTATTCCATTGATGCAAAATTCAGCTCAGTGTTTCATTTCTTAAAGATGAGAATCATGCATTTAATGTCTTATCAGCAATTAAGTGGTGGATGGTGCCCTTCATCTCTTCAAGGAAAGAAAATTCACTCCCTGCTGAACTCTGCTCTCTTTTGGCCTCTGGGAAAATCTCAAGAGCAGGGCATGGTTTGCAGTTGGAAACGTCACTGGTCATCGGAATCTGAGGTGGTTCCATCTCTTCATTGTTTATTTGATTGTCTTTATTCCTCAGGCCCAACAGCCTATTGAAAAGCGTCTTCACGTCTATCCTGGCCAAGCAAATTCAGATCCAGGTCTTGACTGATCTCTCCCAGGACTCTGACCATTAAAGGAAAATAATGGATCTATCTCACCTGTCCAATCTCTGAAACCCTTCTCTTTGAGCCAACCCAAAGCAAAAGGGTTCCACGCTTAAAGCATAAAAATAAGAAGGGGACAGGCATGTGCAGAAGTCCTTCCTGAGAGGGCTCTTTGGGCTTCCTTCATAGGTACACCGCCTTCTCTGGGAGAAAGTGAAGGGCTTCACAACAGATCTCAGAAGGCTGCCTAAGAGTGAGGTCACTTCTGAATGAGTTCAGTTGGCCAACCATGCCCAGCTAGGTGACCTCAGGCAAGCCACTGGACCTCTCTGAGCCAGTTTCCTCATCCACAAGATGGAACAGGATGAATACTGAGTGTTTTACCACCTTGAAATTTTTTATAACCAGTGCCATGTTGCATTTGGCTTTTATAAATATTGGGATTATGGTGAATTACAATGAATAACCAGAAGGAAATACTGGTTTCCAAGGGATTATGCAGAGGAGGAGGTGAGAGTATAGAACACTAGATGCCCTGACACCATACACTGGTGGATAACACGCTGTCCCAGAGCTTAATGCCCAAGTCCATCCCCTACCTTGATATGTGATTCCTTTGCATTCAACTTGGTGACTTGACTGTTTAAGAGCCCAGCTACTGAAGCTGCTGTCAGTGGCACTGAAATTGAATCCCAAGGGGCAGAAGGCAGGGGGTACTTGGTGAGGAAGTTGTCCCAGCAGTAGCATTTTCCTGGCACCACCAAACTGGCATGCGGGTGTTGCTTTACCTCACCAATCACCAACATTCTCTGAGTTTTTTCCTCTTAAGATCACTATTTCCTCAATCATACTGATCACAGAACTCTTGTTAGCCCCAAAGACATTGCCCTCCAAATTCCCCTGATTCTAGGAATGCACTGTTTTCACCCAGTGCCCTAGAGTAGTGCTTTGTGCGCCCATGGCCCCTTCCACTCCACACGTATTACAGGTGTTTGTGAAAAGACCATTGTTTCACTTTAATCACGGGGATTACCTTATTCTCATTTTTAGAAATAAGGCTTCTTTAGCATTAATTCAGTGCTTAATTGGGCACCTACTACAGATCAACATCCAGCAAGGACCTGGGGATAGTGTTGAACGATACACCATCCGTGACTTCTATGACTCGAATAGTTCACATTTGCAGAGGGTTTAACAATCGCAGAGGACGTTCACATACATTTTCTCACGCGCTTTCTACAACAGTTGGGAAAAGTAAGTCTAGCAGATGATAGCATTATTTCTATTTCGAAGGAAAAATGGAAACAGAAAGAATAGACAACTTGCTCAAGATGCCACGGGTTAGTAGGGTTGAGTACTGCTTCCAGGCCATGTCTTCCGACTCCAGACATCTTGCCACGTGCCTGCTCAGAGCCACAGGTCAAGACCAAGGTATTCCTGGTTAACACTTCTCAGTGTTCCCTGTTTCTGAGATGCATCTGACCCTGTGAGTGAAAGAGTAACCCGGGGGCCCCAGTAGCTTGGAAGGGCTGGCAAGGTGTTTAACCCAAGTCTATGCCTTGCTTGTTGGCTTCATGCTTCCTTCAGGTGCTGAGGCAAGGGCAGCCCATCCACTCTTGAAGTTCCCAAGCTCGCAGTTGTGTACTTTTTGAACTTACACCGTTGGGAAATATCAAGGTCAGAACACGGCTGAAGAACCTTCTTCCTCCTAAGTCGCCGCGTTTATATGATATTGTTTTCCATTAAGGAAGGTTCTCTTAAAAATGAGGTTGAGATACCTAAAGAAATTGCTTCAATCAGCAGCAGGGCTTAATGACTGTTAATGGGAAGTGGAGATAGGATAGTAAGTGTTACTTTGATTAATAAGAGAACTGCAGAGAATTTAAATTGTGCCACTGATGGATTATTTTCTTCAAGCTTGATAAGCACTTCTCATTTGTTCTTAAATTTGGTCAATACTGTTAAAGGCAGCAAAATGAAGTATAATTAATTCTATTACTGCCGCTCTGACCAAGTGTTACTAAGAAACAGATTATGATGCAGATGACAGTACAAGTCCCAGTGTTGACAGTTTGATGGTCTGAATACCTGTCAGTGCTTGTTAGCCTGAAAGAATGAAGAAAATATTTCTGTACCTTGGTTTTGAGATACCTAAAACTGTTTTTTCGTCTGTGCAGGTCCCACCAACCTCACACGGGGAATATCAATAAGATGATCAACTGACATTAAAATGATCCTGCTTAGGAGGGATAGAGAGTAAATAAAAGATTGAGATGTACATCAGTTAAAACGTTAAGAGCTGGATGCTCATTTTGAATTAATCACTAAGAAAACGAGATATTGATTTGATGTTGAAAGAAAGCTTTACATATTTCCTCTTTTTCAAGATTCTTCCCCATATTATGAACCATGCTTTTCTTTACCTAGCAAAGACAGATAAGCAAATAGCACATAATAATTTTAGCAAATAAATAGAAAATTAATTTTATTTAGAACTGTTGATAAGCAGATAGAACTGAGAGAAAGACTGTTTTATTTTAGTAGACTATTTTATTTATCATGAGTGCTGGGGCCTAGGATGGCATGAAATTAGACCTGTATCTCCCCTTGTCTTCTGAAAACAGCAGGATGCACCAGTGTTTTCTGAACAGCTTTTTTCTCTTGACCTCTTTTAAATCTATGCCTCTCTATTTATTTAAGGAACAGAAATCACTTTATAAGTCATGTTAAGAGTCATGTCTGAATGTAGATGGATATACACGAGGTCTTACCTACTGCTTTTCAGCTTCTTAATTCAGTGATTCTCAGCCTTGCCGTTCATCCTCCCGGTCAACTCTGGTTAATTCAAGGAGTGCTTCCAAGCTCTAAAATGAAAATAAATTAATTCCACTTTACTTTTTTTTTTTTTAAAAGAAAATATGTAATGTGTCAGTCCTATTTTATGGAATCCACCAAATAACAGCAGGCTGTTACAACTTCAGAAAGACTGGGAATCAGACTCCCCCTGAACATGTGCCCTTCTGTTCACTATTTCTATTTCCAAGTCTGGTGTTTCTTCCAAAGTGTGTAAAGTTGCTGCGTGAGTAGTCTTGGATTAATATAAAACCTAAGTGTGTCGGGCTTAATAGTACAGTTATAAAGTTTCTGTGAAGTTCGAATTCCGTTTTAAAAAATGTAAACCTGGGCTTTCCTGGTGGCGCTAGTGGTTGAGGGTCCGCCTGCCGATGCAGGGGACGCGGGTTCGTGCCCCGGTCCGGGAGGATCCCACGTGCCGCGGAGCCGCTGGGCCCGTGAGCCATGGCCGCTGAGCCTGCGCGTCTGGAGCCTGCGCGTCTGGAGCCTGCGCTCCGCAATGGGAGGGGCCACAACAGTGAGAGGCCCGCGTACCGCAAAAAAAAAAAAAAAAAAAAGTAAACCTTATCTATTATGAATTGAGGACTAATTCTCTTGTCCAGATGTCCCATAAACATAATTTCTGAAGATGGGAGAATTATAGGAAGTACATTTCAGACCAGAATGTGAAAGTCAAGCCATTCTAGAAGCCGTTGGCTGGAAAGCTTAACTTTGGAGACAGAGTACTGTGTCTAGAAAGGGCCAGAACCAGAAGGCGCCGGAAGCCCAGATTCTGGAGCTGCTTCTGCCACTGCAAAGCGCCAGACACCCTTAGATGAGCTTCTTAATCATTCTCAGGCTACACTCTCACCTCTGGAAGGTGCAAGTTTGGCCCAACTTGTCTCCCACATCCTTTGACCCTTGAAGATGCTGGTCTTTGAGGAAAGCTCAAGCATGAGATGTTTAAATGATCCTTTTTAAGCCTTTGACTCAAAATGCTGTGGTCAGATAGTAGAAGTAGCCACTGTGCTTCAATCCTGTGATCTCCTAGGGTGCATAACACTCTGCAAATGGAAGGTGGCCTCCACACCTACCACGTACTTGTGCTCCTTCTTGGGGGCAGAATGGTGAGTCAGCCTGTCTCATCTGTGCCTTCAAGAAGCTTAAACGCTAGCGGGGAGGCAAGCAGGAAGCAAGGGAATAAACCATCGCGTAAGTGAGATATTCTTTCGACGAGTGCCTTGAAGAGATGCGAACCAGGAAATGTCTGCATCAGATGGGGTCAGAGAAGACTCTCTGGCAGGGGGAAACGGAGAGTGAGAAACTGACCCAGGCAGAGGCGGATAGGGGAAATAGGGAACAGAGAATTCCAGGCTTGCTTGCCTGAAAAATTAAAGGCAGAAAGAAGCGTGGTTCTCTTCTGCATCGTCTCATTGCCTTGTCTGCACTTTTCTTCTCTATTACATACACTTGCAAGGTGTTCTTGTTAATTCAAGAAAAACCAAGCAGAGAAAACATCGCTTCCATTGCTTTTTACTCAGTCATTCTCACCTCTAGCAACTCAAATAATTTTGCCTTTTGTTTCCCAGATTGCTGCCGACAATTCAAGTTTAAAAACCTAGAGTTGGTTTATTTCTATTCACACTGTATCTCTGTGTTTGCCCATAGAATTTGGTACAACTTAACGACTTTAGAATTACTGTATGATGCTCAGAGGTGTGAAACGCCATTTCGAGTAATGCCTTTCTTCAGTTAAGACAGATAAATATTGATGGCGGCGGGGTGCAGTAAAACAAGTCATTAAACTCTGCAGTGCAAGTGTGTCCCACACATGGCTGGAAGCTACAGACATCACACCAGCCTCCGAGAAAACCACTGCATATGATCAGAGCGCTTGCATGCCCGGCTCCCTCATGCCAAATTGGAAAACAGGGGCGTGTGGCGGAGGCATGCTCACCAACAGGAGAGGCCGGGCACTGGGGCTGGAATGGCACTGCCAGTCCATTCTGCCCAAGGTACCTTCTGCTACCGCCCTAATGAATTCCTGGGTGAGGCAGAGACCTGTGAAAAATGGCAATCAGCAGCATAAGGGAGCTCTGGTGTTCCGAAAACAAAGAAACTTTAAATCTAAAGTAGTAACCCTATAAAACCAGCTAAGGATTTGGAGAGTAATAAAGCACTCCTCTGCCGCCATTGGATTGTTTGACAGCAGTGTCTGTGTCCATGTGGAACTTGGCCTGGGTCACCTAGGCTAGTGGAGGGGCTGGCTGATGGGGCCAGATCACACGGTTGTTGCTTGATTCCTAGGATGAAAAACGAAAGGAACCGTTTCCTCATTTTATAACACTGTCCTCAGGGATGCCAGTCTGGTATAGATTTGGAAGCTCCACAGTGCGGGGTACCCTTTCTTCAAGGTGTTTTTAATGGGCTCTGGGTTGTCAAAGATTCCGCTCTGATAATGAGGCTGTGAGCCCCGCGTGAGGAGAAAGCTCTGTAATGAGGTAGGAGGACAATTTGTTACAGTGATGCGGTTACTTGGCCATAATATCTTTTTGAGGTTTATTAAATCATATAAAATTTCAATTTACACTGTAATATTCTATAAAAGATGGAGCACACAGAAGTAATAAGTATGCAACATTTCTTTCATTTATGAATCGTACTGTTGATTGTGTTAACACTGCCACATCCAGCAGCAGGATTATTTAGGTCGGGACAGTAATTTTCTATCTCCAATTTAATTTTGTAAAAGTTAATGACAAATTAGAATAAAATGAATGCAGTTTTGGAAGGCAGCAAAATGCTGAGACAGGATGCTATTGGGGGAAAATATTTACTCAGGCTGCTCCTGGTGGAGATCAGTGTTATGGAAACCCAGGACTTCTGGCCTCCATGTCACCCATTTGTTGGAGGAAGAGAAGCTCTGGGGTTGATCTACTAGGAAAATGAACTATCCTTAGGGCAACTTAGGGAATCTCAGTGCTCATTCTAGTGAAACCGCTTCCTTTCCCAGACAGGTCACAAAGCTTGTCCTTGTCGCCCAGCAAGGAGGTGACAGAATGGGGATTAGAATTCCGGTCTCCTGACACCAGGTCAGTCAACTTTCACTTCACTCTAAGGTGGGTGTAGATTTGTTTCTGCCTTAAAAGGTGGACAGGGGGTGTGTGTAGGGGATAGAGGAGGTAGAAAGTTTCTCCAAATCTCACCACAAGCCAATCTGTGCCCTGGCAGACGGAAAATTGAAATGCAGGTAGCATTTCAAGGGGACCTTCCCAGTCATCTTTTCCTCCCCTGTTGAAGCTTTTTTCCATTTCCTAACAACAAAGTTTCTTCGATAGACTTTCTACCAAAGCAACTCAGCCATAGAGCTGGTTACAACCCTGCAGGAGTTGCTCCAGCCAACCCAGCCCCCAAGAGAGAAAGGAGCACCAGAGACAGAGACTGAGCCAGAAGAGGAGAGGATTCCCAGTCCTTCATGTCCCTTCCCCACCATTTCCGCACGTGTGCTGTGCTCTGTTCCCCTGGGACTTGGTCAAGGGCGTTTTGCCTCTCGCTGAGAAGGTGGGTGAGCTTAATGGCACCCCTCTTATGTCCCTCCACATCCACCCCACTCTTTCCAATCACATGGTCTCTTCCACTTCCCATCCTCACTACCGCACTTCAGCCATTTCGGGGCCCTTTGTGATATCAAGATTGACTTGCTAGGTGAGAGACTTTTATATTTAGTTTTTAATAGAGCAAAAGTGACTCTAAATTTGTTAATATTCTTTAGGTTACATAGGACAAATTACAGATAAGTGAATCAGTAATGAAATTTGTAATGAGAATTTCTCAAGTATGAAATGTTGGCGCAAGGAAAGTTAATTGTGGGATTTTACAGCCATTATAGTTTATATCATAAATGCAAAAATGACGAGGGCCATTTAATTACAGTAGGAACACACTAAATTTTTATGAAGTGCCATTTTGCTAAAGAGGTACTTGGAGCATTAAGAGCAAATACCATCCTAACAGTAGGTCCAGGTAGCTTTTGAAACATCAAATAAATATGCTATTGCTACAAAATTGTTCCTTAGATACTGTAATTGACACGATGACTAATGAGATGGGTTTATTCTCACAGCTTCACATACTCAATTTACAGTGTCTGAAAGTTATTTTTTCTGCCATCCACAGACCTGGAAGGAAGCAGAAAAATCCCTCTTGGAAAACACTATCTCTGCTGCTTCTCTAATTAACCTTCAAAAATGCATTTTGAAATATAGAAGTTGGTGCCTGGCGTAGGAATTGGATTGTCTCAGAAAAAAAAAAAAAAGACCCAAGTGCTAATTTGTTCCTTATTAAGTATCTGACATGTCAAAATTACAGGCAGTTAATGTCTTGGTGCCTTTCAGCAGGGTTGGAGACAGCTTTTCCTGTGGGCCAGGCACAGCGGGTGGCTCTGGCACCAGGTACCCCAGAAACCAGTGCTGTCTCCACTGCACCCCCCAGCCCAGGTCTTCCTTTTACTACCCCCCATCCAGCCAGGGTCCTGTGGGCATCAGATCCCCTGATCCCTGCGGAAGGAGGACATCTAGGGGGACCGACTTGGAACCGTGGAGCATCCCCCATCATTGTGGGTTTGGGGGATGCATCCCCTCCTCACCTTGTCACCCCAGGCCTCAGAGGCTTCCGGAATAGGAAAGAAGAGTTCATAGAGGGCTTCTCTGGTGGCGCAGTGGTTGAGAATCCGCCTGCCGATGCAGGGGACACGGGTTCGTGCCCCGGTCCAGGAAGATCCTACATGCCGCGGAGCGGCTGGGCCTGTGAGCCATGGCCACTGGGCCTGCGCATCCGGAGCCTGTGCTCCGCAATGGGAGAGGCCACGACAGTGAGAGGCCCACATACCGAAAAAAAAAAGAGTTCATAGGAAGAAGAGCCATATTCACTCTGGACCCCTGAACGTGTTTCAGATTGTTTTGGAAACCCAGGGTAGAGGTACCCCCATTATTTTGGAAATCTAGGGTGGTTGTCCCTTTCTCCATTATCCAGTGAAGTCCCTGGGAGGAGGTTCTTCTAGGCAATATTCCTTTTCCTAGCAAACACAAAGAAAAGATATATGTGGTCTCCCATGTCTAATCAATGGAGCCAGAATTCAAGAACTGTTGATTTGGAAAACCTGCCTTCAAGACCCTGCTCTGCCACGCAGTAACCACAAAACTTTGCCCGCTCATCTGGAAAACAAGAAAGTAATAATGATCCCAGTTTCCCGGAGATATTGTAAACATCTGATAATTCAGTGAAGAGTTTGTAAATATAAAATCAGGATCTCACATGTCCTTAGCAGCTTTATTCACAGTAGCCAAAGGACAGAGGCAACCCATGTCCACAGATAAACAAAATGTAGCAAATACACACAACAGAATATTATTCATCCTTTAAAAAGGAAGGAATTTCTAACACCTGCTACAACATGGATGAACCCGGAGGACATTATGTTAAGTGAAATAAGCCAGTCACAAAAGGACAAATACTGTGTGATTCGACTTATATGAGGTACCCAGAGTGGTCAAATCCATAGAGGAAGAAAGCAGAATGGCGGTTGCCAGAGGAGAATGGGGAGGTATTGTTTAACAGGTGCAGAGTTTCAGTTTTGCAAGATGAAAAGAGGTCTGGAGATGGAAGGTGGTGTTGGCTGTACAACAGTGTGAATGTACTTAATGACACAAAACTGTACACTTAAAAGTGGTTAAGGTAGTAAACTTTATGTTATGTGTATTTTACCATAAGTATTTATGTGTTTTATTGTTCCCTTATTATATTAATGTGGATATTTATTTTATATATGTACATTAATTTTTTTCTAGGTTAGAATTCAATTCTATCGTTATTTATTTTGTTGCTCAGATTGTTTCAGCTTTTGGCTCCTCCATAGTTCCTGTGTTTTTCTTTAACAGACTCTCATGGTTTTTTTTGGAGCATTTTCCTATTTTCTGGCACTCAAGATGTTCCAGGCTCATCTGGTGTTTTCCATGCCCTGGCTGAGAGTCAGCCACTTCTTCAAAAGCCCTGAAACCTTTTATTGGAGAGTGGTGTGTAGAGACCCTGATACTGCGTTGTAGGTGTGCTCATCATTACTGAGGTGGTATTGCTTTTAGGCCCTCATATCTTTTTCTTTCTCTCTCTCTGTATATATATTAAAAACCATGGATTTATACTGATACCTATGATTCCAAACGAATACCCCAGGGGTCGTTTTATACTGGTTCCTCTTCTTATTTGTAACATCCTTCTCCAACAGTGAGAACCCAGCTCTCATTTATCTATGATATATTTCCTTATTTTTCAATTCCACTATATACATAAAGTAGTTCCAGACCTGCTAACCCATACTCCTATAAGAAACAGTGTTTATACACAGTTCTTTTTGTCCTTAGCCTCACAGTATCCAGTCTGGATGCAATAGAGTTAATTCATTTGTTAGTCTTTGTGTCCCATTTTGGGTCTCCCCATCTACATCCTGGTTGCTTTGAATTATTTATTTATTTATTGGGGGGATATGTGAAGCATTACTATGGTCTAAGAGGAAGAGTTGGTTACATAAGATGTTCTCAGAGGAGGATGGCTCCCTCCTCCTCCCTCCCATCCTCTCCCATTTTCCTCTTCTCTCCACCCTTCTCACCTGCCTCCCATAGGTAGCCAACATCCTTGGGTTCTGATTTATCCTCTCTGTATTTCTTTTGCACAAGTGATCAGACACCTATTTTCTTATAGCCCCTCCTTACACAAAGGGTAGCATACTATAAACACTTTTTTGGACCTTGCTTTATTCACTGTTGCTTTTTTCACTGAATAGTACGACATGGAATCTTTACATTTTTCAAAATGGGGCATGAGTGTCAAAAGGCTGAGAGGGGCTAGGTGGCTGGACAATCTTCAACCACTTTGAAATAGAAGGATTCTAATGGAAGACCAGAAAGGTCCAGTCTAGAAGACGAGTCTAGAAAGACAAAATGGTCCTTGCTTTCAAAGACCCTCCAAGGGAACTAAGAAGACTAAATGTGTCTGCTTGGAAAAAAAAATGTCAACCTGCTGAAAAGAATTGCATCCTCCTAATATGCCAGGAGAAAAGTAACAGCAACAACTTTGTCAATGAAACTCCAGGGGAAAAAGAGCAAAGCAATAATGATGCAAGGCAGCTGAAAGCTCCCGGATTTAGAGAAATCCCGCGGTTCGGCTGAAAATGACCCAGCTTCCGGCTCTTTGCAGGTCACGTGTGAACTTCCTTCAGTCCACTCCCTGTGTTGGGTCCCTTATGTCAGTGTTTCTCAGACCTCAGTAGCACCAAAATCCCCTGACTATCTTTTTAAAATGCAGGTTCTGCTTCAGGAGGTCTGAAGTGTGGCCCAAGATTCTGCATTTCTAACCAGCTCCCAGGTCATGCCGGCACTGCTGGTCCAGGGACCATACTCTACGTAGCAAGACCTTGTATGGTCTCTGTGACTCAGGTACCAAGAACTTGTTCCTTCAATATGGAATCAATATGATTGTCCACGATACACAAAAATCCCAAGAAAAAGCTGACTCATATACTCCTGGCTTTGCATTCATCTGTTTACTAAACTGTCTGGAATTCCTGATCAGATTAGAAGACAACAACATAAAAACATTAAAATGTGTTTACTGATGCCTATGATTTATTAAAAAACAAAAGCTTTACATTCATTGAAAAGCAGATCCTAAGCCTTTATAGATATGCCTGCTGTGCAGGGCAGATTCCACACGGGTATTTGCTGAATTTTTCTGATGTGTGCAAGACAGGATTGAAGTTAAAAGAAACTTAGCCGCTGGTGGATTTTGATTTTAGTTCCATCTAAGGAGGGTTAATTGGACCTTGGACTTGCTTCAGGATAGCGATCAGTGTGTAACACAGTACTGACTCTGCAAAACCCTCTTCATCTATCTCAGGTTTCCTGAATTGAATTCTTGTTCATGCATATGGAATAAACTCACACGCACGCTGTACCTCCTTAATGCCTCTCAAAATTTTTTTGTAAAATACGTGTGCTTCTAAGTCCAAGAAAGACAGGAAACATATTTTCACACCAGCTTCAGGTCCCTATACTAAGAAAGTACACATTGTAAAAGAACTTTCCATGGTCAATGTCAATGTATGAGGGTTAGCACACAAGTTCTACAGCACACTTAGTAAATAAATTATGAGTTAATTCAGATGTTCCTGGGAGAAGAAAATATTTTATAGGTTTAGCAGCAAGCTCTTGCCCAGATCAGACATCTGTGGGACCAGGAGCATGTTCACTGTCTTCTGTGAAAGCAAGACTTGGCTTGATCTTCCTTTAGACACAGCCCCGGTGTTCTTGGGAAGTGCCCTTGATTCATCCAAGAGCCTCATGCAGGCTTGAAATCAGGGCATTTTCTTTCCTTCACCCACTCCCTCTGATTACTTTTGATTATCTAGCCCAATAACAAGTCCGATTCCATGGTTCTGGGGGTGTCCACCTTATGTCTCAGACCCCTCCCATCATCGGCCCCCCGGCCCAGGCCCCTGCTCTCTCACCTAAGGTACTGCAACAGCCTCGCACCTGCCCCTGAAGCCATAAGTTCAAGTCCCTCTGTGCCGCTGTCCCAAGAAACTAGCCACAGCACAGGATTGATCATGTCCCAGCCGCCGCCTCCAGGGCCTTCCACAGGCCACCAAAGTGACAAAAGATTTCTCCACGCGGGCTCAGTGCAGCCTCCCACCTCGTCCTTCCTATGCACCCACGGGAACTCTGTGCTGTATTATTCCCTCAGTGGCGGCCTTCTTGCCCACTCTGAGCCCCTGCTCTTAATCTTCCTTCAGCCTAGGTTTTCATCCCACCCTACATGCAATCTTTGCCTACTGCAGTCTCACTCATCTCAAAAAGTCCATCCTTCATCCACAAAGCATTTCCTGAGCCCACAAATGGAAATGCTTTCCCTCCCCTTTGACCGGTGGCACACAGCTTACGATCCGCCCCATCCTGCTTCGTGTGGCAGTGGGTCTTGTCTTAGTCTCCATGTGTGGTCATCATAGTGGACACACTGCCAGGTCCCTCTGTGGGACTGTGGGACCATGAACTTGTCGTGGACAATGCACAGGGATTGGAAGCGATGTGTGACCCTCCTGGGATAAGCGTTGAACTGCTGGAGCGAGCACTCCGTGTCTCTTTCTTCCCTGATCCTGGGAGACCTTCAGGGTTGGAGGTGGTGGCTGCTTTGTCAGGCTGGTTCCTTGAATGACCATGGTGAGCAGAGACCCCAGCTGACCTGCAAGGGACATGCAGCATAAGTGAGAAATAAAGGTTGGATATTTTAAGTCATTGAGATTTTGAGGTTGTTCCATGCAGCTAGGAATTTTGCCTTTGCATTAGAAATATCTATGACATCTAACACAGTGCGAATCTGTGGGATTAAGTTTAACCCAACTGCATCCAGTGTAAAATGACAAGACAGGAACACCAGTGAGAAGGCAGGCAGTGTTGCCTAATGGTCAGGGGCAGGCCCCCTGGAGTCAGGCCGCCACGTCTCAGCTTCACTATTAGATCAAGGGATCACTGCACCTAAGCTTCAGTTTCCCCATCCATGAAGGGGGTAATAGCACAACCTCCATTAGAGGTAGAACCTCCAGGTTCTAGTGAGGATCAAGTGAGGTAATGCCTATATACACTGTAAACAGCCAATAAATGTCGGCCGTTATTAGCTGTTGTTATTAGTAGTAGTAGTAGTAGTAATGCAGTCAGTTTCCCAGTAGTACAGTAGTATTTAGTGAAACTTAAATTCAGGGCTGGACAAAGAAGAAATATCTGGAAATCAAGTAACGTTAGGACTAGCGTCCCAGCAGCCAGGGACAGAAGACCCCGCACTGAGGGACCAGCGCAGAAAAGGCTGCCCAGCCGCTGCCAGCCTCCTCCAGTGGCCCCCAGTCTGCTAACTTCAGGCAGCCCAGCTGCTGAGCCCTTCACAACTGAAGGCAGAGGAACCAGGAGGCCAGCTGCAGCCTCCCAAGGATGCCAGTGGCTCAAAGGACATCAGGCCCTTTACCCACATCTGCTCTCAGAGGCCCTGACTTTAAACTCCACGAACAAGATGTATGTGTTGCTACCAAAGACAGAGCATAAGCTAATGTCACCAGCAGGGAAGAATAATAAGCAAATGTGTTAATTAAGGCTAATTAGTCCTCTATTTTTATCTCTAATCATTTCTTAGAACCAAAGAAGAAATCATTATAGTCCATTGTGTCTCCAGGGAAAGATTTTGTATTTGCATTTTTACATATGGGCTACATTTTCTATGTCATGCATTTTATCAGGATCCTAGACCCAATAGTTTTTATACAGTTACCTGTAGTCACGCCTAAGCTCTACTTACGCTAACATATGTATGATTGTCCTTCTTGATAACAGAATAAACCGAGCTCAGATTTCTTCCTTTGCATGTGTTCACTAGTATTTGTTGAGTGGCCACGATCCCTGCCCCCAAGAAGGGGATATATTTATTTATATTCATTCTAGAAAGAGGTTCAGACAAGCGGCTGACTTGGTAACTCAGAAGAATTCTGACGGACATGGAGAAGTGTCTAGAGGATGTCGCAGGGCTCTGTGCTTGCCTTGGGTGAATATTTTTATCATTGACTTGGTTGAACACGAAGAAGAAATACTTCTCAAGTTCACAGAGTTACCAGTGGGAGAAACAGCTACTTTATAGATGGCACAATCAGTATTCAAAATGTCCTGATTATGTCGTCTAAAACACCGCTGATACCACAATGAGGAAGCTAACAAAAATAAATGCAAAGTCCTGCATTTAGGTTCACAGAAGCCATTACACAAACGCGATCACAATGGTTCACGTGAAAGACGTGCGGGTTGAGCTTGGCTGTGAGCTCAGAGGGTGCCCACCACGCGGGTGTTTCCCCACGTGTGAGATGCAGTACTGGGCCACAAGGACTCTGTCGTTGAGTTCAAATGGGTACCTTGGTGGACGAGAGAAATTGAGAGGAATTAAGAAGGTAAAGTGTCTGTAAACAATCTGAAATGAAGAATAAATATTTAAACAGAAAAATATCAACAAATGACCCAAAAGTACTATAGATGTGTTCAAAAATATCAAGGATTATGAAGTTGAAAATGGAGAACACATGTTCTGTCTGTTCCGGAGGCTGGATGTCAACTTAGCATGACATGTCTCATAACTAGCGCCATCCAGCGCTGGCAGAGGGGCTTAACAGAAATGAGCCTGTCCTGGAAGCTCCCATATCAAAGTGGCCTTAGCATTCCTCAGGGATCTGTGTCAGGGAGAGAGGCTTCTACCTTGGCCTTTAAATCCTAAATGGCTCTATCCAGGCCTACACCAGAGCTGTGAATAGGATGGACTTATTCTGTCATGGAATTTTCCGTCTTCTTATAAGGACACACTTTTAATTCTATAATGGAAAACAGTGGAAAAATAGAATTTGCTTTACATACATTCACCCTAATATATATTTAAATGTATAAGTATATAAAACATATATTTTTAAAAAAGGTCAATCTGTTTACCAAAGATTTTAGCTCTCTTGCCCAATTTACAAACCAGACCTTGCCGTGTGGTGTGCTGCAGGCACAAGATGCTATGGCTGGGTCATGAGCAGTCGCTCTAGAAAATTGGGACGCTGGGCCACCCTGTCACGTAGTCTTCTCCAAGCCCACTGGACAACAAATCAGTTGAAATCCCAACGTGAAAGAAGTTTACGCAGCTCTTTTTTCCTGTATAATAGACGCTCTGTCGAGTAGTGTGTTTCGTGCTGTGACAATTCATTCCTGCACTTGTGACAGGACCGCCAGCTGATTTCACTATGCTCAATTAGGAGAAAATGCATATTTTAATCTGCCCCGTGGTGAGGTCACACTTTGCTCAGCGGCCTTGGCAAACCGGCCATTTAACCATTTAGGTGGGTGGAGGCTTCCTCACCAGGCTGTCATTCGGCTGCCAGCAGCCTCTCTATTCTCATTTTGTTGCCAACACTTCCCGGGTTCCAGAGTAGAAACAATTAAAGGCCACTCCATCATTCTCGGAGCCACTGCGCTGCAGCCCGGCCCCGTCGGCTCCACCGCCATCCTGGCTGCTAGCGACCAGCTTGGTGCCGTGTGCACGCAGCTGACAACGCCTTTCCCTCTCTCCTTTCCTGGCCTGGGAGGCCCGAGAGCTCAGCATGGAAGCCTGCAAGTGGCCTTTCTGCCTGGGCTCTGTTATTTCTGCCCCCAGGCCAAGGATAGAATTCAGGGCCTGCCTTTGTGGAAAGTGGGAAATCTGTGCCAGCCAGCCCGGCTAGCTCAGCTCTGACCTTGGAGTCCAGTACCCATCCTGGAATGCCCGCTGCTCATGGCTCCTTGAACTGGCCATGGTCACGGCCATCTCCTCACCACGGCCCCCCTTGCCCCTGTGGAGAGCGAAATTATGCCCTCCCCCACTTTAATTTGGTTTTCCAATTAGTGAGACGATCCCCCTTGAGATATTTATCTTCCTTTCTTTCCATTCCATCTTCCGTCTTCCATCTGGCCTTTTAGATTCCTTAGATCGTCAGATGTACACACACAACCCTGGAATTAGGTAGGGTGAGCCTGGGGTGGAAATCATAGCTGGTGGACCCATATCACGCTGGTAGAGGCATGTGGTGTGCTCCAAGGCTTGGATGGACCTGGACTCTGATGTTAGAACTTCCACTGACTGACTTAAGTTATTTACCATCTCTTAAGTCATACTCTTCTTAGTTTCAAATGGGAAGAGTAACACTCCTGGCCTCAGGGTTTCTGCAGATTGATACACAGATACCTAAAGAGCTAATGTTTATTGAGCTCTGTCCGGTGCTCCAAGGACGTGCTGATATGGGTGCATCACCTCATTTAATTCATGGACCGACCCTCTGAATATCCCATTCTGCAAAGATAGACTGGCCCTCAGAGGCGTTCGCAAGTAGCCTGAGTAAGGGAAGCAGTGAAGGGCTGAGCGTGGTGGGCTGGAAAATGGTACGCTTTGTTCTCTTCCAAATCTCAGAGATCTGGGCTGGAGATGACAGCTGGACGCTGGAATGTAGAATCCCACAGGGTCAAAGCTGAGTGTCCCAGTGGCAGATAAAATGTCCACAGAGCGTCCTCAGAGCCAAGCACTTCCTTCTGCCCATTTTGAAACTAGGAAGAATTCCCAGATTTTTCATTGTCCCGTTTTTTTTTTAAAAAAAAAAAAACGAATTCATCCCAAATAGCTTCCTCTAACTCTGCAATTGACAGCCTAGGGTCAGGCTCAAGCCACCAGCCGGAGCCAGGCCCAGATGTTCTGGGTTTCTGTTTCTGTTGACGGAGCCGAAGTCCCTGACCCCTTTGTGCGAACCTGCCTAAGGACCCAGTGCAGACAGTGGGGTGGGGACCAGACAGCTGTAAATTCTGTGCAAGATTATCCCATTTCCTACACTTCTACAGAGTCTGTGACTTAGGGTTGCAAGGCCCCTTCACTAAATCACCACTGCTCAAGGCTGGGGGAGGCTCCAGCCCCAGGATCCAGGGGTGTTTTTTTTTTTAAGGAGATCACAGGCACACACATCCTTTCCTCCTCAATTCCCTTCCCATCATGCTCCCTCCTGTTCTAGTAACCTGCCAGAACTACCTTGAGTTGCCTCATTGGTTGTCCCCTTTGCCCGTTGTGTGATTTCTTTTCCTTTGAAATTTAGTATGGGGAATCGCTCCAATAGTAATGAGAGGAAGGGAGAAAACAAGGGTTGGCCCCCGCTCAGAAGGACCCTGAGCTTGATTTACTGCTCTGCTGTCGCCATCTTGAAGTTCTGAAATATTTTCAAACAGGGGGCCCCAGAAATTACGTTGCTGGTCCTGGAGAGAACAAACATTTGTTGAGTACTTACTCCTTCCTAAGCTAATGGCTCCCAAGCTTTACTACACGTCTGAATCACCTGAGGGAGCCTTTAAAACTCTTGCTGCCCAGGCCATACCCCAGGCCAATGACATCAGAATGTCTGGACCTCGGTATTTTCTGAAGATCTCCAGGTGTTGTGACTCAGATGTGCAACAAGGTTTGGGAGCCACTGTTCCAGGCTCTCTCACAAGAAGAGGTGTTATTACTTACCTGGGGCAGCTGAGGGGACAGGGGCCCAGAGCAGCTCACACCCTATCTTGGGGAACATCAGAGTTGAATTCAGGCTAACCTGAACTCTGAAGCCCAGTTCTTTTCATTCAACCACAAGACTTAAGCCAACCTGCTCTGCAGTTCGTTAAATTAGGTCATTTGTAAATTCTACTGGTTTCTGAAAAAGATGATCGGGTAACCAGGCCTTTCTACTCTTAGGAAGGTACTCCTAAGCATTTCTTTGGATCTTGGCAAGGAACAGCAAGAATTTTTCACAAACTGTCCACACATATCAAGAATTCTGTGCAGGACCTGTGGGCAGCCATCCAGAAATTTCCCGCAGCTAGCCAAGCCACAGCCACCTGGAGCCAGTTCTGTTCTAGGGAGGAAGCTCCTCTGACTGTCCCTTGTTGAAGGCTGTCACCTCGGGGAAGGACACCTCCTTTCAGAGGAAGTCATCAGGCCTCCACCAGGACACCCTGGATCTGCCCTTCACGGCCTGCCTCTCCCAGATCTCTCCTTGTCACATCCGGAGCCCCTGAAATCTGCAAGACGTGGGAGAATCAATCCTGTTTCTGTGCAAGCCCTTCTTTCATTTTTGCCTTTTTCCCGAAAGAGGATTTTTGTACAAGCCCCCAGGGCCTCCTTTCCTCCAAGTCCAGCCACTCGGTGCCCATCCCTCTTTCTGACCCCTCCCCTCCCCTCAGCCTTGGGTGGGGTGGAGGAGGGCATGGGGTAGCTCAAACTGCTGTCCCCCTCGTGGGACACACCCAGATGAGGGAACAGAAAACGGCAGGGAAACCTCCTCACCCACAAAGGCAAGCTTTCCAGAAGGCACCAGCCCATGAGACAATGGACCACCAGCCCGCACTCCTGTCCCCAACCCAGACGCACCCCAGCCTATGGCTTAGGAGCTGAGCATCCCTGTAGCCTAAGGGTGAGTTTCTAGTTTGCTCGACTGGGCTTCTCTCTCTCTCTTCCTCTCTCTCGTCTCCTGATTAACAGGCTGAGCAGTAGGACTGCTTCAAGCCTGTTTGTGCTTTTACTTCTCTCTGTGTACACAAGGTTAAATGGCCATGGTGGACCCTGTGCCACCCTCATACCTTCAAAGGAAGGATGCCAGGAACTTCAGAGGGCACAGAGGGCGCCAAGTGGAAGGGTCTGAGGAGAGCTGTGCAAAGGAAGTCAGTTGTCAAAAGCCCGCTTCCTCAGGCTTCATTTGAGTCTTTGGAAAAAGAAGCTAAATTAAACAGGTGCTCAGGGATTATTTCTCTTCCCTGCAGTAACTGGCTTTTACACTGGATCCAAAGGTTTACCATGTAACAAAGACGAAGTCCAGAAAAATGCCCAGAGAGCTAGTTTTCAGAGGTGAGGAGAATTTTGGCCAGAGTCACAGCCGGGTGCAGGCACCGGGGGCGCAGGGCCTGGGTGGGGCTCTTCTTCCCCTCGTGGGCTCAGCCCTTGACCAGATCCTCTCGGTCAGGCTAAAGAACATGGACCTTTCCACAGATCTGCTTTCCTCCTCCCAGGCTGAGACAGGACTTGAGGCAAATAGGATGGTGCCACAGGCCCGGGTGAGGCCGGTGGCCGAAGGTCATGGTCAGAGGTGCTCAGAGAGAGGGCCCCTCCCGCTCCAGAGCCAGGCAGGCAGGCAGGCAGGAGGACCCTACAAAGCACATCAGTACACCCCATCACCGCTTAACCAAAATGCACCCAGTTTCAGTGTCTGTGGAAGGTTCCACAGGGCCCGCCTAATGAGACCAGTGAACACCATGGTGTTAAAGGTACCTGACATTTGCTAAGAAATGTCCCCATCTGAGTCCATGGGGCCCAGCGAGTGGACGGAGGTCTGGATGTTAATATTCCCTTAGCTTTAATAGTCGGAATCCACCATCATATGTTCTTCCCAGACGTGCTGGTGTCTTATTAGAAATGCAGTAAATGGAACTGAATGCGATTGAAAAGAAATCCAACAGACTCTAATCTAAAGAATGTCATTTCAGGAAAATAGCAGTGACTTACAATTTACTGCCCCTAAAGTGGAAAATCAGTTTTAGAACATTGTAAACTTTTAATTGCATGCAGCATGAAAATAGATTTCAAACAGAAAGGAGGGGAAGGAGAGCTGACATTAATTGAACACCTTCCATTAAGGGCCAGGCACAGTCATATTACCTCATTCCGTCCTCACAGCAGCCAAATGAGATTGGAGTTATTTTCTCAGAGTTAAAAATGAGGAAACTGAGGCTCAGCAAGGAAAAGTATCTTGCTCAAGGTCATGGGTAGAAAGTTGCAGAGTTTGGATTTGAAATTGGGCCCATTTGGCTCTAAAGCCTGTACTCTTTGTATCTACCGTGAAGCATATGCATGGGAAAATTTCCTTTCTTCCACAAATTGACCCCAACAAATGACACATAGGTGGTTCCAGAAATCCGTGGCTTGACTGTGGCTGGTTTGGCTTCTCCATGTTTCAGATCCACTTACGGCATAGGAAGCACTGGGCTCGATGCTGCGAGAGAGAGAAAAAGAAGGCACAGGAAGGTTCAGCTGACGTCTTTCTAAATTGCATTCTGGAAGATGTTACCTTCAGCAGCTCTTCCAGAACATATTTGCAAAGCTGGTTTTAATATGTCCCCCAAACTCCAGAACTTTGACCACCTTCTACATTTATCTCTGTTAATTACCCTCTGCCACCTGCCACAGCTCCAGCTTGCTGTATACTTGGTATTTGCTATTTCCTGACAAATCTTGTGAGTTTCGGCTGAAGCAGTTTCTCCTTTCTGGAATGCTCTTACCTTCCACACCCAGCTACTCTCCCCTCCTGGCAGCATTCACGCAGCCAGTGTTGTCTGAGTGTTGCCAAGAGCCGGGCAGGGCAGTGCAATGCAAGATGCGTGATTTCTGTGGTCAGCAGGACAGTTCTAGAAGTAGAGACAGTCTGCCAAATTGTAAGACCAGTGTCTTCCTCCCCTGTACCTAAAACCTCGTGTTTGAACCCTCTGGGGCGCTTGAGTCAGTGTGTCCGTCTCCCCTCCCCGTGGTGAGTTCCCAGAGCCTGGTCCCATCTGCCTCCGGCTGAGCTGGGCACTAGCTTTGCAAACAGCAGGCGGCTGGTGAACGTTTGTGGTATTTAATTCTATGATTTCAGCACACGGAAATGTTCTCCTTGAAGCCATTTACCCCTTCTCTGTGGAGTTCAGAGTTGAGAAGTTTCCAGAAAGTGGAGGCAAGGTGGGCAACCAGTCAGGCTGAGTAAACAACAACAACCCTCTCCGTAGACACAGGCTAGCAGGAGCTGCTCTTTGATTTTGCGGTTTGTTTTGCCACTAGATAAAGAAGGAAGTCCAAAGAAAGGCCAACGTGCAAACAGTACTTCCAAGGTATTTATATCTGCAGCACGATTCTTTGTAAGAGACCACAAAAGGAGCCGGCTCAGCTCTCACAGCGCTTCTCTCCCCTCAGCTGCTGCACCCAGCACCACTGATCACACCATCAGGAGGTAGTGGGACCCCCCACCCCCATCCTCCATGAGGCCGTCAATTCAGCCTGGCTTCGGATAAAAAGACATGAGTTTGCCTCAGGTAATCTCGCACACACACGCACAGCTGCCACGTTGCACGGTGCCTTATGACCCAAGTGCCACCTTCATGTGTCAGGTTAAGTCACATCCCACAGCTTCTTGGATCCAAGAAAAGGGACTGGGCCAGAGGGAGCTGCCACATTTCTTTCTTTTCATTCTCTTTTACCTTCTAATTAATTTTCCTAATGCTTCCTTGATGTAATAAACCAATCATCGTGTGCACCTTCTTCTTACGTCTTTCTCCTTCCAAGTTATGAACACATCCAGGACTTTCCTAGGGCAAGTTTCTACGTCTTGGCTGTCTGCTCTCCCCAGGGGGATGCACGTTTATGTGTATGGCTATGTGTCTCCCGTGCACAGACAGCATTCTGTGCCCAGCCACTGGGGGGCTTTTCTTCCAAAACACTGCACTGAGTGGAGAACGAGCCAGGAAACAGACCCCCGTCTCGCGGGGCTCTGTGGACCGAGCCTGCTCTAGAAGTCACTGGCTCAGCTGATGTACAACTGAAAGCCTCAGCAGGGGCAGCAGAGCCTGGAAGTGGAGGATGAGTTCATTAAGGGAGGGGGTTGCCAAAGGAGATGGAATCACAGGGGGTGTCCTTCCAAGAGCCAGGGAGGGCCTGGAAATTATCTTCTGACTTCATCTCACTCTGATCCAGGCTGTTTGAGATTTCTGTAAGAACTGCTTGGAAAAAGCCCGGTTGATATACAGTGTTCTTGTTTTCAGGCCTAGTGCTCTTCATGGCTACAACAATGAGTGTTTCCTGCAGGCAAGGACTGTACATACACCGTCTCATTCCATCCTCACAGCAGGTGCCAAAAGGGAAATAACCGCCCTGTGTTACAGAGAAGAGGAGAGACAGTAAGTGACATCCCTGGCCACAGAGCTAGAAAGAAGGAAACTTGGGATTTGAACCTGGGTCTCCCTCACACCAAAGCCAAGTCATCTTCCCGTTAGATACACAAAGTGGTTATGCCCTTGGGGCTCTGGCCTCTATCTGTGATAAAATTCTAACCATCGCCTCAGGCAAAGCAACGTTTGGCCTGTGTGTTTGCTGCCTGGCCTAGAGAGACACTTGCCATTAGGGCTAGATTGAGCCGGAGTCCTTACTAAGACACTCTTAGTATCTTGGCAGATTCATGCCCTTGATAAGATTGCTTCTATGATGAAAGTTGATCCAAGGTCTCGGGATCATTTTTGACAATTGGCCTGGGGAGTGTCGTGTGGGGACACGTGGCCAGCACTTACTTTGACCTAGAAACATAGAAGCAAGGAGCCCCTTAACCCATCCCCCTGAGCCAGCCCTGCCCCTGCAGGGACAAGCTGATACGAGAATCATAAATTCAGCCATTGCCGTCAGCTGGAGCTGGTTTTATGAGCTATCGAGGTGCAAGGCCCTGCACCTGTGTAGCTGAGAGCAGAATGTTCACTGTGGAGGTAGAAAAAACAACAGACACTGGAAGGGTTTCAAGCACAATCCCCTTTTGTTAGCAATAAAAGAGGAGCTCGCAGTTTGGAGCAACTTTGTGAAAGATAATTGAAAGAAACTCGTGAGTTTCTACTTCACATCCATATCCTTCAACCCTTGGGCTAAAATTCCACAGCCCCAGTGAGGTAACAGGCTTTATTTCTCTCCCCACCAGTCAAGATCTGAATGGGCTCCTTCAGCTTTCCCCCTCTCCCTGCCTTTGACTTGGCCATAACTAGGAGGAGAACTGGATGGCAGTGTTGCCTCAGAATAGAGCTCTTCTCAAAATAGAGCTCTTGCTGGAAATTCTCCTTTGAATGTCGCTCTCCCCCCATGTAAATCAGAAACTCCAGGCCTACCTGTTTAACCCTTTTCACACCATGGCTATGCCTCAGCTCCCCAAGGACAGAGCACGTCGCTGGCGAAGGAAAGGTCAGGGGTACACCATGAAGTCAGCTCATGGAGCTGGAAGGCCAGCTTCAGTGAAACCTCACATAGAGAAAGGGAAAGGAAAACAAAGGAGCAACCCCCTGGGCGACCTTTGGGGTGGCAGTCATCGTGCAACACCCTGCTTTCTAGGAAAACACGGACTTGGGCAGACCAAGCATGGGGACAGGGGCCTTGGTTTCTTGGGTGGGAGGTTCATCTCTTCTCTTTTTCTCCATCTCATCAGAGTGAAAGATGTCACTCTGGGGGTCATTCACAATTTCAGAGGAGAACTGCGAGACAGAGAATTTAAGGATCTACCTGTTCAGCAAAGCCTGCCTGGTACCTTCCTGTAATCTCCTCCTATGCCTTTTGTGAAGGCTCATGGCCAGGGCTTCACAGCAGGACCTGGAGACCCCATACACGAGCTCAGCCCTGAATTTTGTACGTGAACTCAGTAGGGTCATTTCCATGGCTTCTTTCAGCATGTTTTTGGTTTCCGTATTCCATGCACCCTGAACTGATCGTACGGTGTGTTCCTAAGGGGGAGAGGTGGCACCCAGCCGAGGGCAGCCAAGGGTCAATTCAGGCTGAGCCCTGGGAAAGGAAAACTTGGTTGAACTCTGAACTTACCTTTTTGGGAAAAAAAAATCCCTCTAGACATGGTGAGTCTTATCGTTCCCCATGAGCTGTCCAGTTTTCAAAGCATATCATAAAGTGTTTGACAAAAGTCTTATTTGGCTTTGAGACCAGTTTCCTCTTCACCCCGCCACAGCTGCTCACGTCATGCTTCACTGAGTGCTTTGTTAAATGTCCTCACTCTGTTCCACAGAGGGATCAACTGTCTTGCTTCGCCCTGGACTCCCCTGCCTGGGAAACCTCCCAGTGCTGGGTAAAGTGGGATGATGTGTCACCCTAGCAGGAAACAGAGCCAGGACCTTTGGCTCATGCAGTAGCCACCCCATTTGGAGGCTGTGTGGTCGGGCAGACCAAGCACTTACAACGAAGGGTCAAGAGTCTTGGGCGGCTCTGTCAACTTGCTTCTTCACTTTAGGTCAATCCATTACTTTTCCTGTGTTTCAATTCCTTTTTCCACCTGTATGGTAGGAATAATACCTATTCACCCAATTCCTAGGATGCTGTAAGAATTAAATTACACAGTAGCTGCAAAATAATTTGGCTTTATTGGAATTGCACCGCCCGAACCTGAGTGGAATGACTGTGCAATTCTTAACCGCGTCTATCTTCAGGCCGGGCTGCCTCAGGACCAGAACGATAGCTTAGGTGCCGGTTTCTAGACTACAGCAGCCCAAGGCCAAGGAGAGGTTGTGTATCAAAACGTATGATGATTGCATGGAAACGCTGCAATGTCATCGACACCCTACAGCCCACATTCCCCATTCGGCAAAGGTCTCGTGGGATTCCGGTGGGAGCTGACAGGCAAGAGGGAACACAGCGTGTAGTAGCAGAAATTTTATTATAATTATTATCGTGATAGGTCTGGATTAGACTGCCATACCTGACTCTCCCGCCTGTTCATCCACTTGATATCTTGAATCTGGAAAGTCTGGGACAGAGGAACACGCACCTGAGTGAGTGAGAGATGCCTTTGTCTGCTGTCTGTCTATTTCTCTCACACACACACACACACACCCCTCTACGAAAAAGCGTTAATAAACCCCACTATGTCCCTGCCCCTTCTGGATCCCCTGGGACATGGCCCCACGTCTGCTTCTCCGTGTGCACAATCACGGTGACCTCTTCATTCCTTGACCACGCCCGGCTTGCTCCTGCCTCAAAGCCTCTGTTCTGCCTCTTTCCTCTTCTTCTGTTCCTTCTTGTCGTTCAGGTCTCAGCTAAAAGCTCCCCTCTGGGGCTTCCCTGGTGGCGCAGTGGTTGAGAGTCCGCCTGCCGATGCGGGGGACACGGGATCGTGCCCCGGTCCGGGAAGATCCCACATGCCGCGGAGCGGCTGGGCCCGTGAGCCATGGCTGCTGAGCCTGCGCGTCCGGAGCCTGTGCTCCGCAACGGGAGAGGCCACAACAGTGAGAGGCCTGGGTACCGCAAAAAAAAAAAAAAAAAAGCTCCCCTCTGTGGAGAGATGTTTCCTGACCATTCCATCTAGAGGGGCCCCATCTTCCCTTATTTTCTTTCACGTAGGCTTTTATTCATCAAACCATTTGTTCCTCCGTGATGTTTTCGTTTGCTTATTTTCTGACTCCTTCTTATGGTAGAGACCGACAGGTACCCCCTGCCATCCATTCTCTCCTTCTTCCCTAGTAGCAGAGCCCAAAATTTCAGTGAGGTCCCCCAGAACAAGACTGCATATCCCAGCCTCCCTGGCTGTGAGGTGTAGCTACATGACTCAGTTCTGGCCAATCAAATATAAGTAGAAGTGTCCTAAGAAGGAGGAGGAACACGCATTTTTTCCTTTTCTCTTCTTCTCATTGTCTGGGATGTGGATGCAATTGCTAGGACTTACGCAGCCATATTGGACTCTGAGGTAAAAGCCTCATGCTAAGGACATCACACTACCAAGATAACAGGGTCCTGGCTCCTTGATGACATCATGATGTGGCCCTACCAGCCCTGGGTCACATCCCTCTGGACTTGTATCATATGAGAGAGAAGTTTGATTCTAACTTGCTTAATCTATTGTTATGTTGGGTCTTCCGTCATTTGCAGCTAAACTGACTCCTAACTAATGTCAATTCCTCCCTCACCCCCTTACCCTTCACTTGACAGATCGTAAGCTCCTAAAAGTAAGGATCTTGCCTGCCTTGTTCAATGCCATATCCCCAGCACTGGAATAACAGCTGCATGCACGTTGTAGTCATTTGGCAAATGTTTATTCAATGAACTGCTTGCTCTTCTCTCTTATTTAATTTCCTCCCCCTACTGGCTCCTTTGCCTCTCTGCATTGCACTCTTTTAGTTCTCTTTTAACCTTCCTCAAATCTTCTCCCCCACTCCGCTTGCTGCTGGCAGGGTCAGGCTTGCTCGGTCACAGTCTGCCCACAGCACCCCACTCCCATACATTTCTACAGATGTGCCTCTGTAGACACGCGTTCCCTGAGTGAAGTTCAAGCTCACAGCCTGGCCTTTGAATCCTCCCGATCCTGCCTCCAACTGCCTTCCCGCGGTTACAGCCACGCTCTGTAAACTTTTCTTGCCTCTGTCCCTTTGCTTTTATTATGTATTTTGTCCCAGCTGTTTCCTTCCACTTTACCAGAAGAACTGTGTCTGTTTTGGTTTGCCATTGCCTCTCTCTCAGGACCTAGCACAGTGCCTGACACATAGTAGGTGCTCAATAAAGTTTTACTGAGTGAGTGAATCTAGGTTGCAAACCTTTCTATTATTTAAGGTTCCATCTCTGGTGCCACCTCCACCAGGAAATCATCTTCGACACCATCCATAGGACTGGATGTCCTTTGCACTTCATTTGTTCCTACCTTTTCGCACACCATAGTCTGAACTAAATTGAAATTTCTGGCTATTCATCTTAGCCTCTCAATTACATTGTAAGCTCCTTGAGACAGAAACACTCTATTTAAACATTTATATACCTCTCCTTGTATGGACCTGTGTGCACATGTGCGTGCACACACACACACATACGCACACTACAGACACAAGCGCAGTGCTGAGACCTAGTTCTGTGCACACAGCAGTGCCCCTCAGCGTGCATTAGATGATTTGAACTGAAGCAGCTGCTGTCATCGGTCCTACCCTCTGTTCTTTCTGCAGACACTGGGACTTCATCCCTCCTCTCCATCCCATTCCTGCCCCGGACCCCGTTTCTCCATCACATGGCCACTGCAGCATTGCCAACTGGCATTGGTGGGCCAGAGGACGATTTACATTGGCTGTTGTGCTATCAGCCTTCCACACACAGCACAGCAGGTAGAGGATGAAAATGGATCCTCATAAGAACCTTACATTTATATGTCAGGGAAGGACAGCAGGCCAAGAATGGTGGTAGGATGTCCAGTACAAAGTGACATCCGCCAGAATGATAAAAATGATGAGCTTTTAGGGCGCTCTGCTTTTAGGTGCTGGGCATTCGCTAAGCACTTTGCACCCTCCATTTAAACCTCCACCAACCCTGTGAGGTGACTACCATTATCTCCACTTTACAGGTGAGGCATGAGACAGAGAGGTTAAGTAACTGGCCCAAGATCACACAGCTGGTAAGTGGCAGCATCTGAATTCAAACCCAGGACCTCTACCCTCTCCTCAAAAGAATCCAGACAATCAGCAGAGAACACAACCTATGGAAGCATCTCATCCTGACAAGGCATTTTCCAAACGAGGAACCTGAGACCCAGACAGAGGGAGTCACTTAAGCCACATAACTCATCCTGGTGGTGCAGGCACCAAACCCCAGGTTTCCTGACTCCCAACTTCATGTCTTTTCTACTGTCCTGTCCACCCAAGGGCAGGGCCCGGTTCCTTCCTGAATGTTCCTCTGTTCTTCATTGAGCTATTTATTCAGGAGTTTTAATGGTAAAATCTTTTTGAGAGAAAAGTTGGGTTTTTTTTTTCTTATACAAGGAGAAAATACATGTTGTTGGGAGAAGTTCAGGGCGGCAGTTGGAGATGAAGCAGAGTGGAAGGAAAGAATCAGGATAGAGAGTGCTGGGGGGAGAAGGCAGCCACAGATGCCCCCAAGGGGAGGCTGAGCTCGTTGGAGAAAGAGAGGTGGTCAACCAAGGCTTTCAGATGGGAGAGAAGTTAAGGACAGCATTTTCCCTGAATTTGGGGGGGTGGCTACTTGAAGGGGACCATGATCACTACAGTCAAAGCAGAGGCAAACAGAGGCAGTGGCGTGGACTTGGGGCCATTATGACTCAGGTGATGCAGTTTCCAGCAGGCGACCAGGTGTTGCAGTGGGAGAAATGGAGCCCGTGCGGCCGAGACTGGGGCTCCAATCACACCTTTACATCTGTGACTTTGGGCAAATCATGTCACCTTCTTTAAGATCGCCAACTCCCCACAGAGTTGTTATGGGGAGCAAAACTGATAATGGCGTGAAGTCATTTTGCAAAGTGTAACATGCTTCCCCAGGCCTCGTGTTCTTATCAGGAGAAGTAGTAACATGATGAGGATTTGGGAAGGGTGGATGAGATTCCACCCTTGAAAACAGGCTTATTGATTGACATGTAATGCATGCCAAGTGTGAGTTCGACCTTATAGGAAACATAAAAAATAATTCCGCTGTCAATCACTAAATCACTCTCGGTTTGGCTCCTGGTCTTCTTCCTCTGTCTGGTTCCTGGGTGTCTCTGCACCCTAAGCTTCTATACATCTGTTCTTTGCTAGTGCTGCTCTCTCCCCCAGAGATCTCTTTCCTGCTCCACTGAACGTCTTGCCCCAAACAGTCCTACCTTTCCCCACCACCAGGCCTTCTTCCACCTTGAGGCACCTTCCTCCCAAGTAGACTTTTTTGAGTGCTGGGTGTTATAGGTTTTCTGGATATACTTATATACTTTTCCCATAGAGTTCTCGTCACAACCCTGAGAGACTGGCATTACATTCCCATTTTGTACATGGGAAAAAATACCCCAATTTACCCAGTGCTGGGAACAGATCATTTATTCATTTGTTCATTCAACAAGTATTTAATAAGTACTTTCAATTTGCCAGCCTGTGTGAGGAACTCGACATAATGATGGATCCAGGTTTTTTTTTTTTAACTCCAAGAGTTAGAATTGTCTTTACTTTTTAAAAAAAATAAATTTATTTATTTATTTTTGGCTGCTTTGGGTCTTCGTTGCTGTGCACGGCTTTCTCTAGTTGTGGTGAGCGAGGGCTACTGTTCATTGCGGTGCGCGGGCCTCTCATTGCGGTGGCTTCTCCTGTTGTGGAGCACGGGCTCTAGGTGCGTGGGCTTCAGTAGCTGTGGCGCACCGGCTTAGTAGTTGTGGCTCACGGGTTCTAGAGCGCAGGCTCAGTAGTGGTGGTGCACGGGCTTAGTTGCTCCGTGGCGGAGCACGAGCTCTAGGTGCGTGGGCTTCAGTAGCTGTGGCGCACGGGCTCAGTAGTTGTGGCTCACGGGCTCTAGAGCGCATGCGCGGGCCTCTCATTGCGGTGGCTTCTCCTGTTGTGGAGCACGGGCTCTAGGTGCGTGGGCTTCAGTAGCTGTGGCGCACCGGCTTAGTAGTTGTGGCTCACGGGTTCTAGAGCGCAGGCTCAGTAGTGGTGGTGCACGGGCTTAGTTGCTCCGTGGCCCGTGGGATCTTCCTGGACTAGGGCTCGAACCCGTGTCCCCTGCATTGGCAGGCGTATTCTTAACCACTGCGCCAACAGGGAAGCCCTGTCTTTACTTTTTTGTCGAAGATAAATTGACTATTTTTGTGTACTCTGTTCCATTGATCCATTTGTCTATTCTTTCACTAACACCATCCTCTCCTGATTATTGTAGTTTTATGGTAAGTATTGGAGTCAGGGAGTGTTAGTCCTCCAGCTTTGTTCGTCTTCAATATTGTATTGGCTATTCTGGGTCTTTTGCCTCTCCACATAAACTTTAGAATCACAAAGTACCTTGTTGAGATTTTGATTGGAATTGAGTTTAATCTATAGACCAATCTGGGATACCTTGACAATATTGAGTCCTCCTACCTATAAACATGGACTATTTCTCCATTTATTTAGAGCTTCTTTGATTTCTTTCATCAGAGTTTTGTAGTTTTCTTCATATAGTTAGGTCTTATACATACTTTGTTAGATTTATAACTCAGTACTTCATTATTTTTTTGGCACTAATGTAAACCAAATCAGTTTTTAAAAAATAAGTCAAACTGAGTCATTATTGTTTTTTTTAAACAACTTGACTGTTTCTTCTACTAATTTTGCAAATTAACCCAAATTGGTTTGTAGAAGTGGAAATATACTCAAGTTATCAGTTCTTCTTATTCATACCTAATGATTCTGTTCATGTAGAATAAGTACCAGCTACACTCTACTTTTGATTATTTGCATGTTCATGAGATCAGAGATCCCCAAAATTGAGTAGAAGTCGAATTAGAATTTTCATTTATTATCAAAAATAAAATGCATTGCTCAGGTCAGAATATATCACTGGGTACTAGATCCCATATCTTTCACTGATGGAATTCAGAAGAAGAATGAGGAAATGCTATTTCTTCTTGATGGACGCTTCCCTTCCTAGCCAAGTAAAGGCCTCAGACCTCAGAATGGAAAACAAGTCTGTGTGGCTCACATTTCTGTATTTCATTGGAAATTAAGATAATGGCCAGCTATCTTAACTAGAAATTAAGAAATTGTTCAGCCACACATCTCAGCCTTTATTTTTCTACCTGCAGACTGGAGAGTCTCTATTATCATACCTCACTGCTTAAATGCTATGGACCTAGGAAGCCAATGTGCTGAGAGCCCCAAATCCACCTTCTGTGGACCAGACATGGGGTGACATCAATCAGAAACACCTCCCAGATTCCACATTTCCAGATAGGTACATTTTCATGCTTTGACTCATTAATTTTTAAAAAATAAGCTATTCAAAGCACTCCCCTCCAGAATTTACCATTTGAAATAACAGCAGCTTTAAGAAATGAGTCTCCAGGAAAGATCCTCTCTAGACTGTGATGTCAACTGTGCTTTTCCACCTGGCAGGCACTCAGCTTGCCAGGTAACCAGGTGGCTTGGAGCAACTCTTTTTTTTTTTTTTCCATTATTCCTGCAAGGCCAGGCTCTCTCTCCTGGTTCTTGGTTCCAGGAGGAGCTGCCTGCTTTGCCCCAGTGCTCTCTGAGGAGCTAACCTAGAAAATCACCAGCCCTATGCTCCATGTGTACCCACGGGCTCATTTGCTCAAGCTTTCAACCTTGCAGGCCATTTAGCACATGGGCCATGAAGCCTGATGACCCACCTCTGGGTTTCAGGTGTCAGTGTAGGATCAGCCCCTCACCAGGGCATTCTCCCTTGAAATCCCCTCTCCCCAGGATGAAAGCAGCACCTTGAAGCAGCAAAAGGTCAAAACTCTTCATCTCAAGGGTCTGGCCTGAAAACCATTGACCATCCAAGCATCTTGTGCTGTAAAACAGGGCTAATCAATGCCAGCCTGCCAGGCTGACGCTTCGGGGTAATGCCACAGGAAAGCGTTTGGAGTTCTTCGTAGGAAAAAGGATATTTAGGGGCTAAATTGAAATCCAGTGAATGAAATAAGAACAGGATTTTTAAATCGCGATACCTGGTGAGAGGTTCTCCAGTGAAACTATGTATTAGAGCACACGCATTTCAATTTTCAGGTCAAATATATCCAAGCTGCTCTAAAACAGTTTATGGCAGCCTTCTGATGTGAGTTCTGTGATTTGAGTTTATTAGTTTCTGGCATTGGGTCCTGTATTTTGAGCAATTCCTATAAAATGTACTTGGGAGTTATTATTTTCCTTTAAAGAATGTGATACTAAAACAAGGGTTTTTTTGTTCTTTTTAAATCCATTTCTCTCTGTTCTTCACAGCTGTAGATTTCCACAGCAATTTGGGGTCTGCAGACTAGCTGTATGTATTCCTGGCTCTTTCTTTCTTTCTTTCTTTCTTTGAATTTTATCTTATTTTATTTTTTTATACAGCAGGTTCTTATTAGTTATCTATTTTATACATATCAGTGTATACATGTCAATCCCAATCCCCCAATTCATCACACCACCACCACCACCCGCTTGGTGTCCATACATTTGTTCTCTACATGTGTCTCTATTTCTGCCTTGCAAACCAGTTCATCTGTACCATTTTTCTAGATTCCACATATATGTGTTAATATACGATATTTGATTTTCTCTTTCTGGCTTACTTCACTCTGTAGGACAGACTCTAGATCCATCTACGTCTCAACAAATGACCCAGTTTCGTTCCTTTCTAGGCTGAGTAATATTCCATTGTATATATGTACCACATCTTCTTTATCCATTCGTCTGTCCATGGGCATTTAGGTTGCTTCCATGACCTGGCTATTGTAAATAGTGCTGCAGTGAACATTGGGGTGCATGTGTCTTTTTGAATTATGGTTTTCTCTGGGTATATGCCCAGTAGTGGGATTGCTGG
>NC_041218.1:50702212-50780313 GCF_002837175.3 Physeter macrocephalus
TTAATATTGAGCTGCATGAGCTGTTTATATATTTTGAAGATTAATTTTTTGTCCATTGATTCGTTTGCAAATATTTTCTCCCATTCTGAGGGTTGTCTTTTCGTCTTGTTTATAGTTTCCTTTGCTGTGCAAAAGCTTTTAAGTTTCATTAGGTCCCATTTGTTTATTTTTGTTTTTATTTCCATTACTCTAAGAGGTGGGTCAAGAAAGATCTTGCTGGGATTTATGTCAAAGAGTGTTATTCTTCCTATGTTTTCCTCTAAGAATTTTATAGTGTCTGGTCTTACATTTAGGTCTTTAATCCATTTTGAGTTTATTTTTATGTATGGTGTTAGGGAGTGTTCTAATTTCATTCTTTTACATGTGGCTGTCCAGTTTTCCCAGCACCACTTATAGATTGACAGACTGTTTTTTCTCTATTGTATATCCTTGCCTCCTTTGTCATAGATTAGTTGACGCTATGTGCGTGGGTTTATCTCTGGGCTTTCTATCCTGTTCCATTGATCTATATTTCTGTTTTTGTGCCAGTACCATATTGTCTTGATTACTGTAGCTTTGTAGTATAGTCTGAAGTCAGGGAGTCTGATTCATCCAGCTCCATTTTTTTCCCTCAAGACTGCTTTGACTATTAGGGGTCTTTTGTGTCTCCATACAAATTTTAAGATTTTTTTTCTAGTTCTGTAAAAAATGCCATTGGTAAGTTGATAGGGATTGCATTGAATCTGTAGATTGCTTTGGGTAGTATAGTCATTTTCACAATATTGATTCTTCCAGTCCAAGAAAATGGTATCTCTCTCCATCTGTTTGTATCGTCTTTCATTTCTTTCATCAGTGTCTTATAGTTTTCTGAGTACAGGTCTGTCACTGTTTGCAGATGACATGATACTATACATAGATAATCCTAAGGATGCCACCAGAAAACTGCTAGAGCTAATCAATGAATTTGGTAAAGTTGCAGGATACAAAATTAATGCACAGAAATCTCTTGCTTTCCTATACACTAACAACAAAAGATCAGAAAGAGAAATTAAGGAAACAACCCCATTGACCATTGCAACAAAAAGAATAAAATACCTAGGAATAAACCTACCTATAGAGGTAAAACAAGTTTTTAATAAAGTGTTTTGAAAAGGCAAGAGGCTGAAAAAAAGCTGGGCAAAAATTCAAGCTAGTAATGAACTGAATATGTCTCTAATTATATTGAACTTACAAGTAATAGAATGAGGCAGGGTTAGCAATTGCTTTATTTTTTGCGTTGGGTCTTTGTTGCTGCGCGGGCTTTCTCTAGTTGTGGCGAGCCGGGGTTACTCTTCGTTACGGTGCACGGGCTTCTCATTGCGGTGGCTTTTCTTGTTGCAGAGCATGGGCTCTAGGCGCCCAGGCTTCAGTAGTTGTGGCTCGCGGGCTCTAGAGCACAGGCTCATTAGTTGTGGCACACAGGCTTAGTTGCTCCTCTGCATGTGGGATCTTCCCGGACCAGGGCTCAAACCCATGTACCCTGCATTGGCAGGAGGATTATTAACCACTGTGCCACCAGGGAAGTCTCAGCAATTACTTCTGAGTGAACTTGAATGCCAGAAGGAAGAGGAAAGTGCCCCTTAAAATTAGGGAAAATTAATAAAAGTGTCGTATCATTACATTTGATTTTAAATATCTTTACCTCTACACTTTCAAAGGTCTAATTGGTTCAAGAACATGATTCTCCAATAAACATCTTGTAGAAACTGGTGGTTTTCTCAAACCCAAGTTTGGTTTTGATATTTTTTCTTTATAAAGCCTTGAGTACAGACATCTTTTTGCCATGTAGCCCGTGAGTTTTCAAGGTGATACCCCAAAGTAAAATTCAGAAAGTGACTAGAGGGTGCTGAATAGAATTCCTATACCCCAGGCTGAAGACTCAAGAGTTAAACCGGGTTGAGTCCTCCAATAAAACAATTTAATCAAATGTATAAATAATTCATCTGATGCCCATAGAACTGCCTCAGCATCATTTGTCTTTAATAAGACAAAACCACAAATAAATAGGGTGCTGACTGGCATTGAGGCTCTCATCTCTCACTATGTGGCTCTGAATCGAACCCCATCTTGACCAGAGGAATCATCCATCATTTGAGCAGATTGCTCAAGAGAAGACAGCCTGAGGTATGGAAGCCCTGGGCTGTTATGGGGTTTGCACACACCTAAATCACACCCTTCGGTCGCATACTCACATTCAAATCAGGTCGGTGTCTCAGGTGAAAGCTCATGTGCTGGGTGGCAGGATAACAGTGGGCCAGGATACCTGAGACCTCCAGTTCCCTGCTTCCAGGGACTTCTCGTTCTCTGTTGTATAAATGCACACTTTGTGGTCCTGAGAGCTTTCTATTACATCACCACAACACGACACCAGGTAAGTACAGTTATTACTATCCCTGATTTATGGATAAGGAAACCAGGAGTTAGAGAGGTTTAGCATCTTGTGCAATGTTCTACTGCTAGCCCATGGCAGAGCCAAGCTTCAGTTTAGACAATCTGGTCTCTTACCTGCTAGACTGTATGGGGATTTTCTTATGGAGTCTTCTCCTAACATACCCAAGCCTAATAGAGGTATTCTGAAAAGTCGATGTGTGCAGATATCAAATTGCTTCATGGGGAAACTGAGATACAGAGAATTCAGAGATGTACACATAAAGTCAAGGACTGGAGATCATTCCAGGGAGCCTGCCTTCCAGTTGGAACAGCTGCTTCACACAAGTGGGGCTTGTGTGTGACAGTCACACTAGTGGCCTGGCCAGAGCCAGGGACCACAGTGGAGGCTCTCATCTTGGCTGTGTCCTCAAGCATTTCCCTCCTGGGGTTGGGCCTCAGTATCCTCACCTGTCATATGAAAGGAGATAGAAGTTCAAGTCTTTGGCGTTCAATTTCATCACTAAAATTCTATAGCCACCACAGCCAAGAGGGATACTCCATTCTGGACTCAGCCATACTTGACTTTTCTGAAATGCAGAGCACCTGTACTGTGAGCCCAGTGATGACACTGGCCCCTCTCCCACCCCATGGTACCTGCTGATGGGCAAACATGACCTCCTCTTCCCCTCTCCACTACTCCCAACAATAGAAGAATTTTGGGAGGCTTAAACTAAAGAATTACGGCTTTTCTCTAAGTGCTCACTACCATCTTGGGCGAAATTTGTGCTTATATGTGAATGGCTCCATCCTCCTTTATCCTTCCCTGGAGCCATTTCATCTACTGGATTATGAGTCTTTGAATCAGGAAGCAAGATTTTACCTTTAACGTCCTAAAAAATCGCTGTAAGCTATGTCACAAGGATGAAACAAAGTCATTTGTACCTGAGGCTTTGACAACCCTTTCCGTCAGATGCTTTGGCATAAAGAGTAAGCCTGGCTGAATTTACCCTGCCAGGAGTTCACTCATTTAGCAACGACGCATTATGGCAAATGCCCCTGCCGGTCAGTTGTTTAACATCAGGATCATGAAGAATCCGCCTGCTCCAAGTTTCCTTTACCTTTCATCTCCTCCCAGCACATGGGCACTTGCTTCTCTTTTATTCAGTCCTTAGATAAAAGACCAGAGGATTGCTTCAGGATTTAGACTTCGGTGTAGAATCACATTAGCTCTAAGACGTTCATTTTTTTCTTACCAAAACCCAATATAATTTGTATTCTGATTTCAAAGACACTGTTTTAGTTGACCTTTAAGGTGACCCCTTAAAATAATTGACATGCTAGACAGCAGATCTCCCTATATTCAGGGTCATTGTTTGTCTTTTGATATATTCAGGCTTCTGCCTTCTAACGTTTCTATGCCTGCAAATAGTTTTATTATATGTCATCATTCTTATTATCATGGCATTCTGATGCCTGTTTTCTTTACTTTATCTGTTAAGCAGAAGTATATTTAGTGCTCAAAGTGATACACCATAAAGGTAGAAAAAGGTGAACCTTTTGATATATTAGAAGTCTTTCATAGCATGAAGTAACTATTGCCTATTATTTTACTCTTGACGTTTTTATTTTTAAGGGAATTTCACTTGATTTGTGGTGCTGACACCTCTGATATGTTGTTTCCAGTGACCTTACAACCAAAATCAGTAGCGTGTGACATTTGATGGCCCAGATAAAAAACATTAATGGTGGAAGAGAGGGTTTATTTTCCTGGTCATAAATTAAGTTTAAATAACTCTGAATTTATTTTAAACTCTCCAGTACTTTTTACTGTCCAGGCAATAAATGTATTTATTACTGGGGTTCTACCTGGGTTTCCTCCACAGAACCCTTTGGTTGGCTGCTTTGAGTCCTTTCCTTCTCTCTTCTGGAAAACTCATCTTGCCTGTAAATGCTGATTTGAACAAATTGCTGTCTAATTTCTACCAACAGGGATCAGAGAAAGGGCTGCTTATCAGAGAGGTAAGCAAAAGCGTTTCTGTTGTCAAGCAGGTTAAGAAAAACAGGAGTTCATAAAATATCTACTGATGTGGGTAACCCAGGCCTGAATGATTCTGTTTTGGAATTAGAAGTAGAGACACAAGTGGTCATGTCCTGATCCCTCTGAAGCCCTGTGTGAAAGGTTTGCTTTAGGTCCTAATTTAACTCTCACAAAAATGGAAGCCCATTCCCCCATTTTGATCTTTATAACTTTTCATCTTTATGTATATGTTTTCTGGTACTCATTCATTAAATGTATCATAAAATTATACTGAGAATTTCTCAGTGAAAAAAGTTTTATGATTTCAGAATTTCAATCTGTATGTCTGAAAATTGCCTTCTATATATTTTATTGAGATATAATTTGCATACCATAAGATTCACCTTTTTTTTTTTTTTTTTTGCGGTACACGGGCCTCTCACTGTTGTGGCCTCTCCGGTTGCGGAGCACAGGCTCCGGAAGCGCAGGCTCAGCGGCCATGGCTCACGGGCCTAGCCGCTCCGCGGCATGTGGGATCCTCGCGGACCGGGGCACGAACCCGTGTCCCCCGCATCGGCAGGCGGACCCCTAACCACTGCGCCACCAGGGAAGCCCAAGATTCACCATTTTAAAGTGTACAATTCAGTGGGTTTTAGTATTCACAAGGTCGAGCAACCATTACCACTATCTAATTCCAGAACATTTTCATCACCTGAAGCACGCCCCCCAAACATGCCCCGTACCTATAAGCAGTCACTCACCATTCCTCCCTTCCCCCAGCCCCTGGAGACCACTAATCTACATTCTGTCTCTATGAATTTGCCTATTCTGGGTATTTAATATAAACGGAATTATACAAAATGTGCTCTTTTGTATCTTCTTACATTTAGCATAATGTTTCCAAGGTTCATCCACGTTGTAGCATGTATTAGTACTTCATTCCTTTTTGTGGCTGAATAACATCCAGTTGTATGGATATACCACAGTTTGCTTACCTGTTCATTAGCTGATGGATTGATTTTCATTTAAAAATTTCATCTACATGTTCAAAAGTTGCCTTATAATTAATTCCCCAGGCATTCCCCTGTTGGAAATATTTTAAAGTTAGATCTTTGAAAAAAATGTTATGAAGTATATATTATTTTAGTATCTTCAGTAACAACAATCACATATCTCATTGATTATGTATGTATAAATTTCTTCATGACCTTGTCAGAAAATGAGACAAAAATAGGATCTAAGAAACTCTTCATTGTATGAGTAGTAAAACAACATCATTCACTAACTATAAATTCACAGACAAAGATTACGTATGATTCTTGAATATATGAAATGCTATGCAAATGGCTTTTCATGAAAACCAGCTGCCTGACCCCTCTTAGTACCCCAGGACATTTTCCCTTGGTATACAGTGATATCTGATATATGTTCATCCTTCACTGATCTGTAAGTTCTTTGTGGGCAGGGGCTGTGTCTGCTTCATCTTTGACTCCAGAGCCCTAATGCCTTGTACTCTACAGAGTACAATGCTTTGTACCTAAAAGCTTCTCACAAAACCAGTTTGATGAATGAATTAAATTATATGCCCTTCATTTCTTTGTGCTAAGGGAGGAAAAAAAAGAAGAGACTTTTATAAAAGGCTTTCTGATCATTGCAAATTGGTTTCTGTTTACTATTTACATATAGAGGAGTGCACAATTCACACCTGTATGGTTTGATGAATGTCCACAAAGTGAGTACACCTGTGTGATCACCACCAAATCAAAAACCACAAAGGACCAGCCCCCCATATCCCCCTGGGGGTCTCCTGATCAATATCCCACCCTTCTCTCCAATGCCAACCACTATCCTGACTTCTAACACTGCAGGTAATTTTGAACTTTATGTAAATGGATATTCTCTTTATACTCATGACATTTAAAAAATAAAGCTAAAAAGCAAAGTTTGCAAACTTATAATAAGGATATGCATGATAAATCTTTAGATTTTAAGCAGCAAAGACTGAACTAATCTACAGGACAGAGATGTATCACCCCCCACCCGCCGTTTTCACTTCTGACTACACTGAATTTTTATTTTAAATTCTCTCATACTTTCTTACGTTTTAATAATCATTCATTGTGTTGCTTAATTTCTGAGCATAGAGAAGTGTGAAGTAGGCAAAGTTCATTCACCTCCTTCCACCTTGGATTTTTCTTCCTTCATCTCTTCCTCTTTCTCTCAAGGACCTTGCCTTAGTCTATTTGGGCTGCTATAGCCAAAATATCATACACGGGGTGGCTTATAAACAATGAACATTTATTTCCCACAGTTCTGGAGTTGGGGAAGTCCAACGTCAGGGTGCTAGCAGATCTGCTGTCTAGTGAGGCTCTGCTTCCTAGTTCTTAGACAGATGGGGGTCTTCTCGCGGCATCCACACATGGTGCAAGGGGCAAGGGAGCCTTCTAAGCTCTCTTTTATAAGGACACTAATTCCATTCATGAGGGCTCTGAGCTCATTGCCTTATGACCTCCCCAAGGTCCCACCTCCTAACACCATCACATTAGAGATTAGGTTTTGACATGTGAATTTGGGGGGGATAAAAACATTCAGTCTATAGCAGACCATTTCTTAGTTCCATACATCATAATTCATCTTAAAGAGTTAATGATAATGAAAGTGTTCAATAGCCATTACTGACTACCTCCTTCTAGTGGATCCCACAGTGTCTGAAAGGTCTTAAATCCTCAGGAGACACCAGAATTTGAGATGGTGTGGCTGTGGGTCAGGGTATCAAGAGAACAGGGAGCTGAGAGGAATGCATATCTTGAGTTCAGCAAACCTTCTGACAAAGTCTATCACGTTATCCTTGAGGAGTAGAGGGAGAGGTGTGTGACTCGCAGAATAACAGCCTGACACTGAACTAGGAAGTAAAACGAATCCACGAGATGACAGAATTATGATGCAAAAAGATCTTGGCAGTCTGAAGTGATAGCCCAAACTCATTGAATTTAATGGTGATACACATAAAGTTCTGTGATCAGGATAAATAACTAATGACCACACCTAAAGGATGAGAGAGACTGACTAACATCCATTCAGGTGTAAAAAAAGTCCTAGGGGTTTCAGTTGACTGTAAGGGCAATGTGTCATGGCTGCCAACAGACTACTTTCATCATAGAGTCGTCCGGAGCAAAAGAGGTTACTGTTCTTTTTTCTGCCATAGTCAGAAGCACCTGGTGTATTTTATTTGCTTTTGATCATCACATTTAAAAAGGAACATGATAAAACTCAGGAGGGTTAAAAAAGGGTGAAAAGGATAACAACTGATCAGGAAACCTCGTTGTCATAGGAAGAATGGTTGGAGGGTCTGGGCAGGCATCTAATCTTTTTGCAAGTTGTGAATGGGTTTTGACCACATGGTCACTAAGTTCATTCCAGAAATAAGCTATGAATTGTGTAACCTGCAGAGACATATTCAGTCTTAGTGTTCAGTTCAAGAATTGTTCAGCAGCCAAACTTCATTAAAAACCAATTCCATCAAAAAATTAATTTTTCTTAAAAGTTTACCCCACACTCATTCTGACCCATCAGCCTGCCCTCATCCTTTGCTACCTTATTCCTTCTAAAAGCCCCCAGAAGAGAATTAACATTTGTCAAACACTTGATAGGCACCAGCTCATGTTTACACATAGTGCCTCATTTAATGTCCAGAGACACCATGCAAAAGATATAATTATTATGACCATTTTGTGTGTGAGAAAAGGCCTCTCAGAAGGTGTCATTTGCCCCAGGTCACAGCTGGTAAGTGGAGTCTGGGATTTGAACTGAGGTCTCCCTCTCGCAGTGGCAGAAGCCTCAAGAGCTTAGCTAGTCTGTCTGAAATCAGCCTGCTCTGTTTGTCGTGGGTGGTGTGTATCTGGCTCCATAATTCCAGCCTGGCTTTTGGTCTGGGGACAGAGAACCAGACCAACATCGTGTGGCAGCATTATTTTTGCTAAGAAAACATTCCTCCTGCTCTCTAGTTGGCTCTCCCACATCAGGATTCCTCTGCTTGAGGTCTTCTCAGTGTCAAAAGTACCTATCAGTCTTTCTCATACTGGCCAAGAAACACATTGTAGAAGGAGCTGACCCAAGGAGAAGGGACTCCAAGTGACAGTCATGCATGTGTGTTAGGCTGCTACCCAGGCCCAGTTCTTGACTTACCCCTCGTTCAATTCACTTGTCTTTTATGTGCATGGCTTGATTTCCAGTTTCCCAAAGGCTGCTCCATGGCCAACCAGAGGCACAAATGTAGTTTCCAGTAAAATTGTACCATTGTAGATAAGGTGGCCTGGTTCAGGGGTTGAATAGTAGGCGACAGGCATATTGGCCCTGGTCTAGTCAGGAGGCTCCACTTCTTTTATGTAAGAAAAGGAGATTGGCTCTGCACACTCAGTGCCTAGTCCAGTGCCACCAACATAGGTTTATGAGATGAAAGAGTGAATGAATGAATGCAGGCTCAGTGCCCTGCTCAGCTACTACTTTCAGGCAACTCCCAGCTGTCCAGGAGGTAAGCCAGGGATGCTGCTGCTTCCTGCCTGCCTGAGTCTGATTTTTGAAAGTCAAACAGGCACATTTGTATAACACATAGTAATTAAATCTTCTTGTTCATTAAATAATTTACTAATGAAGCAACGTTGGTCCTGAGGATTTGTAACAAAAAAATAAAAGAGAAAAAAAGAAAAGAAAAAAATGAAAGTTTGATTCTGCAGATTAGACCTCATCAGAACCATACTGAGGACAACTTTGAAAGCCTTTTCAACCCACCACCTACCGAGAAATCTGAAGAACCACATCCATTCCCTTGAACTCATCTGCTCCAGGGCAGAAAAGCCGTGCATAGCAAGAGCAGCGTAGGAAAATGGGTCACAGGACAAGAAAACCCTAGCAGCAAGAAGAAAAAGGCTAACCTATCTTTTGGCTTCCTTACGGAGGAGGGAGGTCGGGTCACTCCATGCTGGTGAAAGACAAAGCTTCGTGGAGAAAAGTTGGCCTTCCCCGCCTTGAGGCTGAATCTGGAGCTGAGCGCTGCGGCATTTTCTCGTGGAGAAGCCTTTAAGGTGCAGGAATGCGATGTCTCATTAGTATGGGGCACTGATAATGATCTGATAAGTGCTTTCATCCATTACTGATGGATGCCTTCCAGAAGACCTCCACAGATGTAACAGCTCAGCTAATTATGTGAATTAGACCTTTTCCCTGGTTTTCATCGTTAACCCCAACATACTTCTATTGCCAGGAACTCATGCTTTATCAATGGTCATTGATACTTCTAATATTTTCTTGGAGGTTTGGGAGGGTTGGGAGGTGCGAGAGGAAAGAAGGAAACCCTGGAATTTGGTTATCCCTTGAATTTTCAGCAGGAAGAGTGGCTACTCACAGCCAGGAAGGGTGAGCAAATGGCTATAAAAACCAGAACCCCCTCTTCCCCACCTAGTTCAGACCTCCACGCCCAAAAAACACCATCTAATCCATTAACCAAGGCTTCTTGAAGAGAACGATCTGATAAGGGTAATTGATAGAGATGGTATCTTTGGTCATCATTTGTCTTTGAAAACAGAGAAGGAAACTGCTTTCAAGAGGATGTAGCCCACCGACATGAGCAATGGCGGGTGCAGCATCGTCAGTTACAGCAGACTGCTCAATTTTGTACCTTTTCAGCCAGTCAAATATCCAGTAACCACAAAGGGAGGGGAAAAAATGCTTCCTCGCTCCCTGTGTTTTAAACTTTTCCAACACTGGCTTGTGAAAATATTTGGGGCTGTTCACTGCTCTGCTCTCTGTAGCATAAACATTTATTTAAATGGGGCTGTCTCTAGTAATGAAGAATGAAGGAAAAACAATGGTCTGATTTTGACAAATTAACTTGTGATTTGGAGAGTCAGTGAAGCAGGGAAGAGACATTCCTAACTATACTAATTAAATGAGCTTGCAACATTTATTTTAATGCAATGGAACCAGCCATATGAAGATGAACATTTTAATTTATTTTGCAGTGACATTATGAAAAATTTCACTGCTGCAGATTATCTACAAAAATAAATCTCATCAGCATCTAGGTTTGTGCGAGAAATTTCCATCTTTCACACGAACCTGACCTTCCCAGGTGGAAGCAAGTATGAACGAACTAAGTTACTTGAAAAGTTTTTCTGAAGGTTGTCTTTCCACTGAGGCCGGGCTTTATATTCAAATGACTTCTGTGCCAAACACATCCATTTTTCATGGTGCGGCGTAGATGAAAAATTCCGAATCCATTCTACGGGGAATGCGAATATAGCTCATTAGTTCTAAAACATTTTTCATGAAAGACGGAGTATTTGCCGGAAGATGAGGCTGCATAGTACCAGCCAAGAATGAACACTACATGTCCCGCTAATTGTTTTTTAAAGTTGTTCCTCTCCTCTCTGGCACCCAGCAGCTATTGCAAATAGGAAACAATATGAAAAATGGAGGGGGAGCCCAGCTTACTGTGACATTATTCTGCACTTGGTGTCTTGTCCTTTTTTTTTTTTTTCTGCCCTGTCTGCATGCAGCCATCTTCTAGAAGGAAAAGGCACAGTTTTGTAGATGATTGAAGGATTTTTGCTTCTCCTAGAGACAAAGAGAGGGCACATTTTCTGGAGCATCCACTCTCACCTGAGGGCAGCATCCCTGGAGCCTCTCCTTCAGGGCCACAGGTTGGCTGCAGGGCTGACACGTCACCAGGCAGACAAAACGGTCCCCTTCCAGAGAGCGGGTGAGGGCTACTGGCTCCTGGCCTCCACCACAGCCAGCATTAAGGAAGTCACGCAGTCCAGAGATGTCTTCCAGACTGACATTCCCATGAAAGCTCTGCCAAGCGAGCATGGAGGAGAGCAGACCACCTTCTTTCCAAGTCAGGGCTGTCCGCCGGCTATTGCTAGAGGCCTGGTGGGCACCAACCTCCCCTGCTCCGGATCCCCACTCCCCAACCTCCATCTCACCTCACCGGACCACACTGGGCTGAGTAAACCTCAGTTCCCACTTGGGGCCTCTTTGTGGTCCTGGCCCTTCCTATCCAACTTACCATATGTCGTTGTGACTGAGAAGGGGCCACTCCTGGAGTTCTGGCCAGTTCTTTCCGGGTGTGGACTCAGCCCACACCAGGGGGCTCTTCCTGAGGTCTGCGTCCACCTGCAGGACCTGAGCTCTCTGCCCTCCAGCTCTCAGCCTGGCAGCCCTGCCCCTTGGTCTGTCCCTTCCACCTCTTCCCTCGGCCCTGGGCATAGGAAGTAGCTGAGAGTATGTGCCTTGCCCCAGCGCATCCTCAGCCCTGGGCATTTGCCGGACTGGTGGCCACTGGACTGCAGGGTAGGGTGGGGTCCAGTTGGGTAAAAGGGTCTGTTTTCTCCATCCTGACCAGAGTAACCTCAGCAGGGTCTGCAGCACTGATGCCGTCCACACGCTTTTGCAGTTACCTGGGCAGCTCCTTGGCCTCCTGGGGGACCCAGCGCAGTCAGGATTCAGTCTGAGAAGCAGGGGTGCCTGCCCTCCCCACTGGCTCTGCAGGCAGCAGAGGGCCTCTGGGGAGGGTCACATGGCTGGAAGGGCTTCAGTTCTTTGGGGTCAAGAGCAAGGTGCCTCATCTGTAGATGCCCGAGCCGTTGCTTAGAAAAGTAACCATGTTACAGTTGCTTCATCCGCAGAAGACATTGCCTCTAGTTCAGCCCTTATCAGCTCTGTGAGGAATGACTATTGTGAAAAGTCACCGTGCTCAAAAGAATAGATGCACAGTTTTCTCATCACAGGGAATTAAAGGGAATTACAAGCAAATCCATCCATCAGACAAATAGTTCCCACTTTCCTCCTACCATCTCCTCACAAAAGCCAAGTAAATCAATTAAAGATTAGGAAGATTATAAATCACAGGGTAAGAAAGGCCCATCTGGGGATCTTTTGGGGCCCAGCTGATAGCCCCATGGAAAATCCCACAGCATTCGGTGAGAAGATAGAATTTGGTTTTCTGGAATGAACATGACAAATTTGAATGAGCCTCTCCCTAAGAAACACCTTGGAAACTCACCTTCTGCAGAGAGCCTTCCCCACCACCAACCCCGTCCCTGTTAATGGCCTGCACCTCAAATCCCTGCCCAAGACAAAGACAGCCTAGCACATGGCAGGCAGTCAGTACATGTTTCTGAAATGACTAAATTAGAAATTAACCTGTTGGGGGGAAAAAAAGAGCATCTTGGAGTGAAAGTGGGCCTTGGCTGTAGGGACTCTTTGGAGGCTTTCAAGCTCAGGAAGTATGGGTTCCTGTCTCTTCCCCAAAGCCAACCTACTGGCTAATAATTCTTGATGCTGGAGGCTGGAAGTCCTAGATCAAGGTCTACCACCAACCCCGTCCCTGTTAATGGCCTGCACCTCAAATCCCTGCCCAAGACAAAGACAGCCTAGCACATGGCAGGCAGTCAGTACATGTTTCTGAAATGACTAAATTAGAAATTAACCTGTTGGGGGGAAAAAAAGAGCATCTTGGAGTGAAAGTGGGCCTTGGCTATAGGGACTCTTTGGAGGCTTTCAAGCTCAGGAAGTATGGGTTCCTGTCTCTTCCCCAAAGCTAACCTACTGGCTAATAATTCTTGATGCTGGAGGCTGGAAGTCCTAGATCAAGGTCTGGCAGTGTCGGTTTCTGGTGGGAATTCCTTTCCTGGTTTGCCTTTTCATGTGTCCTCACACGGCCTTTCCTCAGTGTGTGCACATGAGAGAGAGGTATCCTTCTCTCTCCCTCTTCTTTTAAGGCCACTAACTCTATCAGATAAGGGCCCCACCTTTATTACCTCAATCTTAATTACCCCCTGAAAGCCCTCTCTCCAAATATAGTCACCTTGGGCGTTAGGGCTTCAACACAAGAATGTGGGGGGCGGGCAGTGGACACACCATTCAGGCCACAGCAGCCTCTCTGCCTGGCCACACTGTAGCCAGGAGAACTCTGGCCAGTTCTCCCAGGAGGACTCTGAGAAGGGGTCACTTTCCTTTGAATCTAGTTCAAAATAGGGTAGAAGGGACAGTGGTCTCTCTTTGCCCTAGATGTCATCTAGTTCAGGAAAAATAATATGTATGTGGCTTGTAGATGAGGAAAAGAAGCTAACATGACATTTCTAATGGCAAAGCAGAGCACTTGAGACTTTGGATACCTAGGTTATAATTTTTTAATGATTTTCTGTGTGACCCTAAAGTGACATAATCTCCCCTTGGGCTTTATCCCCTTTTCCCTAACAGAGGAGGCTGTTGACTTGCTTCTTAAAGTGATTGAGGGGAACTGGCAAAAGACATAATTGCAAAAGTCTTTTTTGTAAACATGAAGATGCTTTTACATGTTGTAAATAATAATAACACAGAATAATATACCTCCTTTCAAAATCCATGACATTTGCAGAGTAAAGTATGTGGTCCAATAGCTGGAATCTCAGTTCCCTTTGGTAGGGTTGCTAAGAGGGAAAATGAGTCTTCCCATCTAGGGAGGGAAGGGAAAGCTTGGGGAAATTCTCCTAACTGAAGAGAGATGGATTCCGTGAAAATCAGGACAACACAGAAAACATTGTGCACAATATTCCAGCGACAGTTTGTCAAAGAGAAGCAAATCCTTCAGGAAATTCTCTTTAATATACTTTTAGTAAATGTTTTATTGTATTGGATTATGGGAATTAAGGGGGTGAAGGATCCATACCGTATTTTTCAAAAGCAATATTTTTAGAATCACAAATTATATTGAATGTTTTTTTTTTTTTTTTTTCGGTGCGCGGGCCTCTTACTGTTGTTGTGGTCTCTCCCGTTGCGGAGCACAGGCTCCGGATGCGCAGGCTCAGCGGCCATGGCTCACAGGCCCAGCTGCTCTGCGGCATCTGGGATCTTCCCAGACCGGGGCACGAACCTGTGTCCCCTGCATCGGCAGGCAGCCTCTCAAACACTGCGCCACCAGGGAAGCCCTGAAATGTTTATACCAAGAATAAAACAAATATCAGAAGAACTAAACGAATTTTTTTTTTTTTTTGAGGTACGAGGGCCTCTTACTGTTGTTGTGGTCTCTCCCGTTGCGGAGCACAGGCTCCGGATGCGCAGGCTCAGCGGCAATGGCTCACGGGCCCAGCCGCTCCTCTGAAGTGGGAACCACCTTTTGGTCTCAGAGTGTGGTACCTGCTTGGAATAAGGATTTGGAGCATACTTGAAAATCAAGATGTCCTGGTACCTGTGTGTGTTTATATCCTGTCTCCCCTCTAAGACTATGTGCGCCTTGCGAGAAAGAGCAATGTCTGCTACTTCTCCACAGATCTTTCTGCCTCCAGAACAGTGGTTTGCATGTAAGGGGTGCCTCACAGGACTACGTTATTCTTTTGCCAGCGTGCTGGTGTGGTCTTTAGGGAAGCAGACACATGCTATGTGCTGTGAGATGGTGTTTCACTTCAACGTGTCTGAGAATCAGCTGTAACTTGCTCTTTTTTTAAATTTGAAGTATAGCTGATTTATAGTGTTGTATTACTTTCAGGGGTATAGCAAAGTAATTCAGTTTTATATATATATAAAACTATATATTTTTCAGATTCTTTTCCATTTTAGTTTATTACAAGATATCGAATATATTTCCATGCTATAGATTAGGTCTTTGTTGTTTACCTATTTTATATATAGTAGTGTGTATCTGTTAATCCCAAACTCCTAATTTATCCCCCCCTCCCTTTGGTAACCATAAATTTGTTTTCTATGTCTGTGAGTCTATTTCTGTTTTGTAACTAAGCTCACTTGTATCATTTTTTAAGATTCCACATGTAAGTGTTCTTAGTTCCATGTCTGGCCGGGAGGGCCTCATTAGGAAAGGCTGGGTGTTTCTTTACACATGCATGTCTCTCTTCAGGCCTGAAAATGAGGCCCACCTCACCCCACCACGCTGCTGTGAACAGATATGTTTAAATTTCTTTAAGCTTGGGTGACGTCCTCGGATAAGGAGCTCTAAGTACCAAGAATTATTGTTATTACTAGGTAGTTACTGCCTAGCATGCAGTGAATTACTCTGCCCTGCTGTGTAAAAGATATACAGAGGGATGGGGAAGTGTGGAGGGGGGAGGCGGGAGGAGGCGTAATGAAATGTACTAAAGAGGGCCCGGGCCCGGGAGCGTCCCATGCTTAGGGTCTCCACCAGGCACACTCTTATGGCCAGAACAAATGATCTGTTTCCACCCAGCAAACAGAAGACAAGACGGAGATGCTAGGATTGTAAAGGACGCACAACATGGGGCTTAAAGGCATGGATTTCAATCCCAACTCCAACACTTATAACTGTGTGCCTTGGACAAGCTCATGAGCCTGTGTGGCCTTGGTTTGTGGGAGCTGCCACGTAGAAAGCTCTAGATAGTTGTAGCAATTATTATTACTACTATTACTACAGCTATTATTAGGCCTTGGTCCAGTTGTCTATGATTTGCAGGACCCAGTACAGAGTCTGAAGCATTGTTTTCAGAGTCAGGATTCCCCAGGAGAAATGGGAACCCACAGCCAGCGTGGAACCACCAAAGGAGGTCAAATGGACACCTCCCAGAATTGCCAAGGATCCTCACTGGGGCCGAGGAGGGGGAGTCTAAATTCAACCTAAAAGTAGTTCTTGAGAGGTGGCAGTATTGCTAATGAACTCTGGGCTTCTGTTTGTGAAAGAGCAGCCAATATGTCCTATGAGTGCTCAGTCCGTCTCTCCACCAAGAAGTCCTGAGACTATTCTGGAAACCACAGCTGAACACTGTGCATTCACTTCTTCTCCAGGGCATCAGGGGCAGATGTGGGGCCGGGTGAGCTTTACTCACCCGGCGCACCACACAAGGCTGGGATGAAGGCCTCTGCGGTGACTCAGTCACGGGACGAGTTTACTAAGCCCGGGAGAGTCTACCGTAAGAAGCATCAAACATGGTGCTGCCACAGAGACGTAAGACTCATATGATAGAGGACATAAGACAAAGCATCCAGGGAAATATGACTAACCGTACAGGGTGAGAAATGACCGGAGAGTCCGGGGTTTGGATTCCTGAAAGCTTGAGGGGTCAGAGGACACGTCACTGCTTCCTGAGAGATCATGGGGCAACTCACTAGAGAACATTCTATCTATTTTTTTAAATTGAAGCATGGTTGATTTACAATTTGTGTTAGTTTCAGGTATACAGCAAAGTGATTCAGTTATATATATATATATTCTTTTTCAGATTCTTTTCCATTATAAGTTCCTACTACAGGATGTTGAATATAGTTCCCTGTGCTAGAACATTTGATCTAGAATACAAATAAACACTCCTCCTCCCACAAAGATACACTTAGGTGATGTGCACATGCTGTCAGATTACAAGTGATTACGTCTCAATAACTTGTTGCTTGATCCACAAGTGGGTTGAGGGTGGTAGTTGGATTGTTTCCCACCCAATTGTTTGAAGTGGTCTGATGATTTGGGGTCATGTACCTAAAAGTACTCCCCCAACCAAGAAATTGAGTGATACGAATTAACTCAAAAGAATAATCTTCACCCTGAATAAAAACCATGGTATCTGAGTGGCAGGAATTATGGGCTGTTGTATGTACAAGCCACACTCCTCATCTCGTATTTCCCACACTAACTGTTTTTCTTAGGCTCATCTCTATCTTGGTATATTGCTGAAGTAGCCGAACTTCCAGGGTGGAGTATCATCACTCATCAGAGCATTTAATTGAAAGGTACCTCTTCCATCTGCCCTCTTAAAGGCTGAAGAATTATTTCTCAAACTTCTCTCTCTATTGAGTTAATAAAACAAAACAAAAACGCTTTTAAACAAGTAAAAAATACCCCACTAAATAGAACAGGCTGTGAGATGCCAAGCAATTTAAATTCCATTGCTATATTTTATTGAGTCTTTTCTATTTCAGGGAAACAGAGCAACTTAGCAGACTGGGAAACACATGGGCCTCCTGGATTGGGCGCAGCTCCCCTGTGCATGCATCCTGTTTCGGAAGGAGGCTATTTTGAAACGTGCTCCTGGCCATCACTCTAGACTTTTAGAGAATTAATTTGGATTTCAGGAGTAAAAAAGAAAAAGAAAAGAATGGAAAAAACTCACCTTCCCTGTACATGGTAGAATTTCACTGGGATGCGAAGTGGGGTTGGAGGAATATGACCACTCAGTCTGACTTACGATGCAGGATTTTAGGGGCTGGATAAACATGCTGTGTGTCACCCAGCTGCTTCCTAGACAGCACGAGTAGAGGAGGATTAGGGAGGCCCCACTGGTGCGTGAGGAAGCAATGGTCTATTTTGAGCCCTTTTACTTGAAAGGCTCAAAGAAAGAATAAGTGCATCGTCTGCTGGACTAAAAGTTTTCAACAAATGACCTGGCTTGGTTCTTTTAAAAAAAATACAAGTGTGAGTGAACCCCACAACTTGTCAATGAGACAAGCAAGTGCTTTTGTTTGTTGGAGGTGATTTTTATGGAAAGTTGTACTTTGCAGATTGAGACCAACCCAGCACATCCTCCGCCTCCTGCCCCTTTTCTCAGTTGGCTCTGAGGAAACATGCTTCCAAGTTTGAGAATTCATCTTGTCTGATTAATGATGTATACACAGAGATTTTGGACTCATCTTCCTTCTCTTGGTCTTTTTTATTCCACTGTTTGCTGTGCTACAACCCTGCGGATAGATGGTTCTGCCGTGATAAATGTAAAGTTTGCATAAGCCATGTAACAGCAGGACAGCCTATTATCACTGTACATTTTCCATGGCTGTGCAAACCTCTGTAGGCTATTTTATTGCTAATAGATCCACAGAGAAACAGTAGTGATTTTACGACTCTTTTTAAAATGGAAATTCATGTTTGAGAAATACAACTGGGAGGAAACAGATGTAAACCACTTAAGCATTTGCAGAAAATTGAGATGCACACTCTTATTTACAGACCTACATAGCCTCCATCGCTTTATTTTCAAAATTAAAATAAGCAATCTGTTTACCGTGGGAAATGAGGAACTGTAAACTTGGTTTTTTCCCTTTACACAACAATGGCCACCACCATTGGTTTTAATGGCAGTGCTGAAACAGGATGGCAATTTTTTTCCCCTTAGATTTTATTGTCTAGAATGCATTCCCTCCATAATCTGTATGAGAGGTAGGCAAGTGGGAAAGATTTTAGTATAACTGTATGTCTGAACTCATATTATGCTTTAACAGCTAAAATGATTACCAGACACTTTAGAAGGATTTAAACTAAGTATTTATCACTACCTGTAAATTGCTTAAAATATCGGAATAGTAGACCAGCCTCTACAAAAAATGCTTTTATATGTCCAAACACAAACGCCCAGCCCATTCAAAAATATTTATTCTTGCCTTGTCCCAACCTTCACGTATCTTAAAAAATTGTGACAAATTTCACATTTTGGAAAGGAGAGGTAAATCAAACTATCACGGAACAACACATCAATGAGAAATCTGTGTGCTGGATTCATCAGAGCAAGTTCCTTATGACATGTGCAGGCTTCTCTGATTTCTTTTTTTTGGGGGGGGGTTGGAATGACATTTTAAACGATTGTGGTAAAATATACATAACATAAAATTGATCACTTTAACCATTTCTAAGTGTACGGTTCAGCAGCATGAAGCACATTCACATTGTTGTACAGCCATCACCACCATCCATCCATCTCCCAAACTTTTCCATCATCCCAAAGAGAAACTCTGTAACCCATTAGACACCAACTCCTCTTTACCCCCTCCCCAGAGTCCCTTGTAACTTCTATTCTACTTCTGTCACTATGAATGGGACTGTTCTGGGTACCTCATATAAGTGAAGTCATACAATATTTGTTCTTTTGTGTCTGGCTTATTTCACTCAGCACAATGTCTTCAAGGTGCATCTGTGTCATAGCACGAGCCAGAATGTCCTTCCTTTTCAAGGTTGAATAGTATTCCCTTGTTTACATAAGCCACATTTTGCTTATGCACCCATCTGCCAATGGTCGTCTGATTCTAATATTGAGAAGAATCCCAGCACCACAGGGAGGGAGGTGGCCCACCTTTACTGCAAAGCAGGCCATGACAAGCCAAGCAGAAGGAGAACTGTCCAGGACCAGCTCTGCAAAGCAAGGCAGGGAGGCCTCCCGTGAACTATATATAGATTTCTGGCTCTGTGCAATCCCCGGCTGAGTGAATCTTTTGCTTTCATCTTAGATCTTTGTTTTCAACGTGAAAGGAGGCTACACGAGAGCCTGTTAGAAACTGAAATTCTTCTCAAAGACAAATTACGATGGGCTTCAGTCCGAGATTGGAGAATAGAACGTATCCTCCAGGCTCCTTTGTAACCTCAATACATCCCCCAAGCCTCCTGGAGGAAGGTATTGGGAGATCCCCTGATCACAGCCTTTGGGTCACATCCAATGAGGCACAGGCACAGCGAGCCAGTCTCTGAGCTCATCCATCCTTAGTGGAAATCATACTCTGCAGAGATGGTACTCAGGACATTCACGAGCCTGTTTGCCGTACTCCACTCTCTTACGCCGAGGAATTAAACAACTGTCGGCTATTTACCTTGCTATCTCCTGGCCCACATGATGTATCGCAGCTTCTGTTTATGGCCTCTTGGTGACAAAAGCTGATTACAGACTTGGGGGGAGGAAGCTTCGTGGCTGGACTGCTGTTGTTGCTGTCATAATCACCACGGATTTCCATGGACTCACCCACGTTCTCCACAACGTTGGGTGTTCTTACTAACAAAGTAGGGTATTTCACAGTATCTGTGAAATTCATCTCTGTCACCAGTGTATTATCCAATAATTAAGGAACCTTGGGGGTGTGCCTAAACATTGCTGACATTTTACAAGGGAAAATGGACGTTTGTTGAGAGGAAATCTTATTAATAGAGAGATTCTCTGGCATTACATATGTTGTAACATTACCACGGACGAAAACATTTTGCACATATTTATTTATTTATTGTACACAGCAATCCTGTGAGATCTTCAGAGTGGCTCTCTTTGCCCCATTTTATTGATGAGGTCAGGTGATTTGTCCACTGCCTTCAGGCAAAGCCGCTGTTTCTTCTGAGGCAAAGCCCACCTCTCTGCCCAGCGATGCAGTCCTCATCTCCATGCCTTCTGGCTTTCTCTGTGGAGTCACAATCTTTTGCCCTCTTTAAATTCTCCCCCAGGCTCTTCCCAGACCGGGGCACGAACCTGTGTCCCCTGCATCGGCAGGCAGCCTCTCAAACACTGCGCCACCAGGGAAGCCCTGAAATGTTTATACCAAGAATAAAACAAATATCAGAAGAACTAAACAGCATTTATACATGTCTCTACAGAGATATATATGTATATTAGCAAAGTGAAATATAGCAAATACACACAAAAACACCCACATAAAAGAGATGCAAATTATATTTTTGACACATTTTCAGCCCAATCACCTAATACAATTTTCTTTTATAGGCAGAGGTAATAAATAGTGCAAATGTATATTTATGGTGTATTTGACAAATGTATTTGCTTTGAGTCAGAAGGAAAATCTCCAGCGATTTTACGGTGGAAATGCTTCTCATCTACCTGGACTAAATCGCTTGTCTTTCTTCTGGGTTTCTCACTGTGACCGAGTCTGAAGTGGGAACCACCTTTTGGTCTCAGAGTGTGGTACCTGCTTGGAATAAGGATTTGGAGCATACTTGAAAATCAAGATGTCCTGGTACCTGTGTGTGTTTATATCCTGTCTCCCCTCTAAGACTATGTGCGCCTTGCGAGAAAGAGCAATGTCTGTTACTTCTCCACAGATCTTTCTGCCTCCAGAACAGTGGTTTGCATGTAAGGGGTGCCTCACAGGACTACGTTATTCTTTTGCCAGCGTGCTGGTGTGGTCTTTAGGGAAGCAGACACATGCTATGTGCTGTGAGATGGTGTTTCACTTCAACGTGTCTGAGAATCAGCTGTAACTTGCTCTTTTTTTAAATTTGAAGTATAGCTGATTTATAGTGTTGTATTACTTTCAGGGGTATAGCAAAGTAATTCAGTTTTATATATATATAAAACTATATATTTTTCAGATTCTTTTCCATTTTAGTTTATTACAAGATATCGGATATATTTCCATGCTATAGATTAGGTCTTTGTTGTTTACCTATTTTATATATAGTAGTGTGTATCTGTTAATCCCAAACTCCTAATTTATCCCCCCCTCCCTTTGGTAACCATAAATTTGTTTTCTATGTCTGTGAGTCTATTTCTGTTTTGTAACTAAGCTCACTTGTATCATTTTTTAAGATTCCACATGTAAGTGTTCTTAGTTCCATGTCTGGCCGGGAGGGCCTCATTAGGAAAGGCTGGGTGTTTCTTTACACATGCATGTCTCTCTTCAGGCCTGAAAATGAGGCCCACCTCACCCCACCACGCTGCTGTGAACAGATATGTTTAAATTTCTTTAAGCTTGGGTGACGTCCTCGGATAAGGAGCTCTAAGTACCAAGAATTATTGTTATTACTAGGTAGTTACTGCCTAGCATGCAGTGAATTACTCTGCCCTGCTGTGTAAAAGATATACAGAGGGATGGGGAAGTGTGGAGGGGGGAGGCGGGAGGAGGCGTAATGAAATGTACTAAAGAGGGCCCGGGCCCGGGAGCGTCCCATGCTTAGGGTCTCCACCAGGCACACTCTTATGGCCAGAACAAATGATCTGTTTCCACCCAGCAAACAGAAGACAAGACGGAGATGCTAGGATTGTAAAGGACGCACAACATGGGGCTTAAAGGCATGGATTTCAATCCCAACTCCAACACTTATAACTGTGTGCCTTGGACAAGCTCATGAGCCTGTGTGGCCTTGGTTTGTGGGAGCTGCCACGTAGAAAGCTCTAGATAGTTGTAGCAATTATTATTACTACTATTACTACAGCTATTATTAGGCCTTGGTCCAGTTGTCTATGATTTGCAGGACCCAGTACAGAGTCTGAAGCATTGTTTTCAGAGTCAGGATTCCCCAGGAGAAATGGGAACCCACAGCCAGCGTGGAACCACCAAAGGAGGTCAAATGGACACCTCCCAGAATTGCCAAGGATCCTCACTGGGGCCGAGGAGGGGGAGTCTAAATTCAACCTAAAAGTAGTTCTTGAGAGGTGGCAGTATTGCTAATGAACTCTGGGCTTCTGTTTGTGAAAGAGCAGCCAATATGTCCTATGAGTGCTCAGTCCGTCTCTCCACCAAGAAGTCCTGAGACTATTCTGGAAACCACAGCTGAACACTGTGCATTCACTTCTTCTCCAGGGCATCAGGGGCAGATGTGGGGCCGGGTGAGCTTTACTCACCCGGCGCACCACACAAGGCTGGGATGAAGGCCTCTGCGGTGACTCAGTCACGGGACGAGTTTACTAAGCCCGGGAGAGTCTACCGTAAGAAGCATCAAACATGGTGCTGCCACAGAGACGTAAGACTCATATGATAGAGGACATAAGACAAAGCATCCAGGGAAATATGACTAACCGTACAGGGTGAGAAATGACCGGAGAGTCCGGGGTTTGGATTCCTGAAAGCTTGAGGGGTCAGAGGACACGTCACTGCTTCCTGAGAGATCATGGGGCAACTCACTAGAGAACATTCTATCTATTTTTTTAAATTGAAGCATGGTTGATTTACAATTTGTGTTAGTTTCAGGTATACAGCAAAGTGATTCAGTTATATATATATATATTCTTTTTCAGATTCTTTTCCATTATAAGTTCCTACTACAGGATATTGAATGTAGTTCCCTGTGCTAGAACATTTGATCTAGAATACAAATAAACACTCCTCCTCCCACAAAGATACACTTAGGTGATGTGCACATGCTGTCAGATTACAAGTGATTACGTCTCAATAACTTGTTGCTTGATCCACAAGTGGGTTGAGGGTGGTAGTTGGATTGTTTCCCACCCAATTGTTTGAAGTGGTCTGATGATTTGGGGTCATGTACCTAAAAGTACTCCCCCAACCAAGAAATTGAGTGATACGAATTAACTCAAAAGAATAATCTTCACCCTGAATAAAAACCATGGTATCTGAGTGGCAGGAATTATGGGCTGTTGTATGTACAAGCCACACTCCTCATCTCGTATTTCCCACACTAACTGTTTTCCTTAGGCTCATCTCTATCTTGGTATATTGCTGAAGTAGCCGAACTTCCAGGGTGGAGTATCATCACTCATCAGAGCATTTAATTGAAAGGTACCTCTTCCATCTGCCCTCTTAAAGGCTGAAGAATTATTTCTCAAACTTCTCTCTCTATTGAGTTAATAAAACAAAACAAAAACGCTTTTAAACAAGTAAAAAATACCCCACTAAATAGAACAGGCTGTGAGATGCCAAGCAATTTAAATTCCATTGCTATATTTTATTGAGTCTTTTCTATTTCAGGGAAACAGAGCAACTTAGCAGACTGGGAAACACATGGGCCTCCTGGATTGGGCGCAGCTCCCCTGTGCATGCATCCTGTTTCGGAAGGAGGCTATTTTGAAACGTGCTCCTGGCCATCACTCTAGACTTTTAGAGAATTAATTTGGATTTCAGGAGTAAAAAAGAAAAAGAAAAGAATGGAAAAAACTCACCTTCCCTGTACATGGTAGAATTTCACTGGGATGCGAAGTGGGGTTGGAGGAATATGACCACTCAGTCTGACTTACGATGCAGGATTTTAGGGGCTGGATAAACATGCTGTGTGTCACCCAGCTGCTTCCTAGACAGCACGAGTAGAGGAGGATTAGGGAGGCCCCACTGGTGCGTGAGGAAGCAATGGTCTATTTTGAGCCCTTTTACTTGAAAGGCTCAAAGAAAGAATAAGTGCATCGTCTGCTGGACTAAAAGTTTTCAACAAATGACCTGGCTTGGTTCTTTTAAAAAAAATACAAGTGTGAGTGAACCCCACAACTTGTCAATGAGACAAGCAAGTGCTTTTGTTTGTTGGAGGTGATTTTTATGGAAAGTTGTACTTTGCAGATTGAGACCAACCCAGCACATCCTCCGCCTCCTGCCCCTTTTCTCAGTTGGCTCTGAGGAAACATGCTTCCAAGTTTGAGAATTCATCTTGTCTGATTAATGATGTATACACAGAGATTTTGGACTCATCTTCCTTCTCTTGGTCTTTTTTATTCCACTGTTTGCTGTGCTACAACCCTGCGGATAGATGGTTCTGCCGTGATAAATGTAAAGTTTGCATAAGCCATGTAACAGCAGGACAGCCTATTATCACTGTACATTTTCCATGGCTGTGCAAACCTCTGTAGGCTATTTTATTGCTAATAGATCCACAGAGAAACAGTAGTGATTTTACGACTCTTTTTAAAATGGAAATTCATGTTTGAGAAATACAACTGGGAGGAAACAGATGTAAACCACTTAAGCATTTGCAGAAAATTGAGATGCACACTCTTATTTACAGACCTACATAGCCTCCATCGCTTTATTTTCAAAATTAAAATAAGCAATCTGTTTACCGTGGGAAATGAGGAACTGTAAACTTGGTTTTTTCCCTTTACACAACAATGGCCACCACCATTGGTTTTAATGGCAGTGCTGAAACAGGATGGCAATTTTTTTCCCCTTAGATTTTATTGTCTAGAATGCATTCCCTCCATAATCTGTATGAGAGGTAGGCAAGTGGGAAAGATTTTAGTATAACTGTATGTCTGAACTCATATTATGCTTTAACATCTAAAATGATTACCAGACACTTTAGAAGGATTTAAACTAAGTATTTATCACTACCTGTAAATTGCTTAAAATATCGGAAGAGTAGACCAGCCTCTACAAAAAATGCTTTTATATGTCCAAACACAAACGCCCAGCCCATTCAAAAATATTTATTCTTGCCTTGTCCCAACCTTCACGTATCTTAAAAAATTGTGACAAATTTCACATTTTGGAACGGAGAGGTAAATCAAACTATCACGGAACAACACATCAATGAGGTATCTGTGTGCTGGATTCATCAGAGCAAGTTCCTTATGACATGTGCAGGCTTCTCTGATTTCTTTTTTTTGGGGGGGGGTTGGAATGACATTTTAAACGATTGTGGTAAAATATACATAACATAAAATTGATCACTTTAACCATTTCTAAGTGTACGGTTCAGCAGCATGAAGCACATTCACATTGTTGTACAGCCATCACCACCATCCATCCATCTCCCAAACTTTTCCATCATCCCAAAGAGAAACTCTGTAACCCATTAGACACCAACTCCTCTTTACCCCCTCCCCAGAGTCCCTTGTAACTTCTATTCTACTTCTGTCACTATGAATGGGACTGTTCTGGGTACCTCATATAAGTGAAGTCATACAATATTTGTTCTTTTGTGTCTGGCTTATTTCACTCAGCACAATGTCTTCAAGGTGCATCTGTGTCATAGCACGAGCCAGAATGTCCTTCCTTTTCAAGGTTGAATAGTATTCCCTTGTTTACATAAGCCACATTTTGCTTATGCACCCGTCTGCCAATGGTCGTCTGATTCTAATATTGAGAAGAATCCCAGCACCACAGGGAGGGAGGTGGCCCACCTTTACTGCAAAGCAGGCCATGACAAGCCAAGCAGAAGGAGAACTGTCCAGGACCAGCTCTGCAAAGCAAGGCAGGGAGGCCTCCCGTGAACTATATATAGATTTCTGGCTCTGTGCAATCCCCGGCTGAGTGAATCTTTTGCTTTCATCTTAGATCTTTGTTTTCAACGTGAAAGGAGGCTACACGAGAGCCTGTTAGAAACTGAAATTCTTCTCAAAGACAAATTACGATGGGCTTCAGTCCGAGATTGGAGAATAGAACGTATCCTCCAGGCTCCTTTGTAACCTCAATACATCCCCCAAGCCTCCTGGAGGAAGGTATTGGGAGATCCCCTGATCACAGCCTTTGGGTCACATCCAATGAGGCACAGGCACAGCGAGCCAGTCTCTGAGCTCATCCATCCTTAGTGGAAATCATACTCTGCAGAGATGGTACTCAGGACATTCACGAGCCTGTTTGCCGTACTCCACTCTCTTACGCCGAGGAATTAAACAACTGTCGGCTATTTACCTTGCTATCTCCTGGCCCACATGATGTATCGCAGCTTCTGTTTATGGCCTCTTGGTGACAAAAGCTGATTACAGACTTGGGGGGAGGAAGCTTCGTGGCTGGACTGCTGTTGTTGCTGTCATAATCACCACGGATTTCCATGGACTCACCCACGTTCTCCACAACGTTGGGTGTTCTTACTAACAAAGTAGGGTATTTCACAGTATCTGTGAAATTCATCTCTGTCACCAGTGTATTATCCAATAATTAAGGAACCTTGGGGGTGTGCCTAAACATTGCTGACATTTTACAAGGGAAAATGGACGTTTGTTGAGAGGAAATCTTATTAATAGAGAGATTCTCTGGCATTACATATGTTGTAACATTACCACGGACGAAAACATTTTGCACATATTTATTTATTTATTGTACACAGCAATCCTGTGAGATCTTCAGAGTGGCTCTCTTTGCCCCATTTTATTGATGAGGTCAGGTGATTTGTCCACTGCCTTCAGGCAAAGCCGCTGTTTCTTCTGAGGCAAAGCCCACCTCTCTGCCCAGCGATGCAGTCCTCATCTCCATGCCTTCTGGCTTTCTCTGTGGAGTCACAATCTTTTGCCCTCTTTAAATTCTCCCCCAGGCTCTCATTGCCTCTGCTCTAATTCACCCCACACGCCTCATTCTCACTTCCAAAACGGTTTGCCACTGTCACCAATACTAATATGAATGTCAACATTTCTTGAGCGTTACCTAAATATCAAGACACGTGTTGCCTCAATTCCTCCTTAAAGCAACGCTGTGAGAGAGGTTTCATTGTGAATCCCATCACAATGGGATGAGGGAACTGAGGCACAGAGAGATCAATTAACTTGCTCAAAGTCACACAGCTAGTCGGTGGGGAGCAGGGGCTTGAACCGAGGCAGCCTGACTCCAGAGCACATTAGCTGCTGCGCCCAAGAGGCCCCGCAGGGCTTCATCGGCTGTCTCCTCCCTGCTGCAGGGTCGTCTGTGTCCACTGCCCCTCTCTTGAAGAGAATGAATAGAGTACTTGACCTTGACCTACTAAGTGGAGCAGTGATAAAGTTCTGCCAACTTTCTTGATACATTTTTCCCCCTTTTGCTGGCCTCCAAAACAAAGCCCGTTTGCCTACCGCTGAAGCTCAGGGACTGCAGATTGTAAATGTGGTCCTTGGTCTCATCCCAGCTGACAGCTAGCCCAAGGGCTGGCGGCAGCGCTCTTCTCAGGGAAGGAGTACTCTCACCAGATGTCATCCCCGTTCTTTTCCTCTACGTTTCACAGAAGCTCCGGGGATCCTTTCCAGTCCCTCTCTTATCGCTCTTCTGGAAGATGAAAGGAAGCAAGTGGCCAGCTCCAGTCTTTTCTCCATCCTTGGATTTCTTCTATGTCTCTCCCACCATCACAATCAGAAACTTCTGCTCTGTCTCGCTTCCCCTCCAGATGACGGCTCCAAGGGCCACAGTGGTGCCTCTGACCCAATCCAAGAGGTTCATCACTTCGAATCTCCAAATTCATACACACTCATTCTGTTCACTACTGTTGTTCTAGACACTTCCTTTCTCCCTCCCACCCCCCTGCAGATTTTGCCCAGTACCTACCCACTCCCTCCCTCCTGGGCTCCCATCCACTTCTTCAGCTCCTCCCAGATACACAGCTTCACTGGACATGTCTTGAATCTCCTAGCAGCCGGTGAGATGGGGAGAGGGGGTGCTTCTACGCGCAAGAGATGCTTCTAAGGGAATTCACTTCCCTTTTACTCAACACGACAACTTCTTCCTCCTCCAGGAAGCCCTCCTGGACCACCTTTCCCAGTCACTGGCCTTTCTCTGAATTCACAGCATCTACTTTCTGGCGTCCACATTCTGCAGTTCATCCCATTCGGCCCCATGGCATTTCTTGGACTACTCTCATGCTTATTATTAATGTTTCATATATTTATGCTTTTGTCTCCTCGAATAAATTGTAAGTTCCTTGAAGGGGTTTATAGTTCTGGATATTCTTCATACTGCCTTGATTTCAATAAATTTGCTATTTAATTTAAGCTTTGATTGGATAACAAAATACATTTTATTGAGTGCCCAAAGCAAGAGGATTTAGGTGAGCCATTTTGAAATTCCTTGAATTCTAGTTAATCATTTTACCTTTGCCAATTGGGATTCTATTTCTAAATCAGTGAATGAACAAAGGAGCTAACAGAAAGTCATCCTCTAGCTTATAATAAGAAAACATTTTTTTAGCAGGACTTTCTATGGCCTGAAAACGAATTTTTTAAAAATTATAAAAAACAAAATAATTTATTTATGGGCAGCATTATTATTTACTGGTTAAGAAGATGCATGTCATGGGCTGAATTTTGTCCCTCCCCACCCCAGATTCATGTGTTGAAGTTGTAACCACTGTAGGTAACCATATTTAGACATAAGGTCTTTAAAGTGGTGATTAAGTTAAAATTAGGTCGTTAGGCTTGGCCCTAATACAATATGAATGGTGTCCTTATAGAAAGAGGAAATTTTGGCATACAGAGACAGCAGACACACAGAAAGGGGCATAAGCCAAGGGGTGACCATGTGAGGACACAGCAAGAAAGTAGCCGTCTGCAGGCCAAGGCAAGAGATCTCAGGAAAAACCAAACCTGCCAACACCTTGATCTTGGACTTCCAGCCTCCAGAACTGTGAATAAATAAATTTCTGTTGTTTAAGCCACCCAGTCTCTGGTATTTTGTTATGGCAGCCCAAGCAAACTAATACAATGCTTTTTCTTTTTTTGAACTTCTGATTTTGGTAAACTTTCTTTTTCATGGGTATGCTATGGATATAATCCATTGTGCAAATTTAGCGATAATTTATGTTACCATTTCCCTAGTCTAAGGCATTTAGACTTAACCCCTTTGTTTTTTTTCATTTTTATAAATCTCACTACAAAGAATACATGTGCACAAAGGTTTTTGTTTTTCTTTGTTTGGGCTGTGGAAATGTTTTCAAAGAAGCTCAGTGATTCTAGGATGAGGTCAGTTAGCAAGTTCACCAGCCTGTCTTTCAAAGACTCGGAGGAATGAAGTTGGCTTTCCTTTTTCTTGTACCTGGTACCCACCGTAGCCCGTTTGGAGGGCGGTGGGTGGGGTTGAGATGGGTGATAGGGGCAGAGGGTCCAGGAGCGTCCCAGGAATATTCCCCTGGGGTGCAAGCGCAGTGAAGCTGTTTGCAGAGAACACGTCTGGTCTCCTAACTCACTGTCTTTGGCTCTAATCTCCAGAGCCAGCTTTCACAGCCACACTTTGGAGTCATTGCCTTCAACGGCCACGTCTTTAGGGGGTGTGTGCAGGGAGATCAAGAATATTGGGATGTAAGTTCACCTATTGCTTCCGGCCCCGTACATCCCACACCCTGGCTGATTAGTACACTGAAGAGGTCTCATTGACATTTCGTGGTTTAACATAAAGGTTTCTTGTGCATAGCTCACGAAGAGAGAGACAGATTTTCAAACAGCTGCCTAATATCTCTGTCAACATAGAAATTAAATAGATTTAGGAACTTCAGGAAAACATGCGCCCATTTAATGCCCAGTAATGATCAATTCCAATTTCCAGTTGCAGAAATAGGAATTATTTTCAATGTGCTCTGTGGGTTATTCCAAATAAACATCTGGCCTCATTTTATTTCTTTTTAATCATTTGAATATTAAATTCAAATGATTTAATATTATAGATCTATCTATTTATTTGTCCAGCTATAGGGCTGATGATACTATGAAGATATTGAAAGGAATCCACGTCTCCATCAACTTTCAAATGAAAACGTTAAATTGTTTTAAAGCAACGATTTGCTTTTAATATACACCAGGGTTGGATTACAAACTTCTCTAAACTTGTTAGCAGTATTTTTTTTCTTTACCAGCAACAGTGAAGGACAGAAATACCACCTTGCCTTCGGGGTCAGAAATGGGTTTGTGTTTGAAGGAGATTAACCCTTTGCTTTCCATATTGGAGAGAGAGCACACAGAAGAATGATCCAAAACTCCAGATTCTGGTGTGTTGTTCTTTTAGTTGACTTGTTCTTTTAGTCTCAACCAATCAGAAAAACAGTTCTCCTACAGGCATCTTGTGCAGCAAGAGGAGAGGTTTGGGTGATCCGAGCTCAAACCCCAGCTCTTCTCCTTTCTAATGCTGTGAGCTTCATCAGCGTGATTCACTTCTGTGAGTCCCAAATTCTTCTTCTTTAGGGCAGATTAACAATAATCCATCATTAAATGAGATAATGTACATGGAACATCTCAAACTGTACACAGTAGGTGCAGAATAGATGACAGCCATCCAGATCATGAGAACAAATCCAAAGCCACAGAGGCCTCACCAAAGGCCTACTCAGGACAGAACTTGAGGAACTGGGCTGAAATTAGTTAGGTTGTGTACCTGTAAAGGTAATCCGGAGTTCCAGTAATACGACCGGAAGCAAATTAACTTGGGTCTAGAAGCCCAACTCCTTCCTCCCTCAGAGGACCACCTCAGACAAATGAGCAGTCCAGCCTCTGTCCAGGAAGGAAACGTGAATTCAGTCAACAGGTCCAGGCCTCTGCTGAGAGCAATTGAAACTAATCAAAATTATAGATCATTTCAAACCATTTATGTTTTGAAAGGTTGATGGACCTGGAGTTTTTGTTGTTTTTAGCTATTACAAGTAAAGCTGCTATAAACATTTGTGTACAAGTTTTTGTCTGAGCATAAGTTTTTATTTCTCTGGGATAAATTGTTTTAGCCCAGGAGCACAATTGTTGGGTCAAATGGGAGTTGCATATTTAGTGTTTTTTAAGAAATTGCTGAACAGTTTTTCAGAGTACTTGTACATTTTATGTTCCCACCAGCAATGTCTGAGCCATCCAGTTTCTCTGCATCCTCAACAGCATTTGGTACTGTCATTATTTTGTATTTTAGCCATTCTGATAGGCTTATAGCAATATCTCATTGTGGTTTTAATCTGCATTTTCCTAGTCTAATCATGTTGAACATCTTTTCATTTGCTTATTTGCCATCTGTATATCCTTTTTAGTAAAATACCTCTTCATGTTATTTGCCCATGTCCTAATTGATTTGTTTGATATTTTACTGTTGAGCTTTGAGAGCTCTTAATATATTCTAGATACTAGTTCTTCATTCCACAAATTCAATTGATACCATTTCCCTTATTTTTTGCCATTTTAAGCATCTTCTCATTTCCATCAGGAACCATGAGTAACCATGGGTTACTTTAAAGTGTATTCTTTAAAAGTTCAAAACAAATGGATTTTTAGAAATTATCTTTTTGTCATTTATTTATAACTTAATTTTATTGCAGTCAGTGACTGTGACTTGACTCATACCAATTATTTGAAATTTTTCAATACTTGCTTTTGGTTTATAATGTGGTCAACCTTCATAAATGTTTTCTGTGTGCTTCAAACGAACCTCTATTTTCTGATTATTAGGGAGAGTTTTTAAGTTTATCCATTAGATTAAGCTTGTGATGTTCAATTCTTCTGCATTCTAACCGATTTTTTTTCTCTGCTTGATTTACCAACCACTGAATGTCTCCCTTGATCATGATCGATTTGATAGTTTCTTTCTATCTTCTATCAATTATTGTTTTTTGTATTTTGAAGGTTTGTTACTGAGTACATACAGGGTCCTGGTGAATTCAATATTTTTAAAAATGTGGGGCTTCCCTGCTGGTACAGTGGTTAAGAATCCGCCTGCCAATGCAGGGGACGTGGGTTTGAGCCCTGGTCTGGGAAGATCCCACATGCCACGGAGCAGCTAAGCCTGTGCACCACAACTACTGAGCCTGCGCTCTAGAGCCTGCGAGCCACAATTTCTGAAGCCCGTGCATCTAGAGCCCGTGCTCCATAACAAGAGAAGCCACTGCAAGCCTGCGCACCGCAACGAAGAGTAGCCCTTGCTCGCCGCAACTAGAGAAAGGCTGCACGCAGCAACGAAGACCCAAGGCGGCCAAAAACAAATAAATTAATTAATTAAAATAAAAAATATGCACTAATACTCATTATCTATAGTAATGCCTTTTACCTAAGGTCTGTTTTACCTGGTATTATTATACTAGCTGTCTTTTGGATACTATCAGCCTGTTGTTCCTCAGATTTGTTCTCCCCTCTCTTATGACATGATTTTTCCTCTCTCCCATTTTTAGCTGGAGCCTTGATCTCCTGAGTAAAGACTCAGCAGCTAGGTGTGGCCATGTGACTAATTTCCGGCCAACGAGATGAAAATGTTGGGTTGTTTGACAGCTTTCAAGAACCTACCTTAAGAGGAAGTGCAGGATGTGCCATTTCCTCTTCTTCATCCTTCCTTTATCCTGAATCCTGGAATGCAGATGCTGCCATCTGGGACCATCTGAGACAAGGCTACCTATTGTGAACCATAAGATAGAAAGAGCCAGAGGCACCCACATAAGGCTAGTTGCTCTCAAGTATTAGGTAACCATTGACAAATCAGTCCATGAGTCCTCAACAGTAAATATGGCCAACAGTTTGAAGGTCAAGCCACAGCTGGTCCATCTCCATGGGCCGATGGCCTGCTTTCCACTCTAAGCCAATGGACCAGACAGAAAGCTCTGGTCCCAGAATCCTCCCTGGGGTACATCAGGCCTGTCTAATGTCACTGCCCATGTTAGATAGCTCCCAGATGGCATCAGGGCGCTGATGCCCATGAAGTTAGGAATCTGCACAATTCATCCTTCCTGCATTTCCTCAAATCTGGTCCAAGCACAACTTTAATTTCCCAGGAATGTTTGAAGCCTAACATTCTTGACTAAAGCAGAAAATAGGCAAGCAAAATGTCCACTAGGAGTTTTAAAATGTGTTCCCTTGGCTTCCTACTAAATTCTGTTTCAAGTGTATCTTATCACTGACATTTAAAAATTTTTAAATTAGCTATATAGTTTCACTACATATCCTGCTAATATTGAGCTGAATTGGATTCAGAGATGAGTAGTATAGATACACTGAGTTAATAAAATCTTGCTTCCTAAGTTTCCTGGACAGCTGCTTAAAAATTTAGGTCTGGCCTAACAGTTCGCCAACGGGTAAGTTTTTTCTTCCTTTCATAAGTAGAGAAATAAGGAATTCTGCTAAATTGAAATATAATTTTCTTATACTAATTGCTAAAAGTAAAGGGCTACCATTTCTATGACTCGCCCATGCTCAAAGTCTCTGTGGTGACACCCTGAAAGATTAATAATCTTCTGAAATAATTAGCAAATTAGCAATTTCCTTTTTTCCTTCTCTTGAGAAAAAAAAAGTTGAGGCTGATGAAGTTTCCTGTTCCAGTGTCCGAAGGTGTGTGCTTGTAGACAGCATGCTCTCATCACACCTGTGGCTCTCAGGTTTGAGTGTGCATCTGCATTCCCTGGGAAGTGGGTTCCCATACCACACTCCTCTAGATTCCCAAAACATACTCCTCTAGATTCAGGAGGCTTAGAGAAGGGTTCAGCTATCTGTATTTTTATTAAGTCCCCAGAAGATTGTAATGCCTTCCAAGATGAAAAGTCAGTGCATTTTCTTCTTGGATTATCCATGCCTTCCTCCTTGTCAAGATAGGGAAGGGCAGGAGGGCATGGGGCTGCCACACCAGGTGAGTTCTCCAGGGCTGGTCCGGTGGGTGATAACTGTCATCCTACAGGGTATACCAAAACCAGGGGAGAGGGAAGAACAGCTCAAGTTCACCAAGCTGATAAGAAATTGCCCGACCTGTTGCCAGCACCAATGAGGCCATGACTGGGAAGTCAGGAATCCAATGGAAGCTGAGAAGCCAAAGCATGGGTCCAAGGGAGAGGCCAGGGCCACCGTGAAGGTCAAGTGTTGTCTTCTACTTGTGGCTAGGATATAGGCGGGGCAGCTACACCTTAAGCATCAGCATTGTCTGACAGCTGGAGCAGACTCAATCAGTCTGTGATTTTTCCAGGAATTATTGACTGAGAAACTGGAGGAGAGAGGAGCTGCCTGCACATAACTACTTGATCTGCTATTGGGTCGGCCAGCTCCTTAAGAGGCAATACCTTGGGACCCTGAAAACAGAAGCAGAGGTTGGAATCCTGACTCTGCCATCACCACGCTGTGACCTTGGACAGGTCAAAGTCATCTCCCCAGGGCTGACCAAGTCAGCACTTGGTCAGTGTTGGTACATTTGAGAGCGGACTCCTCGTGTTTTTGCTTTTTATCTCTTTGTAATTGATCATCAAGCTTTGAATACAGTTAGTACCCCAAAAATACCCGTTGAATGAGCAGATTCTAAAAATAATCAAAATAAAGTAATCGGGGCTTCCCTGGTGGGAAGAGAGTCCGCCTGCCGATGCAGGGGACATGGGTTCGAGCCCTGGTCTGGGAAGATCCCACATGCCGCGGAGCAACTGGGCCCATGAGCCACAGTTACTGAGCCCGCACATCTGGAGCCTGTGCTCCGCAACAAGAGAGGCCGCGATAGTGAGAGGCCCGCACACCGCGATGAAGAGTGGCCCCCGCTTGCCACAACTGGAGAAAGCCCACGCGCAGCAACAAAGACCCAACACAGGCAAAAATAAATAAATAAATAAATAAATAAATTTTAAAAAAAAATAAATAAAGTAATCAATGTGATGTGATTCATTGATAAACAGCAGGCTTATCCTGTCTCTGAAATTTAACTCAGCCATGCTCAGCCAAGGCAAGATTTCGAGGCAAATGGATAAATAACAGTGGTAAGGACCTAAAGACTATTTAATGAACAAATGAATGATTAAATGAATGGATTGTAAAAACTAAATTACTGTGTAGACATTCAGTCACAGGATGCTAAATACCCACATAAAGAATGATGCCAAAAAAGTATGTTTGCTATTAAAAGTCAATTAAATATTTCAGTAAATCCAAATATCTGGATATCTGGGTTAAGTTCATCAAATGACTGATTCTTGACTGAATTTTTCATTTTAATTGAGTCTCTTTTCAGATGGTGTAGGCTGAGTCACTCTTGAGGACACAGTGAAGGAGAAATGTGAGGAGGCATCATGCCCATGGGTAGCCTTGGACTGTCTCATGAGTTCAAGTTGCAAAGAGAATTTCAATGTCACCACAGTCATTGCAGGTTCACAGTGAAGGAATTATTTCAGAGTTTCTATTTTTAGATTCCATCATAGTAAAATAGGGCTTTGAAGTTTTCCAAGACCTTTATCTCATAGTTTTTAATTAAGGAGAACTGCATTATCACTGAAGTATATAATCTTCTCGGAGCTATAAAGTCCAGCTGATGGCCAATTACGTTTTAAACTGTTTAATGAAATTCCCTAATAAAATATCTGATCAATGAATATTTGTATTGTGCATGCTTTACACTAATACATGGTGACATAAATGCCTAGTCAGAGGTGCGTGTGTGCTTACATACATCAATACTGTTCAGGCTCTTCAGCCTTATAGATTTATACCCAATTTGCTTTCAATGTTTCCTGCATTTTTTGAGCAAAATCCCTTGTTCAGTTTAAATTTCTAGTATTCAAATTTATATCTAGACGTTAGTAACCAAAGGGAAATTATTTAGCCACCGCTATGTATTTTACATGCAGATTTCTATGGAGTTGCACTAAACCAAGCATTGCAATATATGGTGTGCCAATTTGTTGCTGGTTTTTTTTTTAGTATATTAACTACAGAATTGTAAAATGAAAGAGGCGAGAATTTCTCACCCCAGTCCATGAGTTGTATGTGGCAGTTCAAAAAGCCCAGGAGTTCTGCCAGCAACTTAACTGAATCCGAACATTTCTCTCCTTAGGATGCTACTTTTTGTGCAGTGCTTTTCTCTAACCCTGAGAAGGGACGATTAAATAAATAATGAATAAACATGTCTCATTGAAGGGACTTTGACGTTTCATCTAAGTTTACACGTTAATTAAGATAAGATTGTTCTAGTCCCTCCCAAAGGGTATTTTTTTTTCTTTTGAGCAACTAGACTGAAATATAGTATAAAAGTGTATGGACACTCTGTTAAATGCACAGATTTAACCCTGCCGTTTTGCTTCTAATCATTATTAATTGCCTCCAGTGCTGGACATTAATTTCCCTATTGCAGCAACATGCATCTTGAGCTTGGGCATATCCTAATACATCAAACGGGACAGGTGATATAATTCAGTTGGTCACAGCTGGAAAGGAGACAGCCACCCACATGCAGGCAGTCTGTCAACCTTAGTTGCACCGCAGACACCACCACAGCCTCCGAAACAACGCTGTACATTTATCTCTGGGGATAACGTTACATGAAGTATGGCCGCTTGGTTCATCCTATTCAATCTGTTATTGTCTTAGCGACTACAAGAATCAAACAGTTGAAACTCAAAACTCTGAATATGTTCTTAGCCATTGAAGGGGGAGAAAACGGAGACAAATGGTCAAGCTCATGGTTCAGATGAAGTGATAAGTGCTTGGTTCAGTGTGGATTATATCTGAAGATAGATGTCATCAAAGGATTTAGAGTGAGCTGCTAGTAATGTTTACTGTGATGTGACTTCAGGGTCCTGCCTTGCTCCGTGGACCTTTAGGAGATCTTGACAAGTTGCTCATAGTACCTTGTGTTTATACAAGACTGGCTCTTTGGAACAAAGTTATTAGCTTTGTTATCCTCAAAGATTAGCTCAAAGCTTCTCAGTGGTAACACAGAAAAAAGAGGTAGGGTGGGTATTAGAGTGGATTGGCTGAGAGAAATGAGACGATGACGAGGCTGTGTTGAGTTATGAGCCAACATCAAAGCTGCAACTAGGACTCAATGCCAAATTTTGGCTCTTGAGTCTGGCTCTCCCTGAAGAGGTACTTCCTCTTCCTCTGCAGGATTCATTCTAAGTAAGAGAAATGCAAATCAAAACCACAATGAGATATCATCTCATACCCATTAGGATGGCCATTATCAATAAGTGTTGGCAAGGATGTGGAGAAATTGGAACACTTGAGCACTGCTGGTGGGAATGTAAAATGGTGCAGCCGCTACGGCAAACAATATGGTAGTCCCTCAAAAAATTAAAAATAGAACTACCATATATACAGCAATTCCACTTCTAGGTACATATCTGAAAGAATTGAGAGCAGGATCTCTAAGAGATATTTATACAGCCATGTTCATAGCAGTGTTATTCACAATAGCCAGGAGCTGGAAGCAACCAAATGTCCATCGACAGACAAATGAACAAAGAAAATGTGCTACTATATAAACACAATGGAATCCTACGCAGCCTTTAAAAGGAAGGAAATCCTGTCACAGGCTACAACATGGATGAACCTTGAAGACGTTATGCTAAGCAAAAGAATCCAGCTGCAAAAGGACAAATGCTGAATGATCCCACTCATATGAAGTATCTAAAGTCAAAGTCATAGAAACAGGAAGTACAAAGGGTAGGGAAGGGGAATGGGAATTGCTGTTCTGTGGGTATAGAGTTTCAGTTTTGCAAGATGAAAACATTCTAGAGATCTGTTGCACAGCATCGTGAAGGTACTTACTACTAAACTGTACACTTAAAATGGTTAAGATGGTAAATTTAATGTTATGTGGTTTTCACCACAATACAAAATACATATAGACAGATATATAAATTGAAAAGTCTAGAGGAATATCCACACAACGTTTACAGTGTTAGAATTATGGGGAACATTTTCTAATTTTTTTCTTCTCATATAATTATATTTGTAATTTTTCTCTATAATAATATATATTGGAATTCTGTCCAGAAGTTAGTTTATCATAGTAACTACCTTTTCTAAAAATAGCCCCAGGCCCACAGGTGTCTTGCCCAAGGACACAGAGAGTCAGCAGCAAACCAGGAGGAATGTCGAGTCGTTTGCTCACCCAGCAAGGTGGGCAAACACGCTAGTATGCTCCTGTCTTGCTCCACACCCAGGGACGTAAATTATTTCACAGCAGGATTCGCTGGACCTTCTCTACCAAGGCATTCTTGGGATTTTCTTTACCACCACCCAGCTCCCCATCTGCCCAGCGTCAGCTCAAGTAAAACCTCCCAGTGGGATGTCACTCAGCACGGCACTTCCTCTCAGCTCTCTTTTTGCATTTACCACATCCTGCCTTGTTAATAGTTCTTTGTGAACCTGTTTTCTCTTTCTCATTCGATGATAAACTCTTTGAGGGTAAGATCCATGTTTGCTGCATTTGTGTATCTCCAAACACAGTGTCTACTCGTGGTGACCCCTGGAGGGGTAGCTGCTAAATGAATGACAATGAATGAACAAATCAGTGAGTGAATCAATGAATGACATGATCACTGAACTCTCAATGAGCAAATCAACAAATCAAGTCAGCTAGTACAAAATTTTTCCCACGAGTTCTGGATTGGTTCTTATTTTATCCAAAGCAGCAATCCTTATCCTCAAAACTTCTTTTTGATCAAGGAATTTTTATTCTTTGTACTTAGTAAGAATTATAAAAAGAAGAATTACAATAATAATTATAACTATGTCATCTCAGCCCCATATTTTAAATAATATGAATCCATTTTTACCTCGGTAAAGGCAAATTTTCATTCTTAAATTTGCTTTAGCAGGGATCTCAGACTTTTATACAAAGACAGGATATATGCTTTATAAAAATGGTTTTGTTTTATCATATGCCTCCAACCTGGTCCCTAGGGGAAAAGTTACAGGTGGGTCCTATTTTGTATATTAGAGATGCCTCTTTGTGAAAATAAATTTTTCATAAATCAAATTATAGTTGGGGTATCGTATCATAGGGGCACCACTATTTCAATGGAACTTTCCAGAAGGGTTCTGTAAAAACAAGCTTTGCAAAGCAAGTAACCAGACATCATTTATACTGTTTGTAAACTTTGCTATATAAGATTTTCTAAAAGTGCAGCATGAGGTTTCATCCAATGGTTTTGGCATTAGGTTAAAAAAAAGGTAGCAAAATACATTCGCAGCCTCTGTATGTAAGGCGTACATAAGTTTAACCACCACAAAGAATCAGGATTCCGTAAGACAGATCCCAGGCTTGCAGTGACTGTCACTCTTTCCTTGCTTTCATCTCCCCTGCCTTCCCAGGGGAGATTCTTGCAGGATCCAGGCCTGAGTACCGCTTTCTTCCAGGGCTTCCACCACAGCTGTTTATTTTTCGCTCATTCTGTTTTCTCTTGGAAAAATCTGAACTCTCCCTGAAAAGCTGGCCTCAAACACCTTTGTCAACTTTAACTAGAGGGCCTGGCTGGCTTTTGCAAGAGTCCCTCCCTGCAAGAATCACTGTCCCTTGCCTGCCTGCGAGGAGGTCTGGCCACGATGCTTGGACTGCTTTTCACTCACACGGAGGTGAGAGTCGCAGCCAGGCGGGCGATGATGGGCTTCAGATGGCAAATAGGCCGTGTGCCGCCAGCACCGCCTCAGACCTGGAGCTCCTCTGGGGTTGCTGTCAGGGACTCACACAGGACATTTTTGTTATCTAGGCAGAATGTGTGTCTGGGTTAAACTGCCAGGGCCACTGTGTCACCGAGTTCTCTGCTGAGCCCGAGACAGGCCTTCCCTATCAGTGATGGCTACAGCAGGCTGGGATCAGCTGCCTCTCCAAGCAGCCTGCTTTTTTTTTTTTTTTTCCTAGTACGCGGGCCTCTCACTGTTGTGGCCTCTCCCGTTGCGGAGCACAGGCTCCGGACGCGCAGGCTCAGCGGCCACGGCTAACGGGCCCAGCCGCTCCGCGGCATGTGGGATCTTCCCAGACCGGGGCACGAACCCGCATGTGGGATCTTCCGGGACCGGGGCACGAACCCGTGTCCCCTGCATCGGCAGGCGGACTCTCAACCACTGCGCCACCAGGGAAGCCCAAGCAGCCTGCTTTTTGCAGCCACAGTGTTTACAGGGCATCACAGGCAGCCGCCAGGGCTGGGATCAGCGTTTCTCTGAGTTTGCAAGGGAACAAAGACTACTCCGAAAGACGCACGTGGAGGAAAAAGCATGATAAGATGTCCTGTGACTACAGAGACACCTTTTGCAACCACGTACAGTCATGCTGTTAATTAAAAGAGTTAAACATGGAAACTAGACTTTGATGCAATGTGTTGTTTCCATTCTTGGAAATACAGTCACGAGGAGCTAATAAATAATCCATGAATGCTCATCTTTTTAAGTCATTTCAAAGGGATGAAGTCAGCCTGGATAATTGTAAATGCAATGGCTCAAGCCCAACTCCATTAAAATGGAAAGGTGTGAACTGATTAGACACTCAGCTGCTTTTGATAGAAGTCTTAAATTCAAATGCCACATCATTTGTTTTTAGCAAATGGAGTAATTACAATAATATTTTCTTCATTTTTAAGGTCAGATCTCTTAAAGTCTATGTTCCTGTGCCTTATTTAAATGCAGCCAGAATAATTTTCCCTCCATTTGTTAATTAAATGTGTATGTAGCTTAAAGGTAACATCCACCCTTATTTTCTCTGGAAGGGAAATAAATAAATATTCCAGGTGTCTAGCTCCAAGTTTGGAGGGGAGCGTTATAATGTTATTTCATTTCAGATATTATTAGTGAAATGGAAATTAACCTGATTTTCCACCCTAGTAACTCTATTCTTGCTGAGAAAGATAGCTTTTGTTTAAAGCGAAGGTGTTTTCCTATTGCTGTAGCTTCTCAAACCTATTGTGATCTGAATTTTTTTTTAATTGATAAAGGATTCATTCAGTTGTAAAGTCAATACCTTTTTAATATTCTTGTAGCATCAGTGCCCAAAGCAAATTTTGTAAATACTTATCTCTTGTGGGAATTGCAGTATGTTAGCAAATATGTATTTTTCTAGGATTTTGATAAATACCTGAGAAGTTTTTTATAAGGGAAAACTAAACAAGATTTTATTGTTTCAAATGGGCCTGACATTTTAAATGAGCCCCAGAAAACCACAAAAAACAAAACTGATCTCTGCTTACTATAAATTAAAAGGTTTCCTTTTGCCTCCTTACTCCTGGCTGTCGGGGAGTTAAGCTCCGGAAGTCAGTCACTGTACAGAAGTGATGGAACCGGAAGCAATCAATTTGCTCAGGACGGGCAAGTCTGGTTACAACTGGGTCCAGAAATCTCCAGATGCACCCTTCTTCTGTACTGTCAAAATACTTAAATTTCCTTCAAGCAAGCAGTTGGTCAGTCTATTTTCAGGATTGTAGCAAAACAAAAGAATTAATAAAAGGATTCAACAAAACCAGGTAATACAGAGCAGAAAGGAAACCATCGATTCAGCTGGCTTGGTCCCTGGGCAGAGTTCTAACCAGGTCTAGCAGGATTCCTGGAGTGCCCCTTCCAAAATATCTATTTGCAGTGATTCTGATTCCAAGGTCCATGGGAGCCAGGTGTCTGTCCTCTGGTGATATATGGTGTGCAACCCTGGGGAGGGATCACTCATGTTTTATTATTCATCTGTTTATGTACTAGAAAGAAAATGTGGGGCTGAGGGTGGGGGTGAAGAATAGACTTGGAAATATTTAACCCATGGTAACAAAAGCTGGAGAGAGGCAGCTCTCTGACAGACACTGCCCCCGACCCCGAGAGTGGGTCTGTGTTCGAGTCCTCCCCATCTTAGCTGGGCAAACTTGGACCCTCAATTTATCTTCTCCAAGACTCAGCTTTCTCATATGTAAAACAGGGCAATCTATTACCTCCTTCATTAAATTTAGGAGAATTAAATGAGTTAACGAATGTAAAATGAAGGCAATTAACAATGTTTAGTACATAGTAAGTGCTAAGCCATTATTATTTATAGATATGTAGACCTCCTAAAAAAAAGGTCTACAGAACTGGAAAGGATTTTAAAGGTGTTCAAATCCAGCCCTCCCTCCAGTATCTCACGCACATCCCATTGGAAACTTGAATGTGTTGGCTTATTGATTATGGAAGACATGTTTAGACAGCAGGGAGAGAAGACTAGCTTGAGGAAAGGCTTGGAGATAACCTTGACAAAGAATTTTGAATGTCACTGTAAACAAGGGAACTGGTTAAGGTAAAGTTTCCTTCATGGGTGTTATATGTTCCAAGCATCAATTTGAGACCTGACCTGACTGCTGGGCGTAGAACACATGGAAAGGTAGTACATAGCAGCGGTGTGAGGCCAGGTGGCCTTGACCTGGGAAGGAGGTGGGGGTCGGCAGTGAGACTAGAAGGAAAGAGCGAGGTGTGAGGGTGACTCTGAAGTTTAAAGAACGAGTTGAGGGGCTGGAGGGTGAGACAGAATGTGGGATTGAGGGTTCTGTGTTTTGAGTCCAAAGAGAATTTTGCGCAGGCCCTGGTGATGAAAATTTCTGCCAGAATTTTTAAGGTTGTGCTATCCTTTTAGATTTGTAATAATTTGATTGTACTCATCTGTGTTCCTCAAGGCAGGATATTTATTACCTCTGTGTGGACTCACATAACTGAATTCTGTATGTATGGGAGTGTAATAAAAAGCAGCTGATGTTTATTGAATACTCACTGTGTGTATGCCAGGTACTAAATTAACTTCCTTAGTTCTCACAGCAACCCTGAGAGGTGGATACTATCCTTTTCCCCATTTCACAGATGGGGAAACTAAGGCACTGAGAGGTCAAATGGCTTTTTGAAAGCTACTCACTGAGTAAGTGGGGAAGCGGGGATTTGAGCCCAGGCAGCGTTCCTCCAGAGTCCTGGTCCTTGACCCCTGGGAAGGGATGAACACTACCCAATTTTCCCAAGGTCACAGCTGAATGGTGACCACATTGGGATTCAAACCCAGGTCAGATGCCAAAGCCTAGGCTCTTTCCTTTATTCCCCAGCAGACCCCAGAGACGACATTAGCAATTCAAAGACCAGGTTCAATCACCGCTTGGGGGTAAAAGTTGTCCAGGGTTCAGAGAAGCCATTTTGCAGTGAACCAGGGTGACACTAAGCAGAGTTTTCTCTTCCTAGAATATAAAACTTGTATGAAAGGAGGCACTTTCAAAAAAGATTTTTCTTAGATTTTCTTCGCACATTAAGTTGATAGTTACGCATAGGAGCTGATAATTACAAAAGGAGGGCACTGATAAACACCAAACCATTATCTTGCAGGGAGATTGGGTGGGGTGGGTGAGAATGAGAGCCTTTTGGAGTTTGGGTTATGTAAAAGGGAATTTTTCACATTTTCCCCTATGTCCGTACTATATCGTTTGAATCTTTTATAATGATATTGTATTCATGTATTAATTTTCAAATTTAAAAATGAATTTTAAAAAATATATAGAAACAGAAACTTCAGGTTTTTAGGCAGAAATAAGGAAGTCCTAGTTATGCAATACTATAAACACATTTTTACAATTAGTGTTATGCAGGCAAGGAAATAATTCCAGTGTAACTAAATACTGTATCTATGTATGTCTGTGTGTGTCCACAGATATACATGGGCAGGGCACCTCACCAGGATGGCAGGCCGCAGCTGCATATAGCAGGGCAACTAATTATCCCTCACTTCACTAAAGGAAGAATTTCACAAAAGCTTTATAGATTCCAGGAAGCAAATCTGCAAAACTTGGTAAATGTAGAAGAAATGATCCAATATCGAGATAAGGCAAGATTTTTTTAAAAGATTTTTTTTAAAAAGGCAACCAACAGTTAAGTGCCCACTGTCTATTGCTGGGTTTCTCCTGGCTGCACCCCACAACTTCACACCTTTAGTAACAGGGCTCCCCTGATATGCCGAGGCATGACAGAGTTTCCAATGGAAACTCACTTGTAATTTATTGTTCTTCTCACATCAGTTTGCAAGGAAGGGAGCACAGCAGAGAGACACGCATCCTGTACGCCCAAGACAGTCTGCTTGTTCTCTTCTGTTCTACCTATTATTAATAGCACCCTCCCACCTTCACTCAGTACCTGATTTTGATTGATCAGCCATATGGTCATTGTAGGCGAGAGCAAAGCCTGTATCTTGCTGGGTCCAAAGGAGACAGCAGCCCATTCGTCCTTGTGCACAGCAGCCGTGGTGCCTTCCTGGTCTTGCTGTCTCTGCGCAATCACACAGATGTCTCAGTCCTCTTATCTCAACTTGGGTCCCCTGTCTTTTCCATCCCTCCTTCCATTTCCTTTGCTTAAAGCTAAAACCAGCTTTACTAGTCCCAGAATCCCACCCCTCCCCATTGAACTTCTCAAGGCCATTGAAGCTTCACACTCTAGCTCCAGCTTTAGGTGAGTTCCCAGATGAAGGGGAGAGAGAAACTGAGGTCCCAGGACACCATAGCAACGTCTGACAAGTTAAGCTACTTCCTAGAGTGGGAATGAAGCTAAGAGTGTGGAGAAGACATTAGACCTACCTTTGATACCAACATACCACGCAAATAAGCAGTTATGGGCTTGGAATCTGATAAATTTAAAAAAAAGAAAACAAAGCACACATGCATGTACAACTCTCTCTCTCTCTCTCTCTCTCTCTCTCTCTCACACACACACACACACACACACACACACACACACACACACACACACACACAGGAAGACATGCTTTTAGAATGGTAAGTGCTTCAGAAAAATAAAAAGAGACTGGGCATTGCCCTGGGGTTTCTCTGGGAGGCAGCATCTGCTGTGGGTAGGACCTCCAGCTCGGGATTCAGACACATCTTAGCTTACAATCCAGCTCAGCCATTTACTAACTACGTCAGCCAGTTTTATTATCTGTACAATGGGAATAATAAAAGCATCAAAGCATTGTTTTGAAGTTTTGAAGATTAATATGATCGTGGGGTTAAAGTAAACACAGTAATGATTCAATAAATGTTAGCGAGTATTGCTGTTATTATAGATAGACTACTGACAATGTCATGATAAAGGGACATTGTGACCTTAACAGAATATGTTACTGGAGCATAGTACATGCTGCATAAATGTTAACTCTTATTATTATTACAATTGTTAGTTCAGCCTGTGTAACAATTTATCATTACAATGGCAAGAAATTGCCAATCTGGTTCTTGACGGCGGGTTTGCCATCCTTTGCTGCCTCCTTGGTTTCCTCTCGTGTGAGGGCTGCTGAATACCAGCGTTATGTCAAATCTGGTGTTTCCGGTGGCGTCTCCAAGGCTCCCCACCCCGCCGCAAATATACAAGAAGCCTTGTAGTCAACGCCTTCACGACAATTCTCCAGAATTCTCCTAGCCCGGCCTGCAGCATTTCCAGTAGAGTTTCTGATCTAAAATGAGAGGCAAGGTAGGTCGGGGGACTTTAACGCTATAAGGAGGTTTTCCCCACTGGCCATTTTTACCGCATCGTACTTAAGGAGGACCCTTTCTGAGGGCACTTATTCTGTTTGTTTCACAGTTTGGTGGCACATACAGTAGTGTTTTTCTATTGAAAAATGAAGGCTCTAAAATTAGATGGTGGCCGTCAATTTTTTATGGGTGCCCTGCACCGTTCATACTCTCGCTTTACCTCCTGTGCTCCACTCAGCTGGGACGGCTCCAAGCTGCCAGCCTGATTTGCGGTCAGTTCTACTCGCTGAGAAGCAGCGGCCGATGGCACTGAACGCTGGGCAGGGCAGGAGACCCAGACCCCTTTCCAGGCATCATCTCCAGCTGCGTCCACCGTCATGGGGAAGCCCTTCTCTCTGGGTCTCCTTAGACCCCAGCTGCCTGGGGTCAAGTCCACCTCTCCGCTTTCCAGCTGTGTCACCCTGGATAATGGCTTGACCTCTGTGAGCCGCCGTTTCTCACCTGTAAAGTGAGAATAACAATGAGACTCGCCTCCCACGGTGCTGGGAATGAAATGAGATCGTGTTCGAGAAAGCTCTAGGCATCGATAGTAATTCTTCCTAAGCGCCCACTTTATCATTGAGCAGACTGGCATTTCCTGAGCACCTGTTCTGTGTCACCCCCATACCAGGTGCTTACTTGGGCTATCTCGTTGAAGCTCTGCCACCCTGAAGGACAGCCATTGTCATCCCACGTACGTGTGAGTCCCCTCTCTTTGGACCCACAGGGGATGAGAGTGCAACACCAACTCGGCCTGTCTGATTTCAGGGTCCTACTTTTCCTACCACACCCACCATGCAGAGGCCTCAAAATAACACATCTCTGGTGGGGCTCAGGGCCTGTAGACAGTGACATTTGCTTGGCTGTGGGTCCTTTCCCACGAGCAGCCCTGCAGGGTCTGCCTCGGGCTCTGTGGTTCCCTGGAGTCATTTGCTAAGCAGGATGTGAGGTGTGGGGCGTTCGCTTACCAGCCTGGCTTATCTGCTTTGGGGCAGGGCCTTCCTGGCTCGGGCCTTGTGGGTTCATGATTTGGCATAATTACGGTGACCACAATGACACCACTGGCTTTGCTGAGGAGCCTCCCAGGCCAGGAGGCTGAGAGGAAGCAGGATGGGGCCTTGGTTTAGATTTCAAAGGCTGGAGATAAAGGGGTGTGTTCCCCAGCTTCCCACCTGGTTCTATCTCAGAAAAGCAGCTCTTGATTCTTTTGGTTCTCCCATTATTTCACAAACTGAAAACTGAAAGAAAATGATTTTTCCCTCTATCATACCTGTTTCACTCTCTATTACAAATGACAGTTCTAGGAACAGTCATCCAGTTGCTGTTTTCCACCTGTACAGGTCAGCTGCTGGTGGGCTTCCTGGAAGCCACTCCCTCCTCTTCTGTCCCATGTCTGAATTTTCCTCTGCGGCGTCACTGCTTCTCTTCTCTCAGCCCTTGAGCTTCGGGTAGCACCACTCACCCCAGGCTCAAGGGCAAACCATGTGACTCAGCCCCAGCCAATCAGAGCACTGCATTCCACTGACCACAGGATTGGTCCAGGACTAGACATTGGCCCACTGAGATGGAGAGATACTTTTGCCAGGACTTCTCAAAAATCATTTTTAATTGCTTACCATCAACAGAGCAAACAAAGAAAATTTTCATCCACATTTACATACCTCCTGACATACCACTGGGTACCCCTAGAGGTACATGGCCCCATTTTGAGAAGCAGAGTCCTACAGGCAAATTCCAAACTCCTATGTACTCCGTATAAAGATCTTCACAATTTATTGCAAACTCATCTTTTCAGCCCCATCTCTTGCCACCCTGAGTTTCTTGCCATTTCTGGAACAAGCCCTGCTCTTCCACTCCTCTGGATCTTTGTACCAACTGTTCCCCTTGTCTAGAATGTACTTCCCCCTTCTATTCCTAGAAAACTCTACCCATGCTTCTATCTAGATCCACATCAGATGTTGCCTCCTCAGGAAGCCTTTTCACTTCCCAGATTTTTAGCTGCTTTCTCAGCTAGACACATATCTTAACCTGGGCTTGTCTGATTCTCGCTTCCTCACTGGGCTATAAGCACACCCCTAAGCACCTCTGTATATCCAGAGCTAACACAGGGCCTGAATAAAGGCTTATTGGATGGGTGGATGGATGGATGGATGGACAGACCAATGGACAGATGGACAATTGTGCTTAGAAAAACCAGCTCCCACACCTGCCACAGTATCCTGGCCCAGCTGGCATCACTTTCGAGTCACAGTGATGGTTGAATAATATACAACCTGGTTCTTACACAGGCATAATTCTATTTATTAATTGCCAATTTCATAACAATCCATTTCACTGTCTATGCCTGTTAAACTCTTGAATGCTTTATAAGGAAAGGAAAACAGGGCCAGTTGCTCTCTTCCCTTAGTCTACCTGCTTCCTGACGGCAGCCAGGGCAGGAGTCACTCTTAGTGCTGTGGCAGAAACTGGCTACCTGCCCACCAAGCCCATTTCCTTTCCTTTTGGGCACACAGCTCAATTATATTTCCCAGCCTCTCTTGAAGTTAGGTGTGACCATGTGACAATTGCAGCCAACGGAACATGGATGAAAGTGATAGATACAATTTCCAAGTCTGGCCCATGAAAACCACCCATGTGAGATCCTGTGTGATCTTTCCCCAACTCCTGGTTGGAAGTGAGAGGGCTCTGAGGTCCCCAGGGGGTAATGGAGAGTCAATATGGAAGACCCCAGGTTCCTGACTCACCGTGTGGAGAGCCACTCCAAACATCCACATTGGACTGGATTGTAAATAAGAAATGTCATTTTATACTCTTAAACTCAGTGATGTGCTGGAGCTGGCTTATTCTGACTTGTGAAAACCAACGATTAAATTTGGAGGGATTTTGCAAGTCAGTTGTTAATTACAGCCATTATTAAGAGTTAAGTTTTATAAACTAACAAATACATTATATTTTTTAAAGGTAATAATATTCAAAACTCATCCCAACCTAATAATTTTACTATATTTATTACGTACTGCTCTTGAGGTTATTTTTGTGGAAATACTGTGTAATGGGAGGGTTACAAATATCTCTTCCCAACTCTGCGTTTAATGATGTCACATTGTGTCTTGAAATCAGCCACAGTAGCAGTACTTACGCTGTAGAAATTGGCAAATACTACAAACCAGGCTTTCCCCCCACTGGAGAAGGTTAAACATTGGCCAACACACCACTCTAAGGCTTGTCTGTTACAGGAGCAAATACTTCCCTAACACATTGACTTTCTACTTTAGGAAAAGATAAGAGATTAAATGCACATTAGCTAAGTGCATCAGCTCAGCATAAAGGAAAAGCAGCCACAGTGCCCACAGCAGCTGCCCAGAGCCGTGGCACGTGAAGAGTCACACCAACGCTCAACATACTCAAGCTGAATGTCAGTGGCATTGTGTGCTTGAGATTCCGTTCATCTTCAGAGCACGAGTGTGTGATGACGGAGGCACAGCAGTTGTCATTGCCTGCTTTCACATTTATTGGGTGACAAGTGTAAATAAGAGGGAATGGAAATATGGGTGCTAAGTTTCAACCCACAGCTCTTGCTGGAGAGTACAAAAGTGAAGATGCTCTGTGTTCCTGCCCAAGTTCTTTGAGGAAGAAAATTTCTCCATGTTTTAACTCTCAGCAAAAGCATCCGTTTTGGCACCAGCACCTGGAGTGGACCCACGCAGAGCAGAGAAGCCGAGAGAGTGGGAAGTCCGTGGCCAAGGCAGATCCTGGGCTGCAGGTGTGAGGACAGCAGGCCTTGGGCCAGAGCCAGATCGACAGTGTTTGCATTCACCAGGTTTGCACATGGCAAAATGATGGAAATAATTATCCTTTGTGGAAGCCATAATATTTTACTTAGAGGAAGGCAGGCAGATCCTTGGGCAGCGCGGCCCTCCTCCTCAGGATATAAACTGCTGAAGTAGACCCCAGAGTGCAGGGCCATTTGCGAGAGACATCACGCAATTCGCAGGACATTTCAGTGCAGACACGGAATGAACTAATTCTGCTAATAGAGTATTTGATTTAATGGCACATTAAAGGGGAAAGGGGAGCGCAGACACATCCTTCAGCTCAGCAGCTGATGGGTTACCGTAGATATCGTAAGTGAAGGAGCTAAATTCTCCTCTGCCTGCACCAGAGCATGAGAGTTGCAGGAACAGACACGGTCATTTTGCGCCTGGGTTTTGGCTCAGGAGCTCCGAGCAGAAATCATCAGGTTAATGCAGTGCTCCTGCACAGAGGTTATAATGACTGGCTGGAAAGACTGACCCACACAATGACGATGAGTTTCTTTTCCTTTTTGTGAAAAAATAAAAGTTGCTAGATCACACCAGAGTGGAATAAAATAGAACTAGGGGTCACCTAGTGGATCATCACTTTTCCTTTCTGAGCCATTTGTTTTTAGTTATTTGCCCTTTGGCTCCTTCTGTCATTTTTGAGCGCCAGGCTCTTTACATGTATGTATATGTTATTTACATGTACATCATCATGTAACCCTGGGAAGGAGATGCTATTTTCATCCTACTTTACAGATGCATAATCTGGGACACAGAGAGGTTAAGTAAATTTCTCAAGTTCACTCAGCTCACTGGGGCCAGAGCTAGAATTTAAATCCAAATTTCTCTGACTCCAGAAGCTGAGTTCTTATCCCTCCAAAGTACTATCCTTTCAGCTGGAAGGTGGGGCACAGCAGAGCTCATCAAATATCATCACCCAAAAAAGCCCATCAGAATTGATTTGTTTAGAGACTCAAGCAATAAAATATATATCTCCAAAGATATATATTTGGAGCAAACCTTTACTTTTTCAATTTCAAATTCAGTTTTTCAATTTTTAAAGAGTACTTCCCTAAAACAACCCAATGGGAGTTTTACAGTAATTTTTTTTTCAAGAAAGCGTCACCTTGTATCTTTTTCTTCAAGATTCACATATAAACCCTAATCAGAAAAGGTGGCAAATTTTAATGATTTTGGTTTGTTCATTCTCTATTTATAACACCCCTCCTATTTATTTTTTCAGTCAGCTGCCAGAAGGCCTTTTCTGAAACTGAAATCTGATCAGCTCAGTCTCTTCATTGGGTTTTCCTGTAAAACATGGGCCGAACTCCCCAGCGTGGTGTACTCACCGCGGGGCCCTGTTCACCACTCCTCCTGTCTGCCCACCCTCTCCCTCTCACTTGCATCTTAGACATCAACCACAGCAAGCTGCTAGGAGAGTCTCCAGGACTCTGCATGATCTGCCTGCTCCATTCTTTGACTGGATGACGCACAATTCCTGCTTCTCCTTTGAAAGCAGCTCCGTGTCACCTCCTCCAGAAAGTCCCTGTGGACTTCATCTCCTCGCCCTACCTGTATTTGGGGCTGCTTCTCTCTGCCCCCATTGAAGCCTGGGTTTATTTCTTTCATGGCCCTTGTCCCATTTCATCACCCTTCTCCACATTACGGTCTCCTCAGAGCCTGGTACAGTGATTCAATGATGCATGATAGGATCACCCAGAAAGTCTGAGTTAATTCGTCAGTGGAGGGCTAGGGTTGAGAACCTCACCTCTGGCCTCATTAAGGCTTGCTGACCAACTAACTGAATGGATGGATGCATGAATGAATGAATGAACACACTGAGGCACAGAGCCTGAGATTCTGACCGGCTTCCTCCAACCCTGGAGACTATGACTTGCTCTGCCCTAAAATAATTAGAATTTGTCTAAGGAGGCTCCTTGGTCACGCACTAGGTTGGGGGCTGCGAATTCAGATCCTGAAAGTTCACAGACTCCTCGTTTGACTTCAAGAACAAGAATGGACTTCCACTTGTTCCAGTACACAAAACGGGAAAGATGATTCCTCCCACATGAAGGAACCTCTCCGTGGAGCTGATGGCAGATGCTGTGAAATTACCAGTTCTGACTCAACAGATACCCCTTTCCTCCTCGACCAGCTGGGATGAGAGCTCATCTCAAGTTCTCTGCCAACTAAGAATCCCAGAACCGTTGGTGGTTGGAAGGGGTAACAGCACTGCCCAGTGACCACTGGAAACACCCCCGTATACTGGAGGGCACGTCATCCTGACTCGGGCTACACCTCTGGCAGAAGAGGCCTGACAGCCCATCCCTGAGGTCACAGTGGAGAAACCCCCAACATCATGGCCAAGTCCGAGAGGCCAGTTCATGGAACGAAACAACCTCGTGCTGCTATTGCTGAGACCCACAGGCATGGAGAGATACCCCTTGCTAAACCTGCACCCTTTTGTCCTCATTCTGAGGAGAAAAAAGCCAAAAGTCCTGGTGACTTTAGCTCACAGAGCCCAATCTCACAAGCTAGAAAATCATTGGAGATCTCTTGCATTTGAAAAATCACAGATGCATGCTCTGCCTTCCAGCACCAGGCAGGAGAAATGAGACAAACAAGCTTTGAAAATAAATCTGACTCTCCCGTGGCTCCCGATAGCCGACAAGTGTTCGTCCATCTGCCGCAAGCACTCACACTGTGAATTCATTGATTTGATAATACTCTAGCATAATTGATTGAGGAGACTGGCTTCTTGACTTGCCTCCATGTTTGCTGTCTGATATCTTCCCATCATCGCTCTCTCCACTTTATTTGTGACGAGCAAGGAGAAACCAAAGATTTTTCTGGCACTTTCTGATGGGATGACACCTACTCTATTGGCCGTCCTGAGACAGCATGCTTTTTGAATTCTTGAATGGCAGAAACTGTTAGCTGAGTGCTCCTTTCTACTGACAGATCTTACTCATCTTCCCAATACTGCATGCATCCTCTCTACCCTGGCTGTCCATTTGTATTTATAGGTAACGAAAAATAGCTAGAGGTCTACTGCTACACCTGAAGTCTCTCCCTAGTAAGAGGGACACAGCAGCAACCACGGGCTGACACAGAACAGTGATAACAGCAGAATTGTCACAGGAGTTTAAGTTAGCCTGGAGAATAATACTGATCTTTCCACTCTCAGCAACCACAACCCATCCACCTCTCTGCAACTGTGACATTCAGATGTCACCACCATTTCATTAAATGGAATCAAAACAGCTGTGAGGATTGCTGTTTTATTTTATAGCACAAAGTCATCATAACTTACTTTACAAAGCAGCTAGCAGCCAGCAAGTGCAGCTGAAATGGAAAAGCCGACTGCAAAAGGAGGAACTTGAAAGGGGGACGACCCAGGGGCAGGTGGAATCTGGAGCTAGCTAGGAGTCCCCCGTGGCTCACTGCAAATGACCCAGGAGCCCTGGCCATATGGTTATTCGCGAAGATATAACCACAGGACAAGTTGAGTTTGGCATCTAGTAAACAGATACCTATATACTAAGGTTCAGTTCAGCCTTCGATAGATCACTATCCGGCCACTGCTAGAGGCAGAAGCTCAGACAATATAGCACTTCCAGTGCCCTTCTCCGCCCTGCCACACTCAGCCTCAGCCCTGATGCAGTGTAAACCTCCTCAAGACATGGTTGTTAAGTCTGAAGAGGCATGCCAGCTTCTTCAGCTGGACAGCATGGCCAAGACAGTGTGGCTAAGTGGTTAAGTCACTGACTTTCTAGTGAAATGGGCTGGGTTGCATTCCACCCTGTGCTGCTTAGTAGCTGTATCACGGGGAAAACTAATTAACCTCCATATCTCAGTTTACTCATCTGTAAAATGAGCTTCATGGGGGAGAGCAGATCTTGTCAGTGCCTTGCCCTTACCTTCAACCTGACTGCTTCCAACTGCGTTTCTTGCCCTAAAGCTTTTTCTGGTGGTCAGAGCCCACTCTCTGCTCACCAGGCAGGCTGGATGCACCAGAGAATTAATGCTCCCCAGGAGCAGCTCTCGACCAGTGAGAATGGGAGTTGGTGTATAAATTGGTGATGGTATATAAATACCTCAACTCCCTTGCCCCTTGAGTAGGACAACCCTAAGACACAGGTTCTCCACTGACACCCAGATTGCTACAGCGGATCAATCTGCAGTTGACCTCAGCGGCCACTTGCTTAATAGCAAACACTTTGCTAGCTGCCTCCTTTCTTTGCCTCACTTTCCCACTCACCTTCTGGGGTTTCCTGAAATCATCTCCCAGATAATTTCAGAGGGCACCTTTTTTCTCACTGGTCTTGTGGAAGGGTGAGGGCTGCCTTTTTCTCATTGGTCTCTCCTGAATGTCTGATTCTAATTGCCCTCGCCCCCCAGTAGATGTGCTTTTTTTTAAGCCCATGGTCAGGGAGACCCTGCAAATCTACATATGAGATTTTCTGGTTCTCACATATATTTGGTCTCACTTCACAGCCATCCTCAAAATCCAGCAGTGAGCCTTCTTCCCAAAGTACTATGTCTCTGCATGCATGTTGTTTGATACTGGAAATATCCTAGCATTATCATTTGAAAACTCCATTATTAGGACAGTGAATTAAGTTGCACATTCATTGCTATTTCCTTTCTGAAACTGGTACACTCAACCCCACAGCTTCTAAAATGTGGTAGATCAATACTACATTCCAACCAAGTGAACCATTTGCTGTCTCCAAGGACAGCACAGCAAATTTTAAAAATCACAAAATCCATTTTATTCTTGACTTCCAGTATATAATTGGGAATATTTCAGGGAAAAAAAATCCATGAATCAGTTTTGCTCTTTTAACCTTGTAGGGTCTTGTAAGAATTTAGGCATTCAAAAAATGAGCAACTATACACCAAAGGCTTAGAGTTCCTTGGTAATGGTACTTGCTGAGAATTAGCACTTATTCATGGAAAGGTTGAAGTCTACAGCTTGTTAACACTTTAGTTGGAGAAAAGGTGTTAATGAAAGTAGTATTTGCATTTATTTTTCATCAAGGCTAAATGAAACTGGGTAGGAAAGTCAGATCAAGTTCATCTTCTGGGGGAAGAAACAATTCAGAGCACACACTTTCTTAACAGAGAGACAGTCACATAAGAATAACAGCTGATATTATTATTAATCCTCATTATTTTAACTTCAGTCTTTGGGTCAGGGCACGTATGCAAAAGAGTTTTTGTGGGCCTGGGCATCTGGGAGCCACGTACAGCTACACAACGCGGTCATGGCACTTTGCGCAGGCTGCCATTCTCTAATGGCAGGACCAGTGTCAACTCCCTCTGGAGAGTTGATGCCTCTCTGAGGGTCCATGAGAGGTCTGGCAATTCTGACGTGTGTCTCAGGATAACATTTATTCCAATTCTTCCCCCTTTTAGTCAGTTCAAAGTCAGACCCGTTTCAGTGCTGATGGGCCAGCACCATCCGTAGGGAGCACTCATGATCTCTTTTCTGCTCATTTAAGGGACTTAGTGAATGCCTGGTAGAGAGTCTCTTACTGGAACCAATGAGACCCATATAAAGCTTAAGGGATGTTGACAAACCTGTTCTTGGCTTTCATAAAATTTCTTCCTCTGGTGTTCTGGACAGCCCCATAACTTGTCCACGGAAAGGGCTGCTTCAGAAAATTGCATTTTTTATGGTGGCAATTCAGTCTCACATCTGAGTCCTTGATGGTAAAAGGTATTTAAATTTAAAAGCGTATTTTGATATAAAGTCTATGGAAACCCACTCCCTCCCAGTTATCTGGACACTCTCGCCAAGCAGAGACCTTGGGGCTGGCTGCTTCATGACTATTTCGTTTTCCTATTCAATCCATTTTCACTGAAAAGGAGACATAAGCAGGGAAGCCAATATAGTTTTATTGGATCCAATGCACTGCCACTAAAACAAATATATGTACACTCAGGCCAGTACACTTTTATTAAAACAAATAGAATTTAATTCAAACCAGCACCCAATACATTTTCTCAAAGCAATGAAATTAAGCTCTACCAGTACTTCTGCTCGATATGTTTTCCCAATCAAATCCATTTGCACAAAGTGAAATATATTTCTTATAGATAACACAGTTTTATTAAAAACAAATTCACTGAAACCAAGTTTCCCTTTGAACTGATAGATAAAAATTCTAACCAATTGTACAATTAGATCATAGAACAGATGTATTTTTACTTTAGCAAAAAGCATTTCTATTCAAGTCCACTTTAAAACACACTAATGGATAATAAAGGTTGCTCCAACAATGTCTGTAACTGAGTATTTTCTCAAAAGTATGTCCTTTGGGGTTGAAGTACAATCTAGAAAATAAAAAACACTTAGGGAAAAAGAACAGTGCTGGGAATATGATTACAATAAATTCAGACTTGTAATGATTAAATACTTAAGTCTATCCATGTGTACTTAGTGTGAAGTTTTTGGACATGTGTGAACACACAGACATGCTTGGGGACATTCTGTAGCTGTGCTATTATACCCCATTACCCAGAAAAAATCTTCCTTATCAGTGTTCAAACACATAAATTCTCATCTATCTGAGGTCCACTAGGGATTACCATGCTTAGGGCTAACCTGATGGAATGAGGAGTTGGGTATGCGTATGGCTCTTTGGAGGGGATTTCAATGTTGGTGCTTAGATCACAAAACACCTTCGAGTCTTCTGAAGAACCGTGGAGAGGGAGAACTACTTCCAAATGCCATGCACCTTTTGCAGAGTAACAAACTCACTACATACAAGCAAGAGTATCCAAATGCATTCTGCCTCTACCCAGGGCCACCATGCTCCTGCCATGTGCAAACTCTCAGGCAGAGGAGCATATCTGGAGAAATTAGAATCCTCCCCATCAGGGCATATTAGGGCTCTAATCCGTGGCCAGCGTGAACTCCACCCTGTCTGCCTCTGCAGTGATCCCCACCCTCTGTCTTCTCTGCCTGTATCCTACCCAGAGGCTGCAGGTCGTAGGGATAGAACAGAATTCTACTCCCTTCATGAAGCAGCCCAGAAAATACTCTCTAAATCAAGACTGTGGGTTCCCTTCACTGTTTCCTCTTCCTGCCTAGAAAAGTGCAAAAAGTACAGATTGTGCCCACAAGTCATTGGGCAAATAATTCATTGACCTCTAGAGCACCCTGGCCTTGAATGAACTAGACCCACCATCCCTGAAACACAGCTAGTCACAGAGGAACCCTTGAGAACAGTTAGCGCCAGACGTTCACGACAGAATTGTTTATAAAGATGAAATGTTAGAAACTTGAATATTTATCATGGAGGGGACTGGTTAAATGTATTGTAATACCATCTTCCTAATGTATTCTATAGTATTAATACCAATACAGTATTGCAAGCATTCAAAGTGATATTGTGGAGAGATTTATTAAATGGGAAATGTTCATGGTATATGATTAAATGAAAAAATGTTTAATGAAACATTATGTGTAGTAATTTCTTATCTTCATAAAGTAGACATGCATTCCTTTGCATAGATAAAAAGATGGACAGATGACACTAAAATGTTAATAGTGGTTAACTGAGTGGAGGGGTTATAGATTTCTCTTTTTTTAATCTGTAATTGACAAATTTCCTACAATAAGCATATATCACTTTTGATATAAGAAAAATTTATTTTAAAAGTGATTTTTTTTGTTTGTTTTTTGTTGTTTTTTTTTGTTTGTTTGTTTTTTTGCGGTACGCGGGCCTCTCACTGTTGTGGCCTCTCCCGTTGCGGAGCACAGGCTCCGGACGCGCAGGCTCAGCGGCCATGGCTCACGAGTCCAGCCGCTCCGCGGCATGCGGGATCCTCCCGGACCGGGGCACGAACCCGTATCCCTTGCATCGGCAGGCGGACTCCCAACCACTGCGCCACCAGGGAAGCCCTAAAAGTGATTTTTAAAAAATTTTATTTATTTTTGGCTGCACTGGGTCTTCATTGCTGCACACGGGCTTTCTCTAGTTGCGGCGAGTGGGGCCTACTCGTCCTTGCAAGCACAGGCTTCTCCTTACGATGCCTTCTCTTGTTGCAGAGCATGGGCCCTAGAGCTCGTGGGCTTCAGTAGTTGTGGCACGTGGGCTCAGTAGTTGTGGCTTGTGGGCTCTAGAGCACAGGCTCAGTAGTTGTGGTGCACGGCCTTACTTGCTCCACGGCATGTGGGATCTTTCCGGACCAGGGATTGAACCCATGTACCCTGCATTTGCGGGTGGATTCCTAACCACTGCGCCACCAGGGAAGTCCCTAAAAGTGATTATTTTTTAAAGGATGGTGTTAAGTCCAATCTAAAATGTAGTGACCAAATATTGGGTGTGCCTCTGTCATCTTAACTCTGCTATCCTTTCAGAAAGGGTCCATGTCACATTTTTTGTCTTTGTGTGAGATTCTATTTGAAGGCTTTGTTCAACTGGTCATCCAACATACACTTATACAAGAACCCAGGTAATAAATTCCTCCTTGAGTTTGTTCCAGGAAGCAGTGGCTCAGCAAAAAAAAAAAAAAAAAAAAAAAAAAAAAAAAAGATGTGCCCACTTTATTTTGTCAGATGAAATGAACTATGTCACCCCAGATTTTCCTTTTTGCTTTAGCTCAGAGCCATGCCTAGCTGTTCCAATGATTTCATTTCAGATGTCTGGGAACATCTAATGCCTCTGCTCCTCTTCAGCAATTTCAGTTCTACTTTCTTCCTTGTTTTGTTCTGTTTTGTTTTGTTTTACTGTGTTTACTTATAAAAGAGATTCAGATTTATTTTGGAAATCTTTTGATTTGAATTACAAAAAAAAATTACCAAAAAAATCCTATAGAAGCAAATCCTAAACAAATATAAATATTTGACCATGATTATGCAAAGAAAGCTCCTGTTGCTTTCTCAATGTCCATAGAGACATCATGCTGGGTGAGTGACACCTGAGGAGGAACCCTCAGGAGCTTGGGACTCATCTCATTCCTCTTGCTCAGGTGCATGATCCTCTAGCCTCTGCTTGGCACTGATAGGGACAGGCCAGCTTCCCTGCCTGGAGGAGCAGCTGGGGTGTCCCCCTGTGGCCTGAAGGCATTGGACGGTGAGCCCAAGAATGGAAGGCATCCCCTTTCCTGCACTGGGATGCTCCATGTGCCCTTCTGGGGAAGATTTGCTCTTCTGGGCTGCTTCACGCACATGGTTCAGCCCCTTCAGTTCAACTAGGTCCCTATTCGATATTTTTCTGTGACCCACTGTGAAGGTGGAGGATGGGGACAAGAAGGAGGAAGGAGAGAGGGCTGGTTTGGTGGTTGGTGGTAAAGAAAGATACAGACAGACAGACAGACAGAGAACAGAAGGGACAACACAGAGTACACAGAACATGTTTAATTAATACTGACATTTATCCTGCTGCAGTTGAAACCCAGGTGGAATAATTGCTGTTCACTGTATTGTTTTAGATGAAAATGGTAGAAATAAATGGAACTGTCAAAATTGTAAACCTTCCCATCTTCATTAAAAATAGAGTTAAGAAATGAAAAGCTGTAGGCAGGGAAGCAAGAGTGTTCCGAGATTTCGTTTTTTCCCCCAAGGCAACATTCCTGATGAAGCTTGGCATTCAGGCGTCCTGTTGTCTGTCTTGCTACTAACAGTTACTTCATTTTCTCTTCCCTTGGAAAGGGTCGCCCAGAGCCCCACGCCCCACCCCCAGCCTCTCCCAGCCTGTACTTCTTCCAAGACCAGTTATCCTCCCTCACTGGCCTTCAAAGCATCCTACTCACCAGTTCTTCCTTCCGGTCCTGGGAAAATGCCTTCTCCAGAAGCTGTCCCTGCATTAACCAATCTAAACCTCTTAATGACCCTTTGAGGGGGACCTCTTATCCCCATTTTACAGCAGTGGAAATTGAGCTTCAGAGAAGTTGAATAACTGACCCCGGGTCACACAGCTCGTGCAAGGACTGAGTGACAGGGCTAAGATTCAGAGCATCAGCTGACTCCAAAGCAGGCCATCTGCCCTACCCTTCACTGCTTTCCCAGGAAGTCGCAGGGATTGCCTGGCTCCATGTGCACCTGGTGCAGAAGAGGAAACAGAAGCCCAGAGAGATGAAGTGGCTTGCTCAAGGTCACCCTGACCCGGCCAGTTAGCCTGGGGCTCTCTGCATGCTACCATACTGCATAGCTCATTATATTCAAATTCTTTAGCTAATACATTCAGATGCTCAAAACCTGCCACTAAAATTACTGCCAGCATTTTCTAAGAGAAAGCAGCTTAGTTCCAACCTCTTTCTCCATCATTTTTCTCTTAATAAATAGCACAGCTGTGGTTTTATTCCATCTCCTTTCATTTCCTCTCCCTGCCCTCAAGTGGCGGTGTCAACGTGTGACCACGTGGCTCCAGAATGGGCCAGCGGGAGAAGGAAAATTCTTGGAAAAGACAGGAAGAGGATTGATTAGCTCTCTCTCTCTCCATTCATTTCCAACCCATGTCCTTCCTGTGTACCTGGAATCCAACCTCAGTCTGTGGGCTTGGGAAGTGACTGAAGCCAACAGCTGGTCTGTGAGGGAAAGAGGAGGCAGATACACCAGGGAGCTGAGAAGTACATGGAAATCACACCCTGACCTGCCCAGTTGCAGGGAGCAGGTAGGCCAAGCCCCAGCCTGCCGATGCTTCTCCTTGAGCAGGAGAGGGCCAATCGCTGGTTTCTGTAAGATTCACAGACCTTATCAAGAAAAGAGACCAGATACATTTACTATTTGTTGAAACATGGAGGTTTAACTGTTGATGGAGACACATAGGGTGGTAGAAAGAGCATGAACTTGAGAATCAGATGGATTTTGCTCAGAGTTGGAACTAAGCTACCGAGTAACCACTTGGCTAGGGGTCTTGAGGAAGTTATTTAACCTCTCTGAACCTCAGCTTTCTCATCTGTAAAATGGGACACTAGCACACAGTGGGTGCTCAAATATGTCTTTAATGAACTGATTTTAGAGTACTCAAAATCATTAGGATTACTGTTCTAAAATAAGAATAACCCAATTCCTGTCCATCTGGAATCCAATTACCCAGTGTGGAGTTTCAAAGGCAGCAAAGATCTTAATGGCTGAACATCACTGAGGTCATCCTGAAATTCATTACGTATCCGAGAGCTTATGTTGACTGTATTCTGGAGGCAACGCACGATGCACAGAGTTAGCCCTCTCTATGTTGTTCAAGTTGTTAGAACGACTTAAATTTGCAGGACCACTCACTTATGAGTAATGGTATGCGTGAATGTACACACACACACACACGTCTGCACTCACACACAGGACTGCTAACAGGCAGGAGTGGAGTAGCAAGTCATTACATTCAACCATCATGAACTCCTGCAGAGCTCAAGAATGCATGTGAGTTTCCCCCCTAATATCCCAACAGGCTAGAGTATTCCCAAGCTTTAAAATAATGTATTTTGTAATCCAAACACTAGCAGACATTTTCCCAAAATCCAGAAGCGTTTTGTCAAGAAGGAAAAGGAACTAACTAAACAGAAGATGAGTGGCATTTCTCAGCTATTTTATCACATCACAACTGCAACAAAACCAAGCCTGTCCTTGCCTCATCCATGACGCCTCTGCCAGCAGAATGAGTGAATTGGGGCAGATTTCAGTTTTAAATGCCTCCTAATATCATTTGGGCAAATTAGCTTACGTGGCTGGACATTGGACTCCAGCCACAGAGAATGTTCTTTTCCTGTCAGAAGCTCTGATAACCCAATGCCAGAGTGAAATATCAGTAACCTCTTAACAATTTTTCTTGATTTCTTTAAGAGTGAACATGAGACATATTAAGAACAACAACCCAATCATTAAACCACATGTGGTTCTCCTAGGAGCCAGCTCTATTGCTTTAATCAGATTATGGACAACTCATTCTCAGCCCGGCCATTTATCTTCTTTGTTTATATACACACCAAGTGGCATTCTTCTTAACATCAAAAAATAGTAATCAAAACTGAGAACCACAAAAGACCTTTCACTATGTACGGAGTTAAGTAACATCTATTTGCTTTCATTAGTTTCTAAACAACAAGTACACTGGTTCTGATTAAACCTGGCATGTGTTAATTACATCCGAGGTCCGGGGTTGTTTTGTCTACAATAGAGGATGACTTAAGAATGAAGCCGGAGCTGAAATTTGAGGCTCCCAGGCCTCAGGAGTCACCTGCCTCCAGGCGCTTCCTCAGTGAAAGTTTCCAGCCTCAGAATGGCAGCAACGGATGTGAGCGTGTCACAGAAAGTTACGTTTTGGGGGGGTTTTGTTTTGGTTTTAAGCCCTCCGCTTTATCACCCGTTTTATGGGCTGGAGTTAAATGGCAGTACAAGGCAGTTTGCTCTCTTACTGCTCACCACTAACAGCCATCATGAGCCATAATTAGAAGTAAAACCACCACATAAATAACACGGCAGAAAAATTGTCACCAGGTCGAGCCAGACTGTGGCTATGGGAAACTTCAGTAGGTCCTGGGTACTTAAGGGGCATTGTGTGTTTTAGCCCATATTTGCCTTACTAAAGCCAAAATGGGAGCTGTTTAGACTTTCAAAACAGCTCTTGAAAATAGACAATGCCAGTTTAAACAGACTGTCTGCTGCTTAGTGTGATGTAGAAACCCTTTGCCTGGAGGCCAGGACAGCTGCAAGGGCTGAGAGGGAGAGGATGGGAGCCAGAGGTGAGGAAGGGTAAAGAAGTGGCTGGCAAGGAAGAAGCGCGTGGACTTCCCCCATCAAGGAGGTCTGGATAGATTTCACTACTGCCCACCATTGAGCCGGGAAGGTCACACTTCCACTGGGGGAAGCAGTGAAGTTGGGTGGCCTCACAGAGGTTGCTTCTGTGACTTATACTCAGTGATGAAGTGGGAGCAGGCAGGCTAACATTTTTGAGCATTTTACATCAATTTTTGCTAATTATCATAACAGCTTTAAGAAGTCAGAGAAAATAAATTGAGTCCTGCCCTGGGACAGGGCCCTGAGGAAACAGGACCAACGGCCCACTTTCTGCCTTTGGCCTGTCCACGTGCAAAGAGGCAGCAGATAGGAATTAACATAAGGGCGCCATACAAATAATCAGAAGCATTTCCTTTTTTCCTGATTTAGCCTCCCTCACGCAGGGGTTAGGAAACAAACCAAATAGAGTAAGCCTGGAATGGAAGGAACATGGTAGACAGTAGTTTTCAATTTTGAATCATTTAAAAAATTGATTTAAGTACATCCACTTGCTTTTAAAAAATAAGTCATATGTATTTTTCTATGGTTCAGCCAGAATAGTTAAGGTCTAATCTTCATATGGAATGAAAGAGAACATTCCTCTGAATGATCTAAAAGCCCACATGCGTTCTCTAAAAAAGGATGGTTTGCTCTCTCCTTTTCTTTCTTCTTTTGCAAAATCAAACAAATAAAAATAAAAACAAAACAAAATTCATCAAAAACTTTGTGTTGAGAGTTTTTTTAAAAAAGAAACATTGTATCTGGTATTAAGCAATGCATTTAGTGGAATGGCTCTCTACCTATACACGTAGGTAACACAGCTCCATTTCACATGCGGATTTTTGTCTGCATTTATATCTCTGCAGGCCACATATGGCGTGACACCGACATTTTTAAAATTAAGATATGAAGTGCTCATTTTTTTGTGGACCTGCTATATTCTAACAAATTTACTACACATCTCAGAAAACACATAGATTTGCCAAAGTTGGTGAGCAGCCCAGCGCGGTTTACCTCCAGCCCACAGCTCTTTCCCTGAATTCAATACTGCAGGCACAATTTAATGCAAACCCAATTTATGACTTAATGCTCTAGGGACCATAGTGAAAGATTGTTACATTATTCTTTTCTAATCCTATTTGTGTTTTAATTTGCTAAGTCTGTAATGAGGTGCATGCCTTGAATAGATTCAAGATCTTTCACATCGCTTTTGACTTTGTTTAATATAATAGATTTTACAGTTTGCATTAAATACCCAGGTGCTACGGTCAGTATTATCTCTATTTTCTCAACTAGAGTGAATAAAATTACACCGTGAAAGTAATTGTATACATGTTTCCTTGTTTATTGTAATGGTTTATTTCCTATTATAATTCTTGATTCAAATTACATCTAGTTCTCCAAAAGTCAATTCTCCATGGGCTCTTACTACCCCCTTTCCATACAACTGTTCGTCTCTGAAAAGAATGGAGACTTGGCTGACAATTGATTAGTTGAGTAATAAGAGAATAAGTTTTCTAGACTAAGTTGTGATACTTCAGTTAAACAGAAAGGAATAAAGTGAGGAAGGCAGGGAGGGAGGAAGGGAGGGAGGGAGAAAAGGTGCTGTGTCACTGTAGACTCACTATTTTATTTCGGGTGTTCGGCTGAAATGTACCATTCCTAATCAGAGCTGCTACGTCACCCAAACCCACAGTGTATCATTTGCTGTCCATAACTGTGTTATAGCCAATTATAGCTAAATTCTCTGTTCTGTATGCACAATCAAAGGGTGTCTGGAATGCATTTTGCTATTTTCTGAATCCTATTATTGCAGACATGTTTATTACATTCAGAAGATGGCTTTCTGAAATTACATTGGAATTGTACAACCCACCCGCCATTTACAAACAAAAGAATTTAAGCATTTCTTAACAAGGAGAAAGTTCACTGAGCTCTTTCCTGGAAACTTTTCTCATGTTATTTTCTTCCATGGCCATTTTTATAAGACTCATTGCTCAAGCCTCTATTTTTGTAAAAATATCTAAGCTCTCCAGTTAAGGTTTATTTTTAAATTGATAACTACACAGCCGGTCAAAAAGGAGTTGCAAATTGGCTGTTGACACCTGGGGTAGATGCTCGTGACAATTTTCATTGTGAAATTTTTCTCAGACTATGTATAAAGGGATTGTAAAACGGACCCTAAATATATCTATTCGATAGCCCTGAAATCACTCCTTTAGGTTGCCTGTCAAAAGAAAGAAATTTCGAATTATGCCCTTAAATTTCATTTGGGGCCATTTTAAGAGGAAAGTGAGTGGTGTTAGAGAGACACATGATATCTATTTGAAAACGTAACACCTCATCATTAATTATTAAGGGAGAAGTGAAAGTGTTTCTAAACCCAATGCTTTTCCTTTCCCTTCTACTGAAGTTTATACTCTTAAATCCCCCTGACCCAAGCTTATTTTATTACTGGTATTTGCCTCCAAGGGTCAAGGGATATTACACCTTTTTATTTGCTATTTTTACAGGACCCAACAAAGTGCTTTTAAAATATATAACCACTTAATTCAAGTCAAGCTTTTTCAATACTCCTTTCCTTCAAGCCCTTTCTAATTTGTTTTCCTCCAGCCAGGAGCCTGGAGAAGACACTGTGATTTATGTTTTCATTTATTTATTTTATTTGGGCTTTTCATTTACGCAAAGAAACACTCCCCACAGCCCTCAATTCTGCATCGTCTCACCCCACTCCACCCCTTTGTATTTGGACCATTAAGATTTTCTTAAGGCCAGACTCTGGAGTATTAAATGGATTTCTTCGGAGCTTTGACCACAGTCTGGAGGAGGCTTGGCCTGGGGTGCTTCTGGGGGCGCCAAGGGAGGGTTGGGGGAGGCTCTTTACACCACTCAGGGTGGCAACACCCCAGTGTTTTATATTTCCACCTTCTTGAGGACAGGCTCTATCTCTTTTTTCCTTTATCACTTCATGCCCAGCCCACTACAGAGCTCCTTAGACAGAGCCCTGGAAGAACTCAGCCTTTCCCTAATGATAAAGGGTGCTCTGCCACAGAGCTTAAATTTCCATATGTTATTGCTCAAATGACATACTGTTTTTGTTTGGACACTGGGTATGGGATGGAGGAAACTTCAACATGATATTTAAGAGCTTGGATTTGACAGTTTAGAGCCATGGGTTTGAGTATCTGTTCCACTTCTTACCCAGGGGCCTTGAACAAGTTATTCCCCTCCACACTGATTCATTGATCCAGCCAGTCAGTCAGCAAAAACTTCTTAGGCACCTACTCTATGCCAGGCACTGAGTTAGGCACAGTGGGTAACAGGTAACAACATAGGCATGGTTCCTGACTGTACTGATCTAGTGAGGCCGACAGATGGGCAAACATTTACAGTAAAATGTGTCAGGCATGATAATAGGAGAAGCCAGGAAAGCCTTTTGGAAAAAAGTGATATATAAGTGACATGAAATCAGCTTCCTCCACTGTAAAAAGGGGCTAATATTTTACCTGCCTCATGGGCACACTACGAGATTAAGTGAGATAACGTACAATGGGCCCTTGCATTGCTCCCACATGAAGTGAAAACTGTTTAAAAAAAATGGGAAAGCAATTATTGTCATCATTGCTAAGTACCATTCCAGGATTCCCAAAGAAATTAACATTGGAGAACCACATAGTTCCTTTTTTAATGGAAAGGAGTAAACAATAATGTTGCCTGTAAAACATTAAAGTAAATTTGAAGATAAATAAACTAAAATTAATAGGCTCTCTCAAGTAAAAGTCACTAACAATTGAGTCTGTTTCAAGCACCAGCTTCTCTATGGCAGAAAGGATCAGACAGCTCGGTTCTACCCACTTAAAAAGAGGACTCATCCTCTGCATGGAGTCTTGGACATTTCCAGCAGAATAATGCTCCTCCAAAGCGTTCTTACCAGTTTATAAAAGGTAATAACATTTACTTTCATTTAAAGAGAGCCAGGAAGCATTTTTAAATGAGTATTCATACATTGGGAATTGTATATATAATTATAAATTATATTTGCTCATTGTAACTTCAGAAATGAAATTCCCACAGAGACAAACTTTGGCTTCACTTACCATCAAACTAAACCGCCCTTAGGAGACCATGGTTCATTCCAGGAGGTGTTATGAACTCAGTGGATGCAGTGTAGGTAATGAAGTTCTCCAGTGCAATTCCTGAAAATAATAAAATAATCAAGCATTAATGAGCACGATCTTTGATTACTTATACAAATGTCACAAATATTTGGAGAAAATCATCTGTTAGTCACAACAGAATTCATCTTAGGAGAAGAACTGTCTTCATTTTAGCAAATACTTGGCTGGCCATTTTGGTGCCTTTAGATGGGGTCCAAGACAATCGTCCTGCTTAATAACATGGAGTAACATTAGTGAAATGCTCTGCTTAGTAATTTTGAGGTGCTGGGAGCAGCCTAAGAAACAGAGAGAGGGGAAGAATATTTTGAGAGATAGGGACAGAGCAGCTGGTGGGAGATGTTTAGGAGGAAAGCTGGCAAAGAGGTTACCTTGATGTGGGTATGACAGAGGCAACATCACCAAAAATGATGTCCAATATTCAGTTTTTAGTTAGCAGTTAGTAGTCTGCCAAGCTGGATTGCTAAGTAGAACTTGCTATGTGTGAGCACACATATACATGGAATTGTCACCATAGGTCTCTCTATATTGCATTATATGAGTAGATACTGGAAGCCCTCAAGGAAACTGAGGGTGTCTTGGTGGCTACCGGGCAGAGAAGAGAGAGCAGCATTGGTGTCCAAGAGAGATCCAGAGGTCAGCAGGAACAATGTATTGGAGGAAGAGACCCCCAAGAACACAAGCCCCTAGGAAGTCACAGAAATCATGGGCAAGGCAGTGATACTCATACAGCATGTGAACAAGAGGATTTTAGCCTGTTTTACCCCACCTGGGCTATATGTCTACATATGAACTATAACAAGCCCTTAATTCTTCTTTCATTGGAAATTCTTCCCAACGCAAGGTAACCTGAAAATTTAAGTCACTATACTGGATGAGCCCTCATGTCAGACTTTGGAGGAACTGACAAGTTGAAAAGACCACATGGAGCTACTTTTCAGATTTTCAGAGATGCCAGCAACGGCTCCTTTGCATGCTAATATTACTATCACTTTAAGATGAATTCCCCCACTGTCCTCAATGAATGGTTGCTGATCTAATGATTAATTGATGGCAAAGAGTCTCTAATGACCTAATAGCTCATTAGGGTTGACTGTGCCAGCAGGGGTCTTTGAAAATGTTTTCTATTCCACTCAGGCTTTGTGAGTTTTCCTGTACATACATCAGACCAGGCCCCAGGTTATTAAATCTACAAATGTGAAACCACAGCAAGAACAGGATGGACCTACAACTATAACTTGGGAGTATAAGGGCAAACATGGAACCCACATGACAGAGATGTATAACACTGCCAAAATCATATGATGGGAAACTAGAGAGAGACATGCTGGGAACCAAATGGGTTCCCAATAGGTGATATCTTACGCCAAGAATTAAGTTGTCACCATGAGAGTGTGGGTAAATTCACCATTCATTCCTCATCTACATTAACGTTTATTAAATACCTATCACTAATATGGTAGTATATATAAATGCTTTATATACATTATATCAATTTATACGATTGCAATGGTCACCTCACTTATAAGAACACTGAGCCTCTGGCAAGTTAGGAGGCTCGAAAGAGTTATATAACATGTGCTTTATAGCTACACACCAGGTCAGGAACAGATCTGGGATTCAAATCTAGGTCTCTCTCTAAAATCCCTGCTTTTTAATTTCTCAACACATTGTGCCCTAGCAGGTTTCAAACAACTCAGGCATCTTATTTCTTGGATAATGTTTGTCTCTAAAGATATAGGGAAAGGTGATTACTGTTGGTATTCATTTTTAAAAAGCAGTCAATTCTGGTAGCATGAATAATTAAAATATTCAGGTAAGCCCCAAGCCATAGTGCTGAAGAATTCTCATTCATCTCTTCTTTCCTGCACTGAGCCCGACACTCCTGGGCTATCACCAGGATGCTCCATGGATGGATGAGCTCCTTTCCTGGCAACAACCCTCATCTGCTGATGGAGCTGGAACTGCCGGGAAACAGGGAAAGAGATGAGAAGCAAACACCCGGAAAGACTGACCTTATGGTACAGAAGTGTCTCCAGTTAAATTTGAGAAGACACTGGTTGTAATATTTTTGTTCAGCACAACAAATCCCACCTAATGTTTAACTGAACTGAAGTTTGAACTGAAAACAATCGTCAGGGAAAAGACTAGGGTGTCAAGAGCATGGCCAAGGGACAGATTTCAAAAGAGAGGTATGTCTGTAAATTTGGCCAAGATATTTATTCTCCAACTTCTATCCACCAGGGCTGAGGGCTGCTTCCTGGGGCATTAATGCCCCAGTGTTTCAGGCTCCTGTTGGCCAAGTGAAGGCCTTCTGGTTGAGAGGCTTGCTGAAGGATGCTCAAGACAAGTACCAAGGGAAAAGGCGATATGAGCAGGTCTTTGAAAGCATCTGCTACATGTGCTTTTTTTCTAGAAGAATGACCAGAACAGCCCCCAAGCCCACATCTGTTCATGAACATACAGAATAGGAACATATTTTTACCTTAGTAGTGTGTAGTATATACATCCTCCCCAGAACCATAAGAGTATATAGTACTAGCATAAACATCCTGAAATATGTCCAGCTATGGAGAGGCAGCTGTTCATCCCTCTTTTAAAGGATTCAGGCAATGTCAGTTGACCTCTATTATAGAACGGGCATATATTAGCTGAAATAATACTTTAACAGTTTTTTAGTACCCAACTATATGTTCTAAGAAATAGCAAATGTTTAATCATAAATATTTTAATGGCTTCAGGGATTCATGATATTCAATGACCGTGTTAAATGATAATAATCACATCTGGTTTATTACTATAGTAATTCAGCAGCTTCTCTTCAGCAGTTATTTTTTATTATATGTGCTGTGCTACTGTCATGGTCATTTATAGCAGTAATATTTTAAAGTGGCTCATTTGTTTGTTTAAGGACAGTTTCACAATATATTTCTGTATTAATGTACATTTCGCACTATTATTTCCAAGCTGCCACTGGAAAATTGATCCTAGCCTGTTACGACTGGAGAGGCTGAAGACACGCGAAATGCCCAAGCAGAGATGGAGTGGGGTGACCAGATGGGGCTGTCCTGGTGCCCACTGGGGTTATGACAACCGCGATGAGCCTTATTCATAAATGAAGGTGTGCACTAAGAAAGAGTTAAACAGTAATAAATATAAAGGGAAGACCCTAGATCTGGGGAGGCATTTCAGGTGAAATACCATCTCAGAGGCAACAGCATTTGGGAAGAACCCAAAGACGTCTGGTTTGCAAGGCCTGAGGCCATCATCAGGCCTCAGCAGGCTTCTCAGTGTCAATAACAAAACAATAGTGAGGAGGCGAAGAGTGAAAACATGGGAACTCGCAAGAGTGAAGCAAGGGCAGATCAAGGTTAGTCGCTGGGTAGCTTAGATGATGACAGCAATTTCAAATCTGCTCAAAGTGGGCATTAGGAGTGAATTGCCGAGGCACGGGCGAGCAGCTACCTATTCGTGTCCTTTCATTCAAGTGGCTCAGAGCAGCAGGGATTATGCTGGATTTGTGTGTGATGCCCAGTGTACTTTTGTCCTGTACGTCACAAATTGTTGCTTGTGATGGGGTAAATATTAGCCTGAAATCATATATTGCTCTTCAGTGGAGAGGGGGGAGGGAAGGGGTTCTTAATAACCCAGGAGAGTAAATTTTCTGTGACATTCTGCTGAACCTAGTTGTGGAAATTCAGAGGAGCCCAGAGAAGACGGTCAGGCTCCTGCTCTGCTTCCTCTTGGCTGGATCCTGATTGGTTGGGTGACAGAGGGCAAATAGCTTTTACGGCTATGAATGATGTATGACCGTAAAATGGTCTGTAACCAGAAGTGCCAACTGACATTCCTGCTGATTTAACGGACACCCAGGGTTATGTTTGCACAGAAACGCTTAAATAAACATGTGCTAGGTTTGAGGCCGTTTCCTAAGCAATCATTTCTCTTGCTCTTCTTTTCTATTTTATCTTACTTCATCATAAAAACAAGGAGAGTAATACTACAATTCCTTTTTGTATAATGATGAAGAGGTACTCATTGCCCTGGCAGTTCCTGTCATCCTCTCTACTGAGTCTGGCCCTTTTTTCCTCTGTCTACCTGCAGGGGGCACTGTGATAGACTATGGAAGCCCAGGCAGGGCTGGCCATTGCAGACACTTGAATGAGCTGCCCCTTGGGAATGGAAGAGATGTCTTCTATCTTCTATTTACTTTTGCCCTTGGTGAATTAGGAAAAGAAAGCTCTGAGGTCACTTTTCAATCAATGGAATGGCAAGATTTCCTTTCAGCTACAAATCAGCAAAAGCACCAATGATGGGAAGATAATCTTCCCATGATGGTCCTCAAACTGGAAAGTATCCCATGAGCTTATTGGTTTCTTCCAATACATTTGCTACATCCAGAGCAGTGAGGATTAATGCAGTTAGATTTGGGTCTCAAAGTTTAATCTAGATGATTTTCATATGTCTGCTGAATGGTCATTAGAGGAATATAAATTTTACTGAGTGTAAGTTTTCTCAAATAAATTGATCAGAAACCCATAAGATATCATAGAGTAGTTCCTGGTTATGTCAGTGGAAAATATCCCATAAGATCCATTTGATTTATATTCCAGGCTGAGTCAGGGATGGTAAATCAGACCCCAATTTTTCTTCACGGGATCTCAACTGGGTCTCACAATCTCTTTCACAGGGTCTCCAAGCAGACACTACCCATTGATCTGGGTTGGCATTCAAGATAAAATTTAGGTGCTGCTCCTATTCTAGAACTTTTAGCTCCTTCCTTTCTAAGAAGAGGAATTTACAGAATTTTCCATCTTTTTCTATTACCTGGAAGGTTTTCTTCTATACTAGTAGAATTATTTGTTTTTTAAAGAGTATGTAAACCTGTGAACCCATCTGATACTGGTGTCTTTTCCAATGGTAAACCTTTAATCATCTTTCTTCTATGGCACCTGGTCTCCTCAGTTTTCATTTCTTCTTGGATCAATTTTGAAAGTGTGTGCTAGGAGATTGTTTATTTTAGCTTTTCAAATTTATTGCCATTTTGTTGCATGTAGTATTCTCTTCGATTTAAAAAAGTCCTCCCTGTAGCTGTAGTTATATCTCCTCTTTCATTGCTAATTTTGTACATTTTTGCTCTCTCTTCTTTTCGTAGTCAAACTTCCAAGGGTTTCTCTATTTTATCGGTCTTAACACCCAGCTTTTGGATTTATGAATTCTTTCTATTATTTTCTTTTTGTTTCTTATGCCATTTATTTCAGCTTTTGTCTTTATTAATTTCTCTTTGTAGTTTCGTTTGTTGCTGTTAACATTTTTTTCTGCTTCTTAAGATTAGTACTGAAGTTTTGGCGGGAAGGAGTCCTCCTTAATAATAAAAGCAGGGGTCACCAACCTATTACACATGAGCCAAATTGGACCCACAGCTTGTTATTGTACAATTTGGCAGCTAAGAACGGTTTTTACATTTTTAAAGCATTGTCAGAAAAAAAGTCTGTAACAGAGACCATATGACTCACAAAGCCCTAGCCCTTTACAGAAAATGTTTGCTAACCCCGATAAAAGTATTGGCTATACCAGGGGTCCCCAAACCCTGGGCTGTGGACCGCTACAGGTCCAGGGCTGTTAGGAATCAGACAGTAGGAGGTGAGCGGCGGGCCAGCGAACGAAGCTTCATCTGCCGCTCCCCATCGCTCCCCATCGCTAGCGTTACTGCCTGAACCATCCCTCCTACGCTGGCCCGGTCTGTGGAAAAATTGTCTTCTGTGAAACCTGTCCCTGGTGCCAAAAAAGGGTGGGGATCACTGGGCTATACTTTTCCCTCTGTCCCATAGATCCATAGGAAGTGTTCTACTTTCCCTTGTTTCTTAGATACTTCATAATTTACTTTTCAATTTTCTCTTTTATCAAGGGGTTATTCAAGAGTGTATTTCATGCTAAGTATATTTTCACCCACCTTTTGATTATTCGTGTCTAATGTTATCAGCTTAATAAGAGAATGTGGCCGATCTCCATTCCCCAGCTTGAGGTTGTCGCTTCCAATCCATCTGACTGGCTCTTCCTGTCTGGTCCTGGAGGCATTGGGGTTTACTACCCACACAGTATTTTTTTTTTTTGTCATGTAGTAGTTTTTAAAGTTTCTAAACCCATGTTCCCCTGAACACTTTTTTGCCATTAAAGACTTTCATTTTTTTAATTGAGAGATGATTGTCATATAACATTGAGTAAGTTTAAGGTGTACAAAAACATGTTGATTTGATACGTTCCTATATTGCAGTATGATTACCACTGTAGCATTAGCCAACAATTCTATCATGTCACATAATTATTATTTCTTTTTTGTGGTGAGAACAGTTAAGATCTAGTCTCTTAGCAACTTGGAAGTTTGTAATACAGTATTGTTATCTATAATCACTATGCTTTGGATTAGACCTCCAAGACTTATTTATCTACTAATTGCAAGCCCCTGAACACTTTTGATGAGATAAAATCCCCTTCCCCTCCTTTAATAATAATTGACCTTTGATCTAAATTAAGGCGAAAATAAATCAAAACAATGGGAGAAAATATTGCACTGCTTTCAAAGTACACGCTCCTGAAATAGTGACACCCCATCCTTAGGGTCGGCAGTCACCGCTCCAGAGAAAATTCCTCTAGTCTGATATGTCACATTTCTAGTCTGGTGGGACTCCAGGACTCCTTAGTCACTGCAGTGTGCTCACTGTAATAGAGATAACAAAGCTCCTTGGTGTAATGTGAGTGATTGATAGAGACAAATATGTTTGAACCTGGGCATCGGTAAACCTGCTGGTTCAGTAAAATAAAGATGTCCAAGAATTCAGGCCGTGAAGGAGGAAGTAACACTCAGAATTTTGATATCATCACCATACACAATGGACCACAGAGAAGAAATGACTTCATTACCTGGGTTTCAAGGAAAGAAACTTTCAGTCTCCATGAGTTATACAGAATTTTTTAAAAAATAAATAAATGCCACTGACTGTGGCCCAGAAAGACCACCTGGTCACTCAGACTGAAGGTGGCATTTGCCTTGGCGAATTCACCCACCTAGAGTCTGGCCTCACCGCTATAGAAACATCATTGCATTTATGACTGCAAGTTGATTGCACCTGGGGACACTGGTACATGCTAGCAAGTCTCAGAGAGACATATCAAATCGTATGCCAACTTCTTTATTTACTACGAGAAATGGAACTGTGTGTGGATGGAACCTTCGTGTGTACATGGCCAGTACATTCCAATAGTCTTTTGTCCCATAAAGTCATAAGCACACTGCACCACTCTTCTTCCTTCTGTGTATTTCTGTGCGTACTCAAAAGTACCACTGAGTTCATCAACTGACGAATGGATAACTGAAATGTGGCATATCCACACAACAGAATATTGTTTGTCAATAAAAAGTAATGAAGCAACGATACATGCTACAACATGGATAAAGTTTGAAAACATTATGCAAAGTGAAAGAAGCCAGTCCCCAAAGATCACATAACGTGTGTTTCCATTTATATGAAAAGCCCAGAATAGACAAGTCCACAGCAACAGAAAATAGATTAGTGGTTGCCTAGGGATGGAGAAAGGGGCTGGGAGTTGGGAAGTGGTGGTTACTACTAAAGGGTACGGGGTTTCTTTTGGGGCTGATGAAAATGTTCTAAAATTGATTGTGGTGATGACTGCACAAATCTGTGAATATACGAAGAACCTTTGAATTGTATCCTTTTAATGGATAAATTGTATGGTATTGAATTATGTCTGAATAAAGTTGCTACCAAAAAAGGATCACTGAGATAATTTTGGATCATAGTGCTTCTTGGTTGATATCTTCATATCTTTGAACTAGACGCAAAAGGAGCATTCGTATATTTTCATACACGAGCGTTTCATGTAACGATGTGTGCTTCTCACAGGAGATGGCAGGAGTGTAAGAGGGCAAGCAAAACCACCAAAGCACATTTCAAGCCTCTACCTGTATCGCATCCACTAGCATTCCATAGACTAAGCATGGCCGAGCCTAAAATCAATGATGAGAGAGTGTCCTTTCTGTCGACTCCACCAGGAAGCATTGCCAATGTCATGTGATAAAGGGTGTGGATATATAATCCTACTATGGGACAAGGTGGGGAGTTTGAAATGATAATCAAATCCATTACAGGTGGCTGTTTTCTTTCTGGGGGTAGCAATGGGCGAGTGTGGCCCTAACACAATGGAATGCTGACACACTCATGTCTCCTGGCTCTGCCACACTGGGAACTCAGATCCACCTCTTCCACAGATCATAGTTTTCCTTGTTTTTATTCTGTATGTCGACAAAAGTCTTAGGAATTTTAAACTGTTGCAAAATAAATTGAACCATGATTTTTATGTTTCACAACTTGCATAATTGACTTCATTTACTTCGATAATTCTATCTTATCATATTTCTAATACTTTATAATTTTCTTCTAAGAAGTTGGGGGATGTATTGATAAGAATCAAGTTTGGCTGAAAATAACTGAGACCCAAAATAACACTGTCTGAAGCAAAATAAAAGTTTACCTGTCTCTCAGGGAAAATCCCAGAGCAGGCAGTTCAGGCTGGTGTGGCAGCCCTGCTCCACGAAGACTTCAGGTAGCCATGCTCCTTCAGCAGTGACAGCAGTGAGTAGCTCCTGCTGTCATGATCCAAGATGGTAGCCACCACATCCACATTCCACGCAGCAGGATGGAGAAAGTGATAAGGAAGAAAGAGGCAAGGGGCATGTGTCAATTATTAGGAAAATTTCTAGAAGCTACCATATCTCATTTGCCAGAACTTTGTCTCATGGCCACATCTAGTGCAGGGATAGCTGGGAAAGAGAGTCTATATTGCAGTCAGTCAGATGCTCCAATAAAAATTGGGAGTTCTTAGAGACAGAATGGATATTGAGTGGACATGTAGAAATCTCTGCTCCAGAGGACAGTTGTCCCGTATCCTGCAGCTTCAATACTACACAGGTGGTTTGGGTAGTCATCATTTTTCATTAGAACTATTATTACAGCTTCTTAGATGGTAGATATCTAGAAAGATTCCATTGCCTAGTGTTTCCATCTCCAGACTCTGGAGTCATGTTGATAGGGTTCAAATCCAAGTGGCTCCTCTTAGTTGTGTGACCTTGGGATAGTTTCTTCTCTGTATTTCAGTTTCTTCATCAGTAAAGTGGTAATAGTAGTGCCCATGTCACAGGGGTCTTGTGAGTTAAAACATGAGCTATTCACAGGGAGATCAGCTAGGTGCTTTGTGACCACCTAGAGGGGTGGGATAGAGAAGGATGGGAGGGAGACGCAAGAAGGAGGAGATATGGAGATATATGTATATGTATATGTATAGCTGACTCACTTTGTTATACAGCAGAAACGAACACACCATTGTAAAGCAATTATACTCCAATAAAGCTGTTAAAAAAAAACAACAACATGAGCTATTACTATTAACTGGTGTCCCTGCCTCTAGTCGCAGACTCTTGCCTTCTACAATGGAAATCTGATGCTATCTTACTCCATTAAACCCGTGGAAATTTTCTTGGTGTACACACATAAAGCCCCAGATCCTTGGCATGGCCTGGAAATTCCTTTATAATCTGGACTCTGTTGGCTTGTCTGCTGCCTCCCAGTGTGTAACCTGCTTTGGGCCCTATCACACCACTCACAGTCTTAGAACAAAGAACCACGTGCTTCCCATTCCTCTCCCTGTGCTTCCTGCATGCAAAGTCTCCCTGGCGCTCCTCCTTTCCTCGAGACACAGAGAGCTGCTTCCTCTCCCAGCTCCGACATATTTCCTATCTGTGATATGAAGTGACACGACTCTTGATGTAGGTAGATGTCTGCCTGCACAAAACTGGTCCTCCGTATGCACAGGGACATAGGGGATTCAGGTCTGAGGCCCTAGGAAGATGAAGTCGGGGCTCAATATTTGTTGAACAAATAAATGAACACATCTAATACAACACAAATATTTGGCATCAGGCAAGAGAATGAAAGAAGCATTGCAAAGAAGAAAGAGCTTAAAGTACACTTTTCCCAAGTTATACACTCTATAAAGCAGAACAAACAAAAACCATAAGATCCAATGCCAGTAATCATTTTCCAAATAAAAAGAGTACCTTATAGCCATGTTTCATGAATAATATATTGTGACACGGACTCAGGATTGTAAACCCTCTTGTTCACTTCAGAGTTTATAGACTATGATTAGCTGGTTTTGATCTGCCGTCAGAAGGTGTGTACTTAGGGGTTAGCCATAATGACAGCTAACATTTATTGAGTTTTACTCTGCACTCACACGCATTATGGTGATACCTGCCTTAACTCATAATAGCTAAGAGGTAGATACTACTAGTATCCCAATTTTATCAGTGAGGAACTTGTAATGTGGAGCCGGTAAGCTGGGCTTGGAACCCAGGCATTCTCACTCAGTCTAACTCAGTCAGTTTAGCTACAATTGGTGTGAGAATAATAAGCCAAGGATCCACATCTAAGAAAGGAAAAACACGTTTGTTTTGCTTTTCTCTCAATGATCTCTTGAGTTTTGCTCTTAACCATAAATGGCAAATTTATTCAATTCTGGGAGAACAAAATCCCAGAAATACATGTAATTTCCAAGCATAAGAGATTAATCAATTAGAAAGGAAGTTAACCTCAGAGTCAGTTTGTTTAAGTTAAAAAAAAAAAAAAGCCAAAGCCACTGAATTCCAGAAATCACTCCACTGAAGACAGCAGAGATTCCCCACATTTAACCTCTCCACAGCCCGGCTCTCTCCTGGTTAAGGCAAAGCTCTGACTGAGCTCTTAAGAAGCTGGAGGGATCAGTTGCTGGAGATAGACGGGGAGATGTTATCAACCAGATAAGAGGCCCGTGGGGGCATCAAGCACCTTCCCCATGTTTCTAATGATGAAGAGGCCAGTTAAGCTGGCTATAATTAAGTCTCTTGAAGTGCCTGCAGTAGCCAGTCCCTGGGCCACCTGCCTACTCACCTCCCAGCCCGTGTGGGCGCCTCTCCCACGGGGCACTGATTCCACACAGGCGTTTACAGCACAGTGACAAGAACAGCAGGAAAGCAGTTTTCTCCCAAGGGTGGAAAAGCAAAGACCAGCACGTTCTCCAGAACCAGCACCCCACAGCCCGTGTTCCCAGCCTGGAATGAGGATTCCTTAGTTTACTTGGCCCCCTACACCCAAGTTGGAGATAAATAGAAAACCAAGCAGCAGCATCTATAGTATGTCAAAGGGTGATAAGTACTGTGGGAAAACTCAACCAGGGAAGTGGAAGAGGAAGTGCTGGGTGGGCACGAGAGCCATCTCAAATGGGGATGAGAGAAGGCCAGGAGGAGGAAACAGCATCTGAGTGAAGACTGGAAGACAGCAAGGGAGTGACCCCCTGGGGGATGAGCAAAGACCCAGAGACACCTGGGGGATGAGATTCCAGCAAAAGGACCAGAAGGTCAACGTGGCTGGAGCAGAGTGAGGTACAGGGAGAGGAGGGATGACAGTTAGAGAGGTAACGAGGGGAGGGGTGGCTGAGGGCCCTGATGGCCAGTATGAGGATCTAGGCTTTTCTTCTGTGTCAGATGAGAAGTCATTGGAGAGTTTTGGGCAGAGACATGACACAAGCTGCCCTATTTTTTTTTTTTTTTTTGGTACGCGGGCCTCTCACTGTTGTGGCCTCTCCCGTTGCGGAGCACAGGCTCCGGACGCGCAGGCTCAGC
>NC_041218.1:50780480-50812980 GCF_002837175.3 Physeter macrocephalus
GGCACAAACCCGCGTCCCCTGCATCGGCAGGCGGACTCTCAACCACTGCGCCACCAGGGAAGCCCACAAGCTGCCCTATTGATCTACTGATTGAAGTATAGTTGATGTCTAATATTATATAAATTATAGGTGTACAATATAGTGACTCACAATTTTTAAAGGTTATATGCCATTTATAGTTATTATAAAATATTTGCTATGTTCCCAAGCTGCCCTATTTTAAGAGGCAAACTCGGGCACCTGTGTGGAGAAGAGACTGTGGTGGGAAAGAGCAGAGGCAAGGAGAGCAGGTGTGATAATCCAGGGGAGCAGCAAGGGCGGCTGGGAAAGGGGTGGAGGTCATAGGGGTGGGGAGAAGTCACGGGGTGCTGGGTATCTTTGGCGGTCTTTGGAAATAAAATCCTCCATGAAGGCAACTAGGCTTAATTCTGCACTGTTCCCCATCACGGCTGCATGTTATTCACGGGGATTTACTGAAGTGTGGAACCCGTGCATAGAATTTGGGGGAAAGCAAGAGTTTGGGGAAAGACAAAAATGTGTCTGGCTTTTAATCAAATTAACCCCCGTGTAGGTCATCTTCTAAAAGGAAAAACCATGCGGATATTGGTTTCAGTTCCCACTCAAACTTCCCCAAAGCAGTGCACGCATCTTCTCTCTAGGCAAATCCTCTTCTCTTCTCCCCTCCTTTTCCTCTGGGTCCCTCCTAAGATCTTTGTAGATTTCCCAGGGATGTCTTGAAGCTGTGGGGACCCATGAACTTCGATTCCTTTGACTGCCACCCTCCAGTGCCTCTGGACAGCCAAAAACCCAGCCGGCTGGCCACACAGATACGCTCCTGTGGGGCCTGGGCTGCCGGCCAGGAGCAGGTTGTGGAATTTGCAGCTAAGCAAGGGCAGATTGCTGGAGTTTGGTCAAGAGAACAGATGTGCATTGTGGGCCAATCTGACCACAGAGAAACATTTCTCCGTACCTTTTAAAGGTGCACAATTGCCTGGTTAAGCCAAGGCAATTTGACACACATCACCTTGTTCTTAAACAGAGAGAGAAAGCCCTTCCTACCCGGGGGTGTGCAGACGACTGGAGAGGAAGCCAAGGACCTCAGAAATGCTGCAGCGCAGCTTCAGGAAACAAATGTCAGTGGAAAGGGCCCAAAAACATATTAATGGACTAGATGTTAACAAACCCAGGCCAAAGCAAGAAGCTGTTGATCGTCTGTTCACGCTTCATTTCAAGGCACAAGTGGAGTTATCTTTACACAGGAGGACAAAACCTTCCATTCCATTTAAAGGAGCCCACCCTGCAGACCTTTTGCTCACTCTTCCAACACCTACCCAGCATCTGTTCTTCTTAATAGTGCCTGCTCCTTTTAGTAATTTCACGAAATCCCAAGGAAGTGGAAGCATCTTTGTTCCTAAGACACTGAAAATAGAGCAGGGGAGACCAGATGTCCATTAAGCGAAACGCCCAAGGCAATAGAGCGGAAATGCTGAGAGAGAGAAATGGCTTCATAAATGAGACCGGTCCTATATTCTCTCCACTCTGCCTGGAATGTTCCATCCTCTTCCACCACTGTCCACCCGCCTTCTGCCATGCCATGCCTTGCACCTGTGATCACCATCTTCTCCTTTGAGACTGAACTCAGGTATCGATTCCCGGATGAACTCTGCCAACACACACCTCTTCCCCCTTATCCCTGTTCCTGGGGCACTAAACTCATGGAGTCCTCCCCTCACACCTGTCTTCCCCACCAAACTATTCACAATGCTTGGCACATAATGTGTGCTCAATTAATATTGATGTCCATGACATGAAAGTCTGGGCTCTGATTTATCTGAGGGAGCTACAGAGGATCATTTGACACGGAGGTGAATTGAGGTAAATACTCCTTGACTATGTGGCACATTTAAGCCAAGTGCTTTTCATGATACATAGCATGGAAAAAAACCTAGGATTACTCAAAATGTAAAACAAAAAAAAGTTAATTTTAGATGCACTAAAGCTTTCCTGCAGGAAAACAATGAGGTCTGGAAATGGACATGATGTCTGTGTCACCGAGACGGCAGGAGACTCTTGGGGAGCAGTGGGGAAGGTGAGGTCAAGGATGTGGAAAGCACAAGCAGATGGAAGAAGGCCTTGGAGCACTTAAGGGAATTAGGTTCAAGATCACAAAGGGGAGGAGAGAAACACGGTGCACCACCAGTGTGACTATCTGGACATTCTCTGGGCAAACCTCAGGGAGTTCATCAGCCGGAGTGAGGTGATTTCAAAAAAAGGCATTGTCACCCCAGAATCAAGGGGGAACCTGGAAGCCAGCAGACAGAAGGACAGGAAAGTCCCAGAAAGAACTTTTCCAGGGATGAGCTTATAGAAAAAGGGTGAATGTAGGATAGTGGGCCGATTTAAAAGTGCAAGGAATACGTTGTTCTCTCTAAAGAAGTTCTCCACTTCAGAAAAGGGGTTTGAATGTTAAATCTCAACTAGTGGTTTAGAGAAGGAAAAAGTGATAGTGTAGTCAGCTGTCCGTAATTGCGGCTTCTACATCCTCAGATTCAACCAACCAAGGATCAAATATATTGGTGAAAAAAATTCCAGAAAATTGCAAAAAGCAAAACGTGAATTTGCCTTGCTTTGGCAAGTATTTACATAGCACTTATATCGTATTAGATATTATAAGTAATATAGAGATGATTTAAAGTATACAGGAGGATGTGTGTAGGCTATATGCAAATACTATGCCATTTTACGTAAGGGACTTGAAGATCAGTGGATTTTGGTATCTGCAGGGGTCCTGGAATAAATTCCCTGTGATGTAGTTACCACAATAGCACCTGAAAAGACTGTTCAGTCTTACATTCATTCAGTGACAGAGCAAAAATTTTTTAGTAGCAAATATGAAAATATGTACTAGTTTTTGTGCTAAGTGTATGAGGGAAGGATGAAACATGCCTCTGCCCATATCCAGGCCCTTGGGGCTTAAAGCCAAATACGGGATATCAAATATACTTTATTAACTACACTACAAGATAAATAAATAAATGTCATAGGTCAACTGCTAGGAAAGGCCAGAGGAAAGTGTGATTGTTTCCAAGAAGAATGATCAGGAAAGGTTTCACAGGGGAAGCATCGTTTGGGCTGGGCTTTGAAGGATAGGTAGGAGTATGAAAAAAGCTTGGACAGAGTTTTACACATAGAGCTATATGGGAGTTTGCTGTTAAGATTATAAATCAAGCCAATATATTTGTAATTCCCCAAAGCAATTCCATGCCTTTGTTCATGATATTTCTTTCACCTGGAATACCCCTCCCCTCTTCAACCCCTTCCCCCTAACCATCTCCCTATTTGTCTTTCAAGATCATCACCTCTTGACAAACATGCCCCTGACGCCCTGAATCACACTCTCCGTCATGCTATCACTGAGGTCTGCACTCTGCGCAGGCCTCTGTCACACACTCGCCACCCAATCAGGGGTCTGTGATGGCTTCTTTTTGTACGATTGTGCGTGCATCCAGAGGGCCCCGCCTGGGCTAGATTCACCTTCACAGGCTCAGTGTCAGGCCAGAGCAGGCACTAGATGGACAAAGGTGAAAGATGAAGCCATGGGGTGTATGGGAGTTCCGAGCGTCGAGAGCAGAGACAAGGGCCTAGGATAGATCTTTGGAAACTGCCTATCTTTTGAAGATGACAAGGAGGAAAACAAAAGCAGGTGTAATCCAGGGAGAAGCCCTGCTTGCCCAGGTGTGGCCACAGGAGGTGACCCTGAACATTTTTGAGGCTTCTCTTACTCATTCTTACATAGGAGGAAAATAGCTCCCCTGTGTTCATGAGGAGATCTGCTCAGGAGCAGATCTCCGCGGAGAAGATGCAAAGATCCTTGCCTCCTGCCACACACAAACCCTTTCCCCCCAACACATTAGTGAACAGCCATGTAGGGCAGTGTTGTTATTTTATTGTCCAGGCATCAGCTGGCTCTGTTTGCCACCCTCAAACAGGCAGGGGTGAAGGCAAACATTGATCCATGGGGCCCTCATCCAGAAACACAAGCAAATCACCAATGATGGGGGCCCAGGTGAAGGGAGGGGATCTTTGATCAAGGAATTTGCAAAGGAAGAATCAAATCTGCTGTTTCACAATCTAAGATACCAACGAGACTCACAGTTTGGAGTTTGCCGCTGTTCTCTAAAACATGGGTCACACAAGAGGCCATTTGCTTTGAAAAGAAAACCAAAAAGTTTACCCCTGCCAACTTACCCAATTCTAAAAGTTAGCTTAGTTTCACAGTGAATTCCTTCTCCTTCAGAACCACCAGGACTCCTCCTCCAGGATGCCCTCAGTGGAGTTTTTGTTGTCTATGTGTGTTCCACAGCACACCATGGGCATCCAGTCCACAGCACTGAGGCATTTTGATCTAGCTTTTGGCAAGGGGGCAGTGTGCCCCAAAGCTTTTCCAGAGACTTGTTTATAATAGATGGCAGCAGCCTGTGTTATACACCACACGCTATTTGTCAATGAAATATAATGGTCAAAGCAAAAAAAAATAGTGTATTTATTTCTACACTCTGCCATTTTACCAAACAATAAGAGAAAGTTGTATTTGCACCAAATACGTCTCTTAAGCTAGTGTGCAAATTTCCTTTCCCTTCTCCTGGCTCTAATGGGAGGCCTATCAGTTCCACATTCTACACAACTGTGAAAATTCTAGAAAGAGAGAGGGGAAGCAGATTTAGTATTTATAAATGGTGCTATATAGATAAATCACCAGTTAGTTCCTACTTCCCGTGGGCATCTGAGCAGGGAAAAATAACTCATTAAGTAGGAATCAAACGATTCCTTCAAGGACTGTAAGGGAACCCTTCCTCTCCTATTCTTTCTTACTTTTGTGATGAATGCATCACTATCTTCCAGAGCCTTGGATTGCAGTGAGAACGTGGTCAAGATGTGGAGTTTTTCTTATATGTAATATACCTCCGTTTCATTGTATGAGAAAATTTGGCTGAGAAATTGGTATGTATATTTTGAAACCTTGGTGAAAATAAATGTTACTACTTATTCAAATGTTTTTGTTAGTTTTACTTGTTTAATTTTTCATTTTATATCAGTTTCATTGAAGTACAATCACATACAGTAGAATGCCTCCACTTTAAGGACACAGTTCAATGAGTTTGGAAAATGTATACACCCATCATGTAACAATCGCCCCAATTAAGAAACAGACTATTTCCAATACCCTGAAAGGTTTTCTTCTACTCTGTTGCAGTATCTCCCACCCCTAGCCCTAAGAAACCACGGCTTTTCTCTCTGTCACTATAGATCAGTTTTGCTTTTTCTATGGTTAAGTAGAAATGAAATCATACATTATATAGTCTTTGGTTTCTGACTCCTTTCTTGGCACAAAGACTCAGCCAAGTTGTTTTATGCATCAGTAATTCTTTTCTTGTTATTGCTGAGTAGTATTCCATTGTATGGATATACTATAATTTGCTTATCCTCCCAACAGTTGATGGCCATTTGGATTGTTTCCAGTTTTCAACTATTATGGATAAAGCTACTATGAACATTCATATACAAATTTTTGTAGGAATTCATGTTTTTATTTCTCTTGATAAATTATCTAGGAGTAGAATTGTTGAGTAATATGGTAATGATATAATTAACTTTATAAGAAATTGCCAAACTGTTTTTCAAAGCAGTCACACCATTTTACATTAACACAACAGTGTATGAGAGTTCCAGTTGCTCCATATACTCACCAACACTTAGTATTGTCAGTTCTTTTAAATTTTAGCTGTTCTCATGGGTATGAAGTAATTTCTCATTGTGGTTTTGATTTCCATTTTCCTCATGACTAAAGATGTTGAACAGCTTTTCTGGATCTTTTGTGCCATTTATATATTTTCTTTTGTGAAATTTCTGTACATATTTTTTGCCCATTTTAAAACTGAGCTGTTCCTATGGAATGGGAGAAGATATTTTCAAATGATGTGACCAACAAGGGCTTAATCTCCAAAATATACAAACAGCTCATACAACTCAACTCAACCCAATCGAAAAATGGGCAGAAGACCTTAATAGACATTTCTCCAAAGAAGATATACAGATGGCCAGTAGGCACATGAAAAGATGCTCAACATCACTAATTATTAGAGAAATGCAAACCAAAACTACAATGAGGTACCACCTCACACTGGTCAGAATGGCCATCATTTAAAAGGCTGCAAATAACAAATGCTGGAGAGGGTGTGGAGAAAAGAGAACCCTCCTACAATGTTGGTGGGAATGTAGGCTGGTGCAGCCACTGTGGAAAACAGTATGGAGGTTCCTCAGAAAACTAAAAGTAGAATTACCATATGATCCAGCAATCTCACTCCTGGTTGTATACCCAGACAAAAGTATAGTTCAAAAAGATACACGCACTCCTATGGTCATAGCAGCACTATTCACAATAGCCAAGACATGGAAGCAACCTAAATGTCCATTGACAGATAAATGGATAAAGAAGATGTGGTACATATATACAGTGGAATACTGCTCAGCAATAAAAAAGAACAAGATAATACCATTTGCAGCAACATGGATGCAACTAGAGATTATAATACAAAGGGAAGTAAGTCAGAAAGAGAAAGACAAATACCATATGATATCACTTATATGTGGAATCTAAAATATGGCACAAATGAACTTGTCTACAAAACAGAAATGGACTCACAAACATAGAGATCAGACTTGTGGTTGCCAAGGGGGAGGGGGGAGGGAGAGGGATGGACTGGGAATTTGGGGTTGTTAGATGCAAACTATTACATTTAGAATGGATAAACAACAAGGTCCTACTATATAGCACAGGTAATATATCTAATCTCCTGGGATAAACCATAATGGAAAAGAATATTTTTTAAAAAAAGAATGTCTGTATGTGTATAACTGAGTCACTTTGCTGTACAGCAGGGATTGGCACAGCACTGTCAATCAACTATCCTTCAATTTTTAAAAAGTAAAAAACAACTGAATTGTTTTTCTTATCATTCAATGCTAAATTGTAAGAAGTCTTTACATATTGATACAAGGCATTTTTTGGTGAGATATATGTTTTGTAATCATATATCTGGTTTGCTTATTCAATCTCTTATGGTATCTTTCAAAGAATCAAAATCCCTTATTTTAATCAAGTTAAATTTATCTTTTTTGATGATTATTGCTTTTTGTGTCCTAAGACGACTTTACCTAAAAGATAATCATAAAAATATTCTCTTTTCTTTTCTTCTGTATTTTATAATTCCAGCTTTTACATTGAGGTCTATGAGCCATTTCAGTTAACACTTGTGTATAATGTGGGATAAAGCTCAAGGTTGGTTTTTTTCCATATAAATATCCATTTGTTTCAGCATCATTTATTGAAAAAAAGTACCCTTTTCCAATTGAACTGCTTCAAAACCTTTGTCAAAAAGCAATTGACCAAATATATGCTGATCGAGCTCACTGGTTTTTCAAATAATAAGCTTTGAATCTGGTAAATTTAAAAAAAAAAATTAAGTTCAATACTATTGAAAATGGATCAAATCAAGGAATATGTTCAGGACATTTGAAAAATAAAAACAGCCTTGAAAGGAATTGCCCGTGTGTGTGTGTGTGTGTGTGTGTGTGTGTGTGTGTGTGTGTGTGTCTGACTGTGTGCGTGTGCACACGCGCCCTCACCAGGCACCAGCCCTGGGAGAGCAGAGACCGGGCCTGACTCAGAGACTTAGGGTTGTCTACCAATGCCTGACACACGATAGGCTCCCAATACACACGTTCATTGAATAAACAAAAGAATGAGTGAATGAGTGAGTGAATGAATGAATGAATTTACAGTGGCCCATAACACAAAACAGAGCTTCGTGGATATTGCTGCTGTCCCCAGTGCAGCTATTTATTTCCCTAAATTTATTTGCACTCACCACAGTCTCCAAGTGGTTCTTCCCTTACATGAAACAGCAGCTTGGACTAAAACCAGGAGGTCCTTCAGTGAGGGCAAAATCTCAGTAGAGGGGTGGCTCCTACCTGGGTTTCTATCTGGCTACACTACTTTACCTCTCTGTGCCTCAGTTTCCTTATCTGTATTTTATAGCAGTTCTGTGAGGACTCACTGAGCGAATCCTCCAGATATAAAACTCCTATAACTCGACTCCCTTTCTGATTGTGAGTCCTCACATCTCCAGGAAGGAAGAGGCAGCAGGCAGCTGACTCACCGTCCACGGTCCCTGCAGGTCCCTGCTGCGAGGTCTACATTCTTGTCCAAATGGTCCATCTGGACCTGACTGCTCTCTGCTTCTGAGCCACGCAGGTGGTGGCAGCATGCGTAGTTGCCCCAGAGACTCCCTCTCGGGGGGTGTGGGAGACCCGGGCAGCAGCTCTGCCTGGGAAACCAGATGTGGGCTCTCATGGCGGCACTCAGACCCAAAGTCCTCCCCACTCACACACATCATCTCTCAGGAGAATTGGTGTCTTGATAGAGGACAGAAGCTCCTCTCTCTTCTTGCTTTTCCCGAATACTTTCTCTCTACTATGCACCCTCTACGCGCTAATCACATTTGTCCCCTGAGGTGATCAACACAGCTGACTAGCTGCTTGAAAGGGAAGATGGAGAGTAAAGAGAAACATCAGGGGCTAAAAGAACAAAGGGTCTCAATAAGATAAAGTGTCTAGAACACTGTATGTGAATAATTAGTGTTAGTTGATGTTGTCATTTATTATTATTAAGATAATAATAATAATAATCTTCTTCTTCTTATTATTATTATTAAGAGCTGGAGAAGAGGAGCCCCAGTTCCTGATAGGAATTAGAATGAGGCCTCAGCACCAGGCTGGCCACAGGGGGCCGCCCTCCTCCCCCTGTTGTTCACGGAGTGCCAGCCAATTTTCAACCCATGTGACCACGCTTCCACCCAAGACAATTTGAATTAATTTTGTGCATGAAATTTGGTGGGAGGCAGTGCCAAATGTTTAACTGAAATCAAGATGCAAACTTCCCCTCATCTACTCGTTTTGTAAATCCTGTCAAAAATAAAATAAAAGCCATTAAGCTTGTCTGGCAACATTTGTCCTTTATGCACCAAGCTATTCAAGGTTCCTGCTTCCTCTCCTCTGTTTGCCTCCCCCGCCGCCCCATATTTGTTATGTTGTATTTATGGTCCCTGGGCTGGCCCAGCACACTGTCAGCTCTACTGACTTTGCCAAGTCTAAGATCCCTTTCAGGGACTTATTTTATTTAAAGAGCATCCCATTAATGGGTTTAATGGCCTTTCAATCACTTACTATGCATTGTCAATGAGGGAGAATCGATTTTCTGAGAATTCCTGTTCTGGGAGGAAAACAAACAGCCCTTCCTTCCCATTGCAATTTGGCCAATGAACAGATGATGCAGGACTCCTCCATCCTGGGTTCACAAGCTTTCCTTGCAGTGGGCCTGTCTGTGAGTAAGCGGCCTCACCAGCACAGCACTGAATAAGACTGGCTCCTTTCTTTCTGCACTTCCTTTCTCCTTTGGGGTTGTAACCTGCTGGGCCATGGGGACACCCTACATATGAACTCTGGATGAGGTTGACTGTTGCTCTCACAACAGACCCACTCCTGGGTTCTCTCTGGGGAAGAATCAAACCATTACCTTGGGGCTTAGTCAGATCCTCGGGTCCACGGGAACAGATGGGAAAGAATGGCTGCCATTCCAGTGTCCCCCACACCCGACACAGAGTTTCCAGAAGGGCACTGCACCCCACACTCTTGAGTTCCAGAAGCTTGAAGCAGTGGTCAAACACATATACTCTCACTGGGGCACCTCTAATTCCATAAATATCTGTTGACAACTTTCCATTACATTTCACTTGGCATCATGGGAGATGCACGCACGGGACATAAAGAGAGTAAAAGGTGGTCTCAGCTCACACTCAGGTGTGTCTCTTCCAAGCTGGGATCTCCTTTAGGTGCTGTTAACCAACTTCTCTCTCCTTCCTCTTTTGTTATACTCCCCCTCCCCACCCCAGTCCTCTTCCTCTCTCCAGCCCTTCCCCAAGAATCTCCACATTCTCAGTAACAATGGCGATATTTTATAGAGACTAACAATGAGTGTGAGTCCCCTACTCAGCACCCTACATGCAGCAGGCTACATAACCTTAACTCTACATAAAGGCAATTATTTTATTACTAGCCCCATTTTTCAAAGAAAGAAACCAAGTTTAAGGGAAGTCAAGTCATTAGCTGTGGAGCCCAACCCATCTGACTTGAAAACCTTTTCCCTTAAACCCGACACTTACTTTGCCTTCTCTTGCTCTTTGGGGGGTACTTTGCTCCCAGGTTGTCTTAACCAGCAGGTACCCACTATCTTAAGGTAAGTGACACAGACTTGCTAATATCTGGCTCCTTAGAATAATCTTGTTCATAATAATAGCCATCGCCTACCAAGTGCCCATCCTGTGCAAAACGCCTCATCAATCTTTTATTGCTTAATCCTCACAACTACCTCAAGAGATGGAGGAGGATACCATGAGGTTAAGGGACTTGCCCAAGGTCTCACACTTATTAAGTAATAACAATGAGGAAATTGCTAGCATTGATTGAAGGCTTATATGCCAAGTGCTGGGCTAAGGTTTTTTTTTTTTTAATCCTAACAAGGTAAGTATTATTATTTATAGCTTCCAGATGACGAAACTGAGGCTCAGAAATTCGAAGTAACTTGCCCCAGGTTACACAGCCCCTAAGTGGCAGGACCAGCATTTGAACAGGTGGCCATGCCTGTGCTTGTTAGAACAACGCTACAGCCATACCCCAAAGCCCACATTCTTCATATTGCACCAAGGCTGCCTCTGTCCTCTCCAAAAGCCCTTTGGAAAATGGCCCATAACTTTTCCCCAAAATAGTTGAAGACAAACCCAAGAGACTTGGCTGTGGCTGTCCCTTGACGAGTTTCTGCCCTGAACCGGAATCTCATTTGCGTTTGTCCTTCCGTGGTAGTTTCCCAATTCCTGAGCAGAACACAATTTAACTGTAAAATTCACCTTAACTAGGCAGCTGTCTGCTGCAGTCAGGCACCAGGCTCAGGTGCAACTCCCGGTAGGCTCTCCCGAATCAGTGTGCCAGCCTCTGTAAAGCAATATAAAGTCACGTCCAAGAAATGAGATGCCACTTGGAAGAGGCATATGCTGCCATGCTCTCTTGTTGTCAGCTTAGAACAGTGCAGGGGTTGCCAGTCATGACTCAATTACTCCCAGGACTTCTCTCCTGAAGGCTTCCCTGTCATTTATGAGAACCAGTGCAGGGAAGGCTACCACACATCCTGGACCAGGGGTGCTACTGGGGACGGTATTTTGGAAGGGAGGGATTACGGGTTTAATTGGCCTTCCTTCACCACAATGTCAGTAGGCCATCAGAATGAGGGCTCCTGACATCCAATGGGCAAGATAACACCATTCACCAAATGGCATCTGAGCCTCTACTATATTCAAGACCTTATGCCTGGGGATACAAAGGTGAATCAGAAGCACAATCTCAGCCTGAAGTGACCCTACAGTCTAGACAGGTATATGTAGAGCGCCAAGTAGAGTAAGAAAAAGTGCCCTTAGAAGGAAGGTATAAACAATGAAGTTCAAAGACATCTGCTTAGAGGTTTTAGTTGAAATGGAGGGAGTAGGTGATATTCCTGGGAAGAGACTACAGGGAAAGATGAAGAAAAGGCTCAGAAGGAGGCTTCAGCAGAGACCTAAATCTGTGGGGCAGACGGATTGGCAAAGCTATCCTAGAAAAGGAGCAAGGGAAGAAGTAGCAGCTCAGGATCCCAGGAAGCACAGGGTGACAAGTGGCAGGGGGTGTGTCCATAGTGTCCAATGAGACTTGGATGATGACACAGGAGAAAAGACCACGGGCTCTGGAGTTCAGAAGGATGCTGGCAACCCTTGGAAAACTGTCGGTAAGGGGTGACCAGCAGTTTGCCCAAGGTCAAGGAGACAGGTGGGGGATGAGGAAAGTAACTGAAGAGTGTAAACTGCTCTTTAGAAGTGTTTCATAACGAGAGGAGAAGAGCTGTAGGTCCATGAGGTAAGGGGACAAACAGCAGGTCTGAGGGACATGCTTTGAAGGATGGGGCAGATTCGAGCATGCTTGCAGGTCCCAGGAAAGGAGAGCTGGAAGATGCAAGGAGGGCATGATGGAGTGAGACTCTAGGACAGGCAGGAGGGACCAGGGGTGCATCGGGACAAATTCACACTGGGAGAGTGAGCAGACACTTCAGAGACAGGAGCAAGGAAAGAGGGAAAGCGATGATGCAGCTGTTTTGAGCTGGAGAAGAGGATGTCGAAAGAACTTACAGCAGGTAACCTTGACTTTGCCATAATATCAAAAATGACCTCCAAAGGAGTGATTGTCCTATCGCAATAGTGTGGGGACTGTGTTAAAATGGTCATCTTCTGAAGGAATTTGCTAGAAGTAATGGGGCAAGATTCACTACATTCATTCTTCATCAAGCAAATTTGCATCTTTTCCTTTCTTGTTGGCTTTTTTTTAAAGTTACATTTATAATTACAGTAGATTTGGTTCTTCAACTTTTCCTGTCTTTACTTCTCCTTAGGAGTATCTTATAATATTTATCTCAAGGATTTGCTTCCTCTTACTACCATCAACTCAAGAGTCCATCGGGGCTAATTACCCAGTCTGAAGATTATCTGGGTCTTTTTGTATCTCCCCACTCAGACTCCCTGCATCTTAGCTATTTTACTGCTCATCAAGCCTTCCACCAGATGTGGGCAGGGGAAGCAGGAAAAGCTAAAATCCAAACCAGTTCATTTTACTACTTATTTTGGGATATAGCCAAATATTTTGAAGCCATTAGCTCAAATGAGGTTGGGGGCTATCTGAAGTTCAGTTAATTCATTATCCCTGAATAGAACGGCCACCCACAATTAGTCCCAAAGTCAAAAAGATGAAGATGTCTGTGTGAGAAAAAAAAGACACACTTAGTGAAGGTCTTACTGGCAGAGCTCAAAGTTAATACCTCTTGCCTCATAGCTTTGATATCTCCTTGCCCTTTACTCTGAGTCTTGCTTTCTCATCGGCGCTGTCTAATTTGAAATTCCACATATTGTGTTTTCAGATTGGAAGCCCTAAGAGTTAGCACTGCCAGTATTAACAGATTAGTGGTTCTTCCAGTTCCTGAAATGTGACGCTCAGAGTATTCATCAGCATTAAGGTTACGACAGCTTCCCATGATCCATACTCTACCCGTCTCATTGATAATCGAGCACAAGGCATGATCAGATGGTGTCTGGTTTCTGTTTACTTCTTATTAAATTTTGAGATGTGTGTATTTTAAAAGACTCCAATTAGTTGTGATATTGTGCTACAGTTTTTCAAGAAAATGTGTAAAAGAGCCATAGATTCTATTGTATTACTGAGAATCTACAGTCATATTGTGAATCTACAATTATTTCAAAATTAAAAATTTAATTAAAAAAAAGTCTTCTAGGAACTTTTCACCATCAGAACAACAAAACCAAAACAAAACCTAACAATGATTTTCATATATTCAATGCATCCACTAAAATGACTAAAATTAAAAAGACTGACAACATCATGTGCTGACAAGGATATAAAGAAACTAGAACTCTAAAAAAAAAAAAAAGAAAAGAAACTAGAACTCTAACACACTGCTGGTGGGATATACAACTACTATCGAAAGCAGCTTGGCAATTTCTTATAAAGTCAAACATACACTTATCACGTGACCTAGCAATTCCACTCCCAGCTATTTACTCAAGAGAAATAAAAACATGTCCACAAAAAAGACTTGTATACAAATGTTGATAGCACTTCATTCAAAATAGTCCCAAACTGGAAACAATCCAAATGTCCATCAACTAGCAAATGGATAAACAAATTTTGATGCATTCATACAATGGAATAGAAAGATTAAAACCACTGACACATACAACATGAATGCGTTTCAAAAACATTATCACGAGTGACACAATTTAGACACAGAGTACATACTAGGTGACTTCATTTATTTAAAATTCTAAAATAGGCAATGCAATCTATACCAAGAGAAAGCAGATCTGTGGTTGCCTGGAGACAAGGGGGATCAGGAGCGGGGACTGACAGCAAAAATACACAATGGAACTTTTTAGGGTTATAGAAATATGCAATATCTTGATTGGGTGATGTTGGTGGTTACACAGGTATGTATGTATGTATTTTATTTTAGGTAAAATATATCTCAGTAAAGTTGATTGAGGGAAAAAAAGAAGACTCCAAGAATCTCTACCTAAATCAGAAAAACGAAATATAACCTAGCAATGAGTTTCTTATACTCAATAGTTTAACTTTCTTATCTTAAATACATCTTCAACAATGAACAGGTATCCTGAGACAACAGACTCTGGCTTAGAACAGCCAGTAGAGGGAACTCTTTCTCAATTTGAGGCTTCATTAACTCAATGGCCTACGAGATTAATCTCGACACTGTGAAGATGAAACTCTTATGTCTCCACATTTCTCCCTCTACGTAGGTACAGACACTTAGCCTCAGGTAGAAGGAGCTCAAACTATCCCAGTAGAGAAACCAACCCTGTTCCCACTGAAAAGTGGGGGGAAGGAAGAGGTCCACCCCAGCAGGTCGGTGCTTCAGCCTCTAAGCCAACTTCCCACTCTGATCTTTAACCGTATCTGGTAATTATTAAGGATGTTCGTAAACAAGCCCTCCTTTTACTCCCCAGCCCCTGCAATCAGAGCTATACACAGTGCTCCACCTGCCCCCTCCCCCCGTTTCAGTTGCCTGAGAGTGGGGTCTTGGCTTATTGGCTTATTTTTGTCAGCTGTTCTATAATCTGGAGTTCCAGTTCTACTTAATGTCAGACCATCCTAGAGCCATGCTGGTCTGCCATTTGTCTGCAACCAGGTTCCCGTGACCATCCTCTCTGCCTATTTACAGGATCACACCCAGGACAGCTCCCTGCAGGAACTCCTCAAAGTCAGGCCCTTGCCCACCTGTGCTCTGACTTGGGTCTGCCATAGCCCTGGCAGGTCACCAGCCCATCCTGAGTGTCCTTGTCACCATCTCCTGAAGACTTCCCAGATTTATGAATCACAGATTTACCCCCAGGGATGCCCACCTACTACCAACTAGACTCTGGTCCTCAAAGGCATTTCTTCAAGTCATTGTTCACCAGAAAATATGTTGGTGAGACAACCATAAGTTCTTAGAGGGCAAATTCCGAGTCACTGTAAAATAATTCTCTTTATGTTGCATCTAGAATCATGGAACTTTAGAGTCAGGAGGTTTTCAGAGCTATGTGCTCCAGGTACCCTGCCAGTCACTGAGAAATGGACATGGAGGTCCTACTTTTGAACCTTTCCAGTAGGGGGCACTCACTACTTTTCAAGATAATCTATGCCATTATTAAGCAGATGTAACTGTTAAAATCCCCTTTATATTTGGATTTCAAATTTATCTCTGTGGACATCTACCTATTACCTTGGTCTCTACTCTTTTGTGAGGAACATAGAATTCCCCGTTACATACAAGAGCATTTTAATTGCTTATAGTCAGCAGCCCTGTGCTCCTCTTCCTCCTGCTTCTCACATTATTTCTTCTCCAGGCCCAGGAAAAAAAAGTCAATTCAATTCAGTTCAGTTCTTACTCAGTTCTAGGTAGCATCCAGAGCACTTGGGATGCAAAGATGAGTAAGTTATGGATCCTGCCTTCAAAGAGTATAGGATGGAAGGGAAGAGTTAGCAAGTGAGGGGTGGACAGTCAGAGGAGATAGCAGCAGTCAGTGAGGAGGGAGACAGTCAAAGAGTATTCCAGACATTGGAAACAGTGTGTTCAAAGGCCCAGTGGCATTGCTAGAGAGTTTTGTTTTGTTTTTTGTTTTTTTTGGGGGGGAGGGGCGTGTAATAAGAGATAATGCTAGAAAGGCAAGCCAAAACCAGATCTCGAAGGACATTATAGACCATACTAAAGAGTTCTAAGCAGGAGAATGACATAACACTATTTCAGTTTTAGAAAGATTTCCTTGACTTCTATAGTATAGTGCTAGGCACAAGTTAAGCACTATTGCATTGCTAAAAATAAACTTAGTAGGAATAAACTAACCAAAGAGGCAAATGACCTGTACACTAAAAACTGCAAAACAAAACACTGCTGAAAGAAATTAAAGAAGGCATAAATAAATGGAAAGACATCCTGTGTTCATGGATTGGAAGACTTAACATTATTAAGAAGTTAGTTCTACCCAAAGTGATCTACAGATTCAAACAATCCCTGTCAAAATCCCAACAACATTTTTCTGCAGAAATAGAAAAACTCATCCTAAAATTCATATGAAATCTCAAGGGACCCAGAAGAGCTGAAACAAAGTTAGAAGACTCACCACTTCTTGATTTCAAAACTTATTACCAAGCTACAGCAATCAACACAGTGTGGTACTGGCATAAAGACCAACATATAGACCAATGGAATAGAATAAAGAGCCCAGAAATAGACCCTCTCATACATAGTCAAGTGATTTTCAACAAGGGTGCCAATACTGTTCAGTGGGAAAAGGGCAGTCTTTTCAACAAACAGTGCTGGAAGAACTGGATATCCACATGCAAAACAATGAAGTTGGATGCTTACAGTACACCATGTACAAAAACTAACTCAAAATGGGTCAAAGACCTGAACCTATAGAACTCTTGGAAGAAAAGATAGGGGGAAGTTTCATGACATTGGATTTGGCAATGATTTCTTGGATATGACACCAAAAGCACAGGCAACAGAAGAAAAAATAGATACATTAGACTAATTAAAATTTTAAATTTTTAGAAATCAAAGGACACTGTCAAGAGAGTAAAAAGTCAACCCATAGAATGGGAGAAAATATTTTCAATCATATATATGATAAGGGATTAGTACCAGAATATTTTTAAAACTTCTTAAAAAATTTGTTGCAACTCAAAAACAACAACAACAAAAACCTGATATTAAAATGATCAAAGGCCTGGAATAGATAGTTCTCTAAAGGAGATATACAAAAGGCCAATAAGCATATAAAAAAATGCTCAACATGACTAATCATTAGGAAAATGCGAATCAAGCCCACAATGAGATACCACTTCACACCCATTAGGATAGCTATTATTTTTAAAAAAGAAAGAAAATAACAAGTGTTGGCAAGGATGTACAGAAATTGAAACTCTTGTTCACTGTGGTGGGAATATAAATAGTGCAGCTGCTATAAAAAACAGTATGGTCATTCCTCAAAAAATAAACATAGAATTACCACATGATACAGCAATTCCACTTCTAGGTGCATACCCTAAAAAATTAAAAGTAGGGACTCAAACAGATATTTGTACACCAATGTTCAAATCAGCATTATTCACAATAACCAAAATATGAAAACAACCCATATGTCCATTGACAGATGAATGGATAAACAAAGTATGGAACGTACATACAATGTAATATTATTCAGCCTTAAAAAGGAATGAAATTCTGACACATGCTACAACATGGATAAACCTTGAAGATATTATGCTATGTGAAATAAGCCAGACACAAAAGGATAAATATTGTACTATTCCACTTATAATTAGTACCTAGAATAGTCAAATTAATAGAGACAGAAAATAGAATAGAGGTTATCAGAGGTAGAGGGGGAGGAGGTGATGGAGAGTTATTGTTTAATGTGTACAGATATTAAGTTTTGGATGATGAAAAAGTTCTGGAAATGGATGGGAGTGATGGTTGCCCGACAACGTGAATGTACTTAATGTGACTGAATTGTATATTTTTAAATGGTTAAAATGGTAGATTTTATGTTATGTATATCTTACCACAATAAAAATCTAAGAAATAAAATAAAAACAAAACATAAAATCGAGTGTTTATTATGCGCCAGCTGCTGTTCTAAATGTTTTTCGCCTATTACTTGAGTTGATCCTCTCAACAATCCTATGAAGCAGGACTATGACCATCATTTTACAGATGAGAAATGGAGGCTCAGAGAGGTTACATGTTTTGCCTATGGAAACAGAGAGAGTAGGCAATAGAGCTGGAAAAGGGAACCCAGAGAGTCAGTCTCTGGGACCAGCACGTATAACCTGAACGCCACACACCCTCCCAAGTAACTAACAAATTATGAGCATTATCTGTGGTTGGGTAGGGAGAGGGCTAAGTGACGAGGGGCCAGCACTAGGCCTCCACCCAGCGCCTGGACTTGGTAAGCCCTTGATTCAGCTCCTCCCTGACACTGGACAAACCAGGTATGCCCCAGGGCCTTCTCCTTCTGAACTTTTCTGCTGGTGGTAGAGACCTTGAGGGAAGATGCAGCCCAGATATGTAGTCACTGTCAACATAAAGGGGCATATGACCTACCCCCTCACTGGTGGGGGAGAGGCTTCTTTAAACATTCTCCAAGAAAAGGACTCAGAGAACATGTGCCAGTCTAAAGATGTCTGGAGATTACTTGGCTCCTTATTCAGCTAGAAATCCTTTGAAGTTTAAAAAAAAAAAAAAAAAAGGAAAGTAGTAACTAATGCTGTTGGTGAATCATTCACTAAAATACCTGCACAGTCTGGTTTTGGGGAAAATTCTTAAGTTGGAAATTTCAAAATGTTAATGTTTTACTAATATGTTTTCTTACTTCACTCTGTATGACGGTCTCTAGGTCCATCCACGTCTCTACAAATGACCCAATTTTGTTTCTTTTTATGGCTGAGTAATATTCCATTGTATATATGTACTACATCTTCTTTACGTCCAAACGAGAAAAACAACTATCATATATTAACGCATATATGTGGAATCTAGAAAAATGGTACTGATGAACCAGTTTGCAGGGCAGAAATAGAGACAGATGTAGAGAACAAACGTGTGGACACCAAGGGGGGAAAGAGGGGGTGGGGTGGTGGTGGGATGAACTGGGAGATTGGGATTGACATGTATACACTGATATGGATAAAATAGATAACTAATAAGAACCTGCTGCACAAAAAAATAAATAAATAAAATAAAACTCAAATCAAAAAAGAAAAAATATGTTTGTTGGTTTTCAATATATTAATAGATTGAATTAATATATTTTTAATCAGTAGTATGCTGGTTTTCAATATATTAATATATCTTTCTTTTCTGAACTCTCTCTCTCTGTGAAAGAAACCAGTGTTATCACTAAAGACTGTATTATTAATATTTATTGAGCTCTTACTATATGTAAACTTTTTACGTGTATTATTTAATCCTCACAACATCTTCATTTTATAGCTGAGAAAACACACAGAGATTAAGTACTCTGTCCAATGTCAAATAACAAAGAAGTAGAGAGCTGACAGTCACACGAGGCAGTCTGATCCAGGTCCATACTATAAGCTAGACCCATGATCTGGGGAAATTCCCATCTACACTCTTAGGAGCCCATTTTCCTCATCTGGGAAATGAGGGGATTGGACCAGATGGTGTGTAAGATTTTCTTCCAGCTTGAACATGTCTATTTCCTTGTCTCCGCATGCAAATGATACTCCACCAGGGCTTCCTACGTGAGTATCCACCAACATTTCCCTGCTTAAATTATGGGAGCCATTAATGCTGTAGGCCTGGAAAAGAGAGTTGAGCTCACCTGAAACTGACATGCTCCCATCTGCCTTTACGTTTGAACTGCAGTCACCCTCTAACTACCTGAACATCTCAACTCTCTTAACAGTCTCCCCCCGCTCTGAAATAACCAGTAAAAGAAAGAAACAGACATAAAGATTTAAGACAGAGGAGGAGAAAATGGTTTGAATTGATATTCTCATTACACTTCCTTCTTTCTTCCCCTGGAGTCACAGAATTTCTTCCCACTTATGAATTTCCTAACAAGCCTAGGGAGCGGTGTGCTGATAAGTATTTAACAAACAGTTCGCCAAGATAACAAAAAAAGCCCCAACTGGTAGCATCTACTGAGTTGTGTAGTTTAAATATTCCCACCACGGCTGATTTCAAGCTACCAACCCCAAGTCACCGACCAGGAAGTTGGAAAGAGGTTGAGCCCATAGGAGCGGGCACCAGCCTGCCACTGAGTCTGTGTCATAGCTCTATTTCATCTGTGAGCCTTGCAGTCTAAAGTATTATTCATTCATCCATTCAACGAACTTCTTTTTATACTAGGAATATGAACAAGATATCCATTAAATTAGTTCTTTATTACAAATCAAATACTCTATTGAGTTCATTACAAAATAATGTTATTTTCCCAGCATTTCCCCATAGAAGTTTCTTGAGACAAGACAGGTGGAATGATGGCTTTTCTACCTTCAAATAATTCACTTACCCAAATCAGAAGAGACAATTTGCTCATCTAGTGATTCTCATTAACATTCTAAGTATTAGGAAAAGTGGCCTCAAAACAGCCTTGACTATAAAACCCTAAAGTGCTTTATTATAAAAAGTTTACCCAACCAATGCAAAAGAAAAAAATCACCTCTAAAAATGCTTACCTAGACATAACCCTTCTATAATACTTTCTCTCTACACTGGTGTATTCAAGATATGTGTGGGTTGTGAGGAACTCTGGAGCTTAATTGCCTGGGTTCAAATCACAGTTCTGCTACTTACTAGATGTGTGATCTTGGGGAAAAATTACTTAACCTCTCTGTGCTTTGATTTTCTCACTGTAAGATGGGGTTCATGATAATAATAGTAGCCGTTGTGAGAACTGAGTAAATATACATACAGCACCTAGAACAACATGTAGGAAGTTCCATCTAACTGTTAGCAGTTATTAGCAAAGGTTTCTTGAATGTTGTCTAAGCATGTCTTTCCAACAAGAATGGAGTAGCCCTCAAAGTCTTTGTGCAATCTCCTGCAGTGCTTACACATAGTATGACTTTAACAAATTCTTGTTGAATAAGCAAATGAAGTAATTAATTGATTAAATGTGATTGGCTCAATGTGACTCCAAAACATTCTTGCCACAGGGACTTCCCCCGCGGTCCAATGGTTAGGACTCCACACTTCCACTGCTCCACTGAAGGGGGCACGGGTTCCATTCCTTGTTGGGGAACTAAGATCCTGAATGTCTCGAGGCGTAGCCAAAACAAAACACATTCTTGCCACAAATAAACCACTTGGTCTCTCATCTGGATCTTGGGAATACTTGCGTCTCCATAAGCCTCTCTGAAGATAAGGAAAATAACGAAGAATAATACCTGGAGTAATTTGTCAGAGCTCTTCACATGTTTACATGTTCAGGAATGTTTATTATATATAAGCAAGAAAAAATGAAAGCAATCTAGATGTTCCACATCAAGGGAAAGGTTGAATAAATTATGATACAAGATACTATGTTTTCAGTAAGTATTTATTAACATGAAAAAATGCCCTAAGTGTAAAAATGAAAACAGCAGCATATAAAATTATATAAACAATATAATCCCAATGTTTGTTTTAAAAAAATGTGTTTGCGGGGTTTCCCTGGTGGTGCAGTGGTTGAGAGTCCGCCTGCCGATGCAGCGGACGCGGGTTCGTGCCCTGGTCCGGGAAGATCCCACATGCCGCGGAGCGGCTGGGCCCATGAGCCATGGCCGCTGAGCCTGCGCGTCCGGAGCCTGTGCTCCGCAACGGGAGAGGCCACAACAGTGAGAGGCCCACGTACCGCAAAAAAAAAAAAAAAAAAAGAAAAATGTGTTTGCATTAGGGAGAAATAAAGAGACATAAGAAATATACCAAAATTATTAACAGTAGCTATCTCTGGTCGGTGGGATTTAGGGTGATTTTTTTGGATATATTTCTGTATTTCCTAAAATGATAAAAAGAAAAGATGAAATAGATCTGGAGTATCAACCTTGAAATTAGTGTCTCAGGAATGAAATTATGTGTTCCTATTTGCATATAGATTCACTGACCTATCCACCTCTGTGGATCAGCTACATCACCCACCTGCATGTCCACCCAGTCTGACATTGGCCACCACCCATTTCATCCCTCTCCCAACCTCCCAAAGTGTCCCAAATCTGACATGACAGCATAATCTATGTTTTGCAACTATGACTCCAACATCCAGCTATTTGGAAGTACCAATGATTGCCCTAATTTTTCCCATTCCTTTCAGATATCCGGCATTAGGTAAGTACAGTCAACCTCACGTAGACATATTTCTACCTGTTAAATATCAAGCACATTTGTGTTATCTCCTGCCCTTGAGGTGCCTGATACAAGGGAAGCATGATTGAGTACTTTACTGATAAGGCTGAACAAATCTGTCTTTTGAAATAGGCTACAGGAAAAACCAGGTTGGAGATGTGTGATATCCACTAAAATCTAGCTAAATTTGGGTAAAAGGTGGGTCTCAATTTAGTGAAGTGAGAATTCGAGAATATTTGTTTAATAAAAGCCATTTTACTACTCTCAAATCCAACTGGGCTTGAAGCACAATATGATGAGTCTAAATCAAGGTAGCAAGTATATCATTGGCTCCTGCTATTAGGAATAGGTTAAGAATTATTTATAATGAGCATATCAGTCAAGTCTGATTCAGTTTTCTGATGTTTAAAACAACTTATTCAAAATAATAAAAAAGCTACTTATTCCCTTAAGTAGTGCAATGTTTAGCATCTTATTTTTATTCTTAATTTGCTAACATCCCCCTCTCCTCAAGGCAATCTCAAGCCCTAGCCTATCTAAAGCATCATAAATTTCAAACTGCTGAGCTAAATCAATAAGGCTTTATGGTATATCTTTCTTTAAAAAAGAAGAAGAAGAAGAAGAAGAAGAAGAGGCATAACTTAACTAAATGTAGCTGGAGAAATGCACAGAAGTTATTTCTCTCTTAGCTCATTTGCTATGGACGGAGGAACCAAGCACAAGTTCTATTTTCATTTGTGAGGAAAATCTCACAACAGCAGGCACATCTCAGGACACAATTAGCCCAGGTAAGAGGAAACAGGAGAGCAGTTTTAGCAGCTCCTGAAATATTGAGGGGAGGAAATGGCTAATACCAAGGAACATTTTACTGTGAAACAAAATGTGTTATTTCTGTCAGCATGTCATTAATTTCATAGAAATAATTTATTTACGTGACATATGTTAAGCACCCCCTCCACCTTCTCTACTTTATTCTTGTCCACAGCACGTGTCACTAACATGTACATATTTGAATTTTTTCTTATTTTTATCATCTGTCCCCAGACAGACAGATGGAACTTAGAATGTAAGCTCCATGAAGGAATGGATTTTTGTTGGGGTCTCTGTTTTTCTTTTTTGGCTTTTGCTGTATCCATTGAAAATATGCCAGCACAGTGGAGGTGCTCCAAAAACATTTGTTGAATGAATCAGGCTCCTCGTAATCAAGGGGCATATTCCTGAGATGTCTATGGTACAGGAGAAAGAGCACTGGATTCAGAGTCTGCAGTAAGTAGCACTTTGCTTGGCTCATAATAGACAATGACCATTTTTGGATAAAGAGATGGTGGATAGATGTAGATAATGGGCACATGTTATAATGACAACTCTCCTTATCTATCAAATGAGGATGATTATTCATTAAGAAAACAACGTGGAAAAGGTGTGACATCTTAGTTACTCAAGTAGGTAACTTTTTTTCTTGTAGCTAATATACAGGAAGATGGAACAGGGCAGTAAGAACGGTAGCCATCTAAGACAAGGAAAGAAATCATTTAATCTCCTGTGTAAATGAGAGGAGACAGGAATTTGGGTAGAAGTGCATGTTTTTATTCTGTCTTGTACTGCTGCCAAGTCAAGACGGGCTTTGAGCAGATAGGCAGGCGGGAGGCAGCCAAGTGGAGCAGGTGAGCCGGGCGCCGGCGTCCAATGAGACCTGAGCGAACAGCCTTCAGTTTCACTCCAGCGGCTTCCTTGAACTGAGAGGCAGCGGATTGTCAGGCGAGGTGACGAAAGCCCCTGATAGACGGTCGGGATTTTAGTTCTGGTCATTAAGTCTCAAGGGTAATCCAGCCCCAGCCTTCCTGTTCTTAAATGTGTGCTTTTTGCCACAAGAGATAAAGCCTTCGGCTTTCCCATCCCTTGCGGAGCCTTCAGATTTGTACGGTGGGCGGTCTGTTCCGTTAAAGCCGAGGTCTTCCCTCCCAGTGCACCAGCAGCTTCGGTGGGCGGAGGTGGGGAAGGACGCTGTGTCCTGGGAAAACCCGGGAGGTGGAGGTGCAGAGGAAAACCATAGGCCACCTGGACCCCCCAAATAGTAGCAGGCAGGTTTGGGAAGATGTTCCAGGGCCCAGGGACACAGCTCCTCCAGAAGAAATCTCAAATGCCTATTGGAAGTGAATTGGGGTCTCCTGGCTGAGAAAAGACTTTTCTTCCCACGGTTGCTGCCTCTGGTTGGGAGATCTCAACGTGTCCCAAACCTATACCTAATGCTGTGATGTGCTCAAGAAAATCACCTTGTCTGAGGACCTCAGCCCTTCCTGTGTGTAATGATTCAAGATGCAAATTCTCCTCCTACCAGTAAGAGCCCCCCAGGCTCCCATGGGCCCCAGCAATTGTTCTTTCAGTGTGGACTGCTCTAAATCTCTGTTGCTGCAGGGCCTGTGGGAAGCTAGACAGTAGGCGACCTTTGAAACCAAGCCCCAGGAGCAGTCAGGAAAACCTAAAAAAGCCCGTCTCCTGGAGCTCTGCGAATACAAGCTGGCCAGTGTTAGGAAGGGACTTTCCTACCTCTGTCGTAGGGGAACGGTAAGGCTGCACAGATGTCCCAGACAGAAAGGAACTGAGAACAGCATTGGGTTGGCTGGTTTCCCACCTGTGATAGACATGGAAACTACATCCTTACTCTCCAACAAGCAAAACATCTCCCGCTGGGATGTGGCCGATGTGTGGCTCAAAATATAGTTATTTTGTCCATGCCTTCTTATGGTTGTTGGTTGCAAAGAACAGCCCATGTTCATGAATGTGCCACCCTAATTTCCACATGATCCCCTCTGTCCTTGAGTCTCTTCCGGGTTAAAATCGTAACGGAGGGAGTGGCTAGCCCTGCAGTTCACCAGCCAGATGTGGAAGGCAAGTGGGGAGAAAGACTGGAAGACAGAAAAAGATCTGGAAACCATGTCCAGGTGAAGTGTGAGTAAGATTCCACCCTTATCTAAACTCAGTTTTCTGGCAGTACTACGGACAGCCGGAGCATGGAGAGGAGAAGGCCCAGAGCAGGTTCCAGGGGATGGGTAGCTGGAGATGACCCAACTTGGAAGCAGAGAAGGGAAATGCACTCTACTACGTCACTGGATACCCCCCATGAGAGGAGAGGGGACCCAGGCACTAGACTCAACTGTGGGAGTTTTTTGTTACAGAGGGCCAGCTCCCAGTGGGGAAGGGACTCAGGGTCTCTCTCAGAGTGTGGGCAATAATGTGGGCCCTCTTTTCCCCCCTCTCACTGCTCCCTCTGGAATTTCTGTAGAAGTAGTACATTGAGGTTATCATATCACAAGCTCAGCCAAGCTTCTCCCTAACCCCACAGTCCGCCCACCCCACTAGGATCCCATAATAAGAGCTACCATCCACTGATGTGATCCAGGTGCCTAGAACAATGCTGGGTACATGAGTGCTTAATAAATATTTGCTGAGTAAATATACTTCATGAACCCTTCCTACATGTCAGTCACTGTGCTAAGAGTTTTATGACTATTATTTCTTTTTATTTTCACAGAAACCTTGCAAGGTAAGTACCAACATCGTTTTTCAGATGAAGACATTGAGGTAAGAGATGTTGAACAAATTATTCAAAATCCTGCCACCTGGTGTAACAGGAAGTTAGATCTGGATCCCTCCTCACATGTTTAAAGGCAGAGCTCTTCACTACAAATTTTTATTTTTTTTATTTATTTTTTATTTTTGGCCATGCCACATGCCATGCGGGATCTTAGTTCCCCAACCGGGGATCACACCCGTGTCCTCTGCTGTAGAAGCGTGGAGTCTTAACCACTGGACCACCAGGGAAGTCCCATCTTTGCTACAACTTTATACTGCTTTTCTGTCCCATCATCTTTTGGGGGCAGGAACAGGAATTAGAACACGTGAAGGAAGGAAAGACAGAAAGGGAGCTGGATTGTCCCACCCACCACCTGGCAATGGCCTCTTGGAGCTGGAGCTGGGTTCTAGAGGCCCAGGAGAGGCTGTCATGCCTGTTTCCAGTTGAGTGACCTAATTCCCTCAGGTTCTGCCAATCGAGGTGCGCCCTTCCCCCATCACCCCCCGCCCCTCCCCGCCTTAGATCCATCCTTCAAGGAGAATCGGTTGGGAAGGGTGATCCATGGACTTTCAAATTATGTTTCTCAGATGGAGGAGAATATCATCCCTAACACCCTATCATTTCATTTACCAGTTTTTTTTCCATCCAGGAAAGTCTAGTCTTTATGTCCCCCGATATGCACATCCCACTGTATGTGTGAGCGTGTCCCTTCAGGGCATTTAGCCAAAAATATCCACCTGGGATTATGCCAGCAGAGCTTTTAGGTATATCTCCACGTGGAACAAGTGGTGTCAGTACACATAACCATGTGACGTCTTTGATGGGAATGTTCTACAAGGAAATGTCATCTCTCCTGGGACCTTCCTGCCTTGAAGCTCCAAGAACAATAAATCAAGTTCCCCTTCAGTCTTCTGGGAAACTTGTCTCATGATCCAGGCTGTGGGCCTTCATGGGCTGGATAATCCAAAAAGACAATATGGATTAGAAGTGAACTGGAGACGGAGCAGGCTCCTGTTCACTTTATCCGTGTGTCATTCAATCAACCAGCATGGCCTCAGTGCCTGTCCCATGGGAGGTCTGGGGAAAGGTGTCATGGAATAAATAAAGAAATGTAAGACCCTGCCCTCAGCGTCCTTTTCATCCAGTCAGGGAGGCAACCCACGCATGTATCCAGTGAGGCACACAGACAGGGATAGGTGTGAAATAAATATCACAGCCCAAGAAGACTAGAAGTGATCGGGGCTGGATAAGCCTTCTTAGGGCTGGGTTGCCTGGGAAAGTTTGGGGAAGGGCAGAAACCATCCAGTGCTTGGAGGGGTGGAACAGCAGAGAGACGTGGGAAGAGTTTGTACAACGACCTAAGAACGTTCATTTATCCATCCTCATTCCAACCCAAAAGACTGAGACAGTCACGACCTCTGACTGGGGAACTCACCAGGGCAAATGTTGAGTGCATTGGCTTTCCTACTTTAATCTGCATGACAAGGCACACCCAAAGCGGCGACAGAGGTGGCTGAATTATGTCTTTTAAGGTAACTGTCAACTTATACCAGGAGCTAAGCTTCTGACCAGCTTTGTGAAAAGTTGTTGTGATATTTCTGATCCCTCAGACAGCATCTTTATGATGGAAACAAAAATCATTTTTGGCCCAAATCTTTCAGGTTCCCAAACTCTACCCATCACCGGTATTGTTTCTTTTCTGATTGTTATGGATTCACATTTTCTTTCCTACCACCACCTTCTCCCAAGCATCATCACCTTCGGGGCTCACTGTGTACAGATTACTGTGACCTGTCCCACTGTCCCCAGCTGCTCTTTATAATAACTCATTCACTGAAAGTTATGAAAGTGTGCACACCCTTTGACCCATTAATACCATTTCTCAAAATGCATCATAGCCTAACTTCCCTCTTCTGTTCATTCTTTCATTTGTTCATCCCATGTATATGGGGAGTCCTGCTAGACACTGGGGCTACACAATGAGAAACAAGCCAGTAGCTCGAGGCTCTGCGTGAGGTTTACGATCTAGGAGGTTTTTTGTTTGTTTATCCCCTAAATCCAAACTTTTTTGGTGGGGGGCTGGATATTGGACAAGACAGGTCTGTAGTTCAGGTAGAATATACAATCACTGTGCCATATCATGAAATAGAAGCTTGCTGCCACAAAATGACAGGTATAGACAGAAAGAGAAAGAAAATGGTTCCAGGTCAGAGGTTTTCAAACGGATCACCCAAGCCTCAGGGGTGGGTTAGTGTGGGTGGGGTGGGGACAAAGAGGAGAGAGAGGAGGGGACCGTGCATCACATAAGGACTGTCATGACCCCAGCACTCCCACCCACCAAGCAGCTCTGCACATGTTTTCCCTGTGACTTTGGGTTTCCTGGTAAGATTTATTTGGACAGAATGTTCTGTGGTTGAAAAAGTTTGAAAACCACTACTTGCCTCAAGTTTCTATATTTAGTCTGGAAACCTTCCAGACTGGGAGGTTTTGGGGTTTTTTTTCCAAATTCCCTTGAAATCCTCTAGTTTTATGTTTAATGAATGGGCTTTAAGGATACCTGATATGTGTTGGGTGTGTAATTAATGGGCAATAATACCATGGGCGTGATACGTGACAAAATGTTATAGACTGTGCAAGTGTGCTAGAGACTAAAAGTCCTAGAACAATTTTACACAGTATGTGACATGAGGATGGAGGGGAGGCGGGTGGGTACTAGTTTAGTTAAGAACATATCAAAAGCAACAACAAAAATGTAAGCAGTTTGCAGGAGAAACACATAAGCAGTTTGAACAACTTGACATGAATTCTACATGGTATCATTTGGTATTTTATTTAATATTTGCTGAGTTCTCAGAATGTTCTGGATAATCTTTTTTCTCTAATTCTCTTTAGTACCTTGAACCAACAGATTTGACATCTAAACTTTCAATATTCACAAACCACCATTGTGATGATTTCTTTTTACAGTATCTGCAGGCTACTTATATTATATTAAATAGATTTGTTTTGAATTTAAATAAATTTATTTTAAAAGAAAAGTTTATATCACTATCTATAAATAGAAGACCAGAAACACTTGCCAAAAATAAGAGGTAACTGTAACTATAAATTCATAATGATGAAAATTGTAAATATTTTTCTCTTACACCACCTAAGATCCCTTTTGGTTCCACCAGGGTTATGAGCATCACATTTTGGGAAACACTTGTTTTAACTCATATTACCATAATACTCAGCCAAGAAATTATAAGGTAAGCATAGCTCCTCTTTGTTCCCTCCCACTTCATCTTACAGGGCCTCTGGTACCCACATACCCACATCCCAACCCCTTTCTAAGCACTTGTCTTGCTCCAAGCTAGCTGAGAAGTAATAGTTGATAATTATTAACTTATAAATCTACTATTTTGCATACTTATAACAGATTATTCATTTTTCAAAACTCAAATACCAGAAGGCTACTGGAATTTAGACATAATGCAAGAAAATTGTACCATTTAATTCCACAGGGCTTCCCTGGTGGCGCAGCGGTTAAGAACCCTCCTGCCAATGCAGGGGACACGGGTTCGAGCCCTGGTCCAGGAAGATCCTGCACGCCACAGAGCAACTAAGCCCGTGTACCACAACTACTGAGCCTGCGCTCTAGAGCCTGCGAGCCACAACTACTGAGCCCACGTGCCACAACTACTGAAGCCCGTGCACCTAGAGCCCGTGCTCCGCAACAGGAGAAGCCACTGCAATGAGAAGCCCGTACACCGCAACGAAGAGCAGGCCCCTCTCGATGCAACTAAAAAAATCCCACATGCAACAATGAAGACCCAACACAGCCATAAATAAATAAATAAATAAATAAATTTAGAATTCCAATCACATATATTAGGTGATCTCTTAACCACCTATTCATAAACCAGCCCTCGTACTTCCCCACAGGCTCATATTTAGACTTCCCCCAAACATGGAAACTTGCCTACGATGTATTAAAGGCTTTAGGCTTTGACAGATATGGTCTTTTCAAACTGTGAGGGCATTCCAGGAGAAGAAATATGGCTCAATCACCTCCTTAGCATACACTTTATTGCAAGCCCACCCATAGCTATATTCTCCCCCCACTCACCTCGGAGAGAGGGAGGGGAAGTTGGTATAAGGTCTGAATATTGAATTTATATCACTCTTGATGGTTGTCCTTGCATATTCTCCCTCTCACATTCCAGAATTCTTCCTTCCCTTGCTGCTCACCAGGAATTCCTCCTCCCAGGGAACTTTGGGAGAGTTGTCACAGATCAGGTTTCTGGGGAAGCGGACTCTAAGATGAGTCTGTGGGCAGGAGGTTTATTGGACAGTGGGAACCACACCTGTGTGGGCATGAGGGAAGCAGAGCTGGGCAGAAGAGAAGGGTGCACTGTGCTACAGAGGACTTGGCCAGCCCAAAAGGAGCTGGGATGGCCCGTCAGAGTTGGCCCAACTGTGGCAAGAGGGTTGGGCCTCCATCCCCCGACACTGGCCAGTCATTGGATGCAGGGATTCAGCTGTAAGTCACCAGCAGGGAGAGCTCATGGGGTGGGGGAGTGGGAATACGGTGATACCTCAGTCTTGGAGGAGGATCGGGGCAGAGCTTCCACCACAAGAATAAACCCACTAGTGCCTTGTTCCCCCGGTCCCTCCCATGTGGTAACAACATGGAGAAGCCGTGGGGCCTGTTTTCCAGGCCGTTCCTCAGAGTAATGAACCAGAGGCCTGGTGGCTGAAATAGAAGGTAAGAGCCAGGAAGCATAGTATGTGTGTGCGTGTACGGGGTTGGCTGGGGAGCAGAACACCCACAGAAACCTTGATATTCCCCTCCAGCCTTCTGCATACATCCCTCCTCCACTAAAAAAGTGCTGGGCAGGAAACAAATGTGGTCTTGATGCCTAACTGGGTTATCAGTCTTGAGATAATAGCATTCAATTTTAAGCTTACTTGACCAAGGCCAAGTTACAAATCCTGAGGGAAGCTGACTTTCCAGAGAGGCAAGGACTTTTTTTTTTCTTTTAACATCTTTATTGGAGTATGATTGCTTTACAATGGTGTGTTAGTTTCTGCTTTACAACAAAGTGAATCAGCTATACATATCAGAGGTGATCTCCCTGTGCTATGCGGCAGCTTCCCACTAGCTATCTAATTTACATTTGGTAGTGCATATATGTCCCTGCCACTCTCTCACTTCGTCACAGCTTACCCTTCCCCCTCCCCATGTCCTCAAGTCCATGCTCTAGTAGGTCTGTGTTTTATTCCTGTCCTACCACTAATCTCTTCATGACATTTTTTTTTCTTAGATTCCATATATATGTGTTAGCATACGGTATTTGTTTTTCTCCTTCTGACTTACTTCACTCTGTATGACAGACTCCAGGTCTATCCACCTCATTACAAATAACTCAGTTTCATTTCTTTTTATGGCTGAGTAATATTCCATTGTATATATGTGCCACATCTTCTTTATCCATTCATCTGTTGATGGACACTTAGGTTGCTTCCATGACCTGGCTATTGTAAATAGAGCTGCAATGAACATTTTGGTACATGACTCTTTTTGAATTATGGTTTTCTCAGGGTATATGCCCAGTATTTGGAGGCATGAACTAGGGTGAACTTTATAAGAAGAGTCTCAGGAGTCTTTGGTTGCCCACAGTTAGCTGAGCATTTGCTGAATTGCTTGCCTTCCTTACATCCAGGGAAAAGTTTAAGTGGAGCTGGAACTTCTGGTGCCAGGCCTGAGAAGCCAGCATGAAGAGGAGCCATCCAGGTCTTAGATTTCCTCTTTGGTCTGCCTTCTTCCCCAAAAGTCAGACCACGAAGGTGAGTGATAAAGCACGGTCACAACCGATGACCTTGATTTCGTTCACTTTGTTCTTCTCGGGAAACACAGCCGAGCCTGGAGTGTTTCATCTTCTGCATCTTCTCGTTAAATGCGTCTGACTCAGGTAGGGAGCAGCCCAGCATAATTTTGTGGGGAAAGGCAGTCTTGTGTCCACGGTCTTTGACCCTTGCTCAGCCACGTGAGAATGGACCTTGGGCCCAGGACACTGCCTTACTGAGAGAGAGAGCCACACAGCCCGTGCTGGGCTTGTCACCTTGTGTGGAATTATCTTTTCCTGTTTTAGGCTCAATGAGTTTCTTTGTTCTGCTTAAGCCTGTACTGAATGGCCTTCAGCTTTAGTATTTCAGAATCCACAGAAATGGGGTCAGAGTCCTTCAGCTGCCTCAGGAGTGGATGCGCGCAGGCCAGCTGCCCTGTATCACTGCCGGGGGCACCTGCTGGCCTTGACAGCCGGGAGGGACCCATGCACAACCACTGCAGCTAATTTTGCTGCTTCTCTTCTCTCTCTCTCTCTACGTGAGTAAAAGCGTTGTTCCATTCACTGCCTCACTGTGTTGTGTTTTCCTTGGCAACTGATACCAAGATGCAGTGGGCAGAAGTGCTTGGCCCTCTCTTCCTGGTGGCTGGCACTTTGATGGTCTTTGCTTTCCTCCATGGAGCTGGAGTCCCCCCTACCTGGCATGGGGAACTGGTGTGCCATGTTCTGCTGGACATTTTGTAGTGCCCAGTGTTGGGAATGAAGAGGAAATAGTTCACGCTGGACTCCAGTACCAGTAGCAGGGTGGAACCCTTGACATCTTCAGAAGTTCATTGCCATGAGGCCTATTTAAACTGGGATTTCTCCAGATGGGATCGGACATCCTAGGAGGGTCCAAGAGGAGGTCCAGCAGAGGCACCTAGTAACCGTTAGTGATGGCAGCAGGTCGGGCTACATGACTGGAGTTAGCCACCTCCT
>NC_041218.1:50815480-50818642 GCF_002837175.3 Physeter macrocephalus
GGGACCCAGCACATTTGACCTTTAGACAGTAAGGTCATTTGCAATAGTTGCTTGATTTATGATCTGGGACTTTATATGAAGTTTATATTTACTAGGGTTCCCGAGTTCACAAGGACCTCATTAAATGGCACACATAACATATATACACACACAGGGGGAAATCAGTTTGGCAATTCGTGGGCGATAAAGTGTTTTCTGTAACACTTTACAATGAATGGACATTAATGAATGCTCAATTACAGTGGAACTCCTACAGAACAGCACATTACAGTCACATTAATACCAAATGAGTTTGTTGTAAGGCATGCCATTGCAGCAAATATCACAGGAATTGGTGCAGAATTAGGAAATACACTGCAATTAGACCCGTGTGGTGAGAAGCGACCACTCATTCACATGGCGAGCCACTCACATGCCAGTCGTTTCTGGCCTGGCTTGAGTGAAAACCTTGGTGCCAGGAGTCTTGCAGAGTCCTCTGAGAACACGACATTTCTATGCTTACACACGTGAGAACTTCTCAGAACCCAGGATCCACAAAATCCCCAAGGACTACTGCTTTGTGAGTTCTCTGATAACAGGGCACCCTCCACATGGGAAATGTACTAAAATTTGGTGAGAAATTCAGCGCAGATGTAAATTAGAAATTCTTGGAAGTAAAGATTGTTAAACAGTGGAACAAGCCACTTGAGGAGTATGCTTTAAGGACAAGCTTGGCATGCAACGGACTTCCTCATGACTCCCTCCTCCTCCAGGGCCCAGGCCTTGACCTCCATGAAAGAATCCAAGAAAATTCCCAGTCCAGGAGCCGTTAAGTCATCTCCAGAGCAGCAGAGCCCTGTAGCAACCTCTCTCGCTCCAGAGAAGTTCCCAGTGTGCCAGTGACTCATGACACTACCAAAACAAAAAAAGCCCACGTGTCCTCTTGGGGCAGATTCATAAACACCGAAATATAACCCCAACATTACCCATGGCCAGGATACCAGAAGGCATGAGAAAAGAAAGCCCTGTATTACTGTCAGACTTCATTCCGTTAGGAGGCAGCCTGGCTGGCACAGCCTCTGGAACCAGGCCTGCGGGGTGGGCATCCCAGTTCTGCTACCGACTGGTTAGGTTATTCCACCTCGCCAAGCCTCAGTTCTCTTAAAAGTAAAATGGAGTGACAATATGGCTTCGCAAGGCTAGTCGTGAGGTTTCTGTACAATACTATTTTAAAATACTGAACGTGCGGCGCAATCCCGGGGCACCTAGCAAGAACATCGAGCGCACTGGCATAACTAACATAACCTCACCCTCCCCTTCTTGCTCCTTCTCCCCCCTCCTTCCTCATTCCAGCTGCAGTGTTCCCTGTGGCCCAGCAGAGTGGGACCAAAAACACCAAAAACAAGGTGGCTTTCAAGGATTGTGCCGGAAGCAGAGAAGATGGTTGAGGGATGGAGAGCCAAGCTCAGCTACCATCCCAAGTGTAAATTATCAGAGAGCTTCTTGCAAATATTTAAAAGAGCAGGTTTATCCTAACTGCTAGTCCCAAATTATCATGGACCACAGAGTCTACATTTCTTTGTCCCATTTTCTGGTCCTCCTGTGTTTTGCTCCTGCTGTGGGTATTTTATGCAACTCACCATTAGCTGGCATGCCCGTGTTGAGATGCAGGTGGTCTTCCGTACCCACGGATACAGAGGACCAACTGTACTCACTGCTCTACATCATTTTATATAAGGGACTTGAGCATCTTCAGATTATGGTGTCTGAGGGGGCCCTTGGAACAAATCCCCCGTGGATACCAAGGGATAACTGTATACTATTAGTTCAGTATTTATGAGCATTTGCTGAATACAGGTTCTGCATTAGGTGAAACAGCAGATAAAGGACTGAATCAGAGATGGGCTCTTTAGACTCAAGAAACACATTATCTAGTAGATGAGATAAGACTGCCTCTGAATAAATTTGCTCCTTACTTGGCGTTCCCAAGGAAGAATTCACTAGTTTATATTTGTTTATGTGATTAAGGCAGTGATTTGCTAGTAAATTTTAACAACCAGCTCTCAGCATAGGGGGAAGGGGTGTGAGGGGAGGCTGCGTATATATACGTGTGCATGGGTTTATTGGAAATTTTACTGATTTGAAGGATGCATAGCACATAATTTACAAACAAAAATAAAATGAGTAAAACTATTGTAATTCCACATACTCAGAAGCTTTGCCAATTTTTCATGAACTCTTGTGTCCGTCACCATCCTGGGTTGCAAGTGATGAATGAAGTGTAGTTCTGACACAAATAGTGGTTGATATTTTCATTTACATCAATGAGTAGGACAGAAGTGGAAAACGAAGACATATGTCAGCACTATATTCGTTCATTAATGACATGAGTGACTTCTTTGCTCAATCAGATAATGGTTTTCAAATACTGGAAGAATAGTTCCTCAAAGTTTTGTGGTAGTCACAATGTAACAGCTATAGACACAGCACACTTATAAGCGTAATCTGCATTATTAATTTCTTCTCCAACCCTTTCTTAAGTCTGGATAGTCCATGAAACAATAAACCAAGTGCTGATCTGCAGTATTTGCTGATTTCCATGGTGTAAATACAACTGCCATGGTCAGTTTCAAGCTGCCAAGATGATGTTACCAAATGCAGAACTGGGATAAGACACAGAGTAGCCCACCACTGTATAGCATTTCTGCCATACAGAGCCAAAAGACGTAAATAACCTCAATAGCACAGATAATAGTAAAATAATTAGGAGTTGATGAATTTGAGTATTCATTATTTTTGTTTTTCATATAATTATTTTACTGCAGGTGTTCCATGAGTTTTCTTCCTAAGTGAGTCCCAGTGGGTCCTCACAGATCTGCCCCATCCTCTTCAGAGGCCACCTTTCAGCAAGTGTTAGCTGAGAGCAAAAGCAGATTTGTGGTGCTGCATCCCTTGCCGAGCAGCATCTTCTCAAATCTGACCCTCCCTGGATGCCCCAGGTGTCTCCCAGTGACGTATCCTCCAGGAAGGGGGTCTGCTGCTTCCTTAAAGGCAGCATTTTCCTAGGGCCTCTGGAGGGCTTTGTTCCTGAGAAGTAGTTTGGTATATATATATATATATATATATATATATATATATTTTTTTTTTTTTTTTTTTTTTTTTTTTTTTTTTTTTTTTTTTGCG
>NC_041218.1:50818667-50821568 GCF_002837175.3 Physeter macrocephalus
CTCTCCCGTTGCGGAGCACAGGCTCCGGACGCGCAGGCCCAGCGGCCATGGCTCACGGGCCCAGCCGCTCCGCGGCATGTGGGATCTTCCCGGACCGGGGCACGAACCCGTGTCCCCTGCATCGGCAGATGGACTCTCAACCACTGCGCCACAAGGGAAGCCCGTGGCATATATTTTTATTCTAGAGTATTTTTCTTCTTCCTCTCCTCTCCTTCCCACCTCTTCATCACAAAATTGTATTATATGCCTAATTCTTTTGGAAAAGAGAGAGCAGCCTTAATATCATTTCAGATTTGGGCCTTTCTCCTAAGTGGTTATGTTCTTCTCTGAAATACTTGAGAGCAGAGCTGGAAGAGGTGGAGCCTGGGAGAGGGCTGCAGGGAGGAGGTGGAGCCTGGGGGAGGGCTGCAGGGAGGAGGTGGAGCCTGGGTCAGCTGCATCACAAGCACACGTCTGGGACAGAGTCCAGGGCCTCCCGCCAGCTCCCTGCCAACACCTGATCACTCCCACCTGACCCCACCCCCAGCTTTTTCCACGCATCACCTGAGCAATTACTTAAAATGCAGGTTCCCGGGCCCCGCCCCACACCTTCTGCATTTCTGGGGTTGGGACCCAGGAGTTTGCTTTTCAACAAGCTCCCCAGTCATTTTCACGCATGTTCAAAACAGACCCTGTGCCTGGAGACAATCTGACTTCCGGTTTCTTTGTAATTTGGGAGTTTTTCACATGGCAGGTGAAGATGGCTCTGATTGGTTCTCTAAGAATCAGGCACCTTCAGGATTGGTGAGAAATTAATAGTACAGAATGATGGAGCAATTCTATTTACAGGCCAAAATAGCAGATAAAAGTAAGAAAAGCTGGCCTAAGCGACAGGAGAAGGCAATAATCAATATCGTAACATACAACAATAATGCAGCTGGTCCCATAAAGCACTCCCACCCAGAACTGCCTATTGCATACTTAGTGTCCTGTTCTAATGATGTCCACAGAATGCAATGTGCATTAACCAGGGCAAAGCCTCTTCAATGCTGAATATTCTGCCATGTTGCAGGCACATTTATTTTGTTTGAAAGACGAAGGGTCCTGTTGCCAAGCCATCAGATGGTAAAAAGAGATATATTTGATGGATAATAAAAAAGGGTCTGCCACAGCCTCACAAAACATGTTTCTAATGTAAATGCATCTAGTACGTGCAATTCATACCTCTGATGTGCAGATACCTGCAGAGAAAGGCAAGTCAGTCCTCAAGGAGTCATGGAGGGTGAGTCAGGAGTGTGGCCGGAGAGAAGACCATTAATTTTAACAATAACAAACAACAACAAAAATCCCACTCGGCAAACATCACTCACTTTTTCTCAGCCTGTTCCTGTGATGCAGATTGACAGCCCTTTTAATATGAAATAAATCAGGCAGGAGAGTGAGTGTCTGGAAGAACATACAGATTGAGGGCTGACTGACAGAATGCCCCCAAACATGCTCTGTTTGCATTTGCCTTTGTAGCAGCTAACTTGAAAGGATGTCAGGTGCTTTGAAAGGCTGTGAGGATGCGTTTTGAACCTGAAGGACGAGTGTGATGTGCTTACGGGGCGGGGGAGAGGCCTTAGACGCCGGAGCCCTGCTGTGCATCTGCAGGAATGCAGAGCAAGCAACCCTGCAGGTGCAAGTGGCCTTTTCAATTTCCCTCCCACATCTTGGGGTAGAAAGGCATTTTGTCTCGTATCAGGTTTCATACTTCGTTAGGACCAACCAACTGTCCCAAGCCAGTGTGCTCAAACTGAAGCATTAGGATCTAGTCACTTCTCACCAAGAAGACTGCCTGGTAATGAGTCTCGTCACCTTTCAAGTTGTGCGGTCAGTGGACATCCCTGTCAAGCACAGCCCCGCCTTGGTCCAGCCTTCAAGGTGCTGACGTCCCTTTGGTTAGCTGTCTCCTTGGATTTCCTGGACTGTCCAATGTTTGCAGTTATCCTGCAAAGCAATACTGGTACCCATCAGTCATGAGACACCCAAAGTCAGTTTCAACATCTCCTATGGCCCAGGGGGAAGTATTTCTGCTCTAAGGCAAGAAAATGCTTGCAAGGTGTGGGGTGAGTTGGGACTAAGCATGGAGGAAAACTAAGAGAACAAGGCAGGAGGCAAACACAGAAAAAGTAAGCAATGCTGGAGGCATGTCTCTATCCCCATCCAAGCCCCATGCACGCCCTCCTCAGCACCTTTGCCCTCTTCTGAGGGGAGACCCTGCCCAGCGTTCACACCCACTGGGTATCAAATCCACAGGCTTACTCAACTAACCTGGCTTTGTAATCATTGAGCCAATAGTAGCTGAGCATCTGTGAAGTGCTGGTCACTGTCCTGGACGCTAGAGCTAGAGTGATAACTAATTCAGACAAAGCTGCTACCCTCATGGAGGAGAGAGGAAACACAAAGTGCTAGGCCGCTGAGCTGGAAATGGTCTCCAGCGCCTCCACATGGGACCGAAACACCTGCTTAGAGCACCCACTTCATTGGGCTCTGGTGAAGACGACAGGAGATGAGGCAGTGCACGCAAATGTTTTACACGGTGCCTGGCACAAGTCAGCACTCAAGAAATGTTAACTGCTACTATTATTTTCAAAGACTTGGGGTCATTTTCAGGTGGGATGGGAATATTGAGTCAGTTTCTCAGGGCCCTTCTGAGCCAGTGTGCCCTAGTCCCTATGATGCAGACACCAAAAGCGTTCTAGTACAATTATAAAGAAATTATTTTCCCAGCAATTAATCAGCGGTATAAGATTGTCAATACAGGGCTTCCCTGGTGGCGCAGTGGTTGAGAATCCGCCTGCCGATGCAGGGGACACGGGTTCGTGCCCCGGTCCGGGAAGATCCCACATGCCGCGGAGCGGCTGGGCCCGTGAGCCATGG